>NC_141817.1:13859015-14169476 GCF_057944985.1 Cucurbita pepo subsp. pepo
CCTATGTTAACACCTATGGATTTTGAGTGAAAAATGGCCCGGAAGCGAAAGTGAAAAAAATTCGTATTTTAACCATTTATATGTGTAAGACTCTTAAACTTGAGCGTTTCCTTACAGATTCGTCGAAAAACATCGAAAGAAACAAAGGTTTTCCACATAGTCATTCGGGTGCCTCCACGAGGGTCTTTTCGTAAGGGTTGAGGTTGTGAAGTCTTTTCGACACGAGTAAATGTGTTTTTTCTTCCATATTTTAAGCTTTGGACAATCTTTTGTGGATATGGTATGATACTAAAACGAGAAAACAACTTTTCAGATCGAGTTAACGACCCTGTCCCAATGGGCAAAAAAGTTCCTATGTTAACACCTATGGATTTTGAGTGAAAAATGGCCCGGAAGCGAAAGTGAAAAAAATTCGTATTTTAACCATTTATATGTGTAAGACTCTTAAACTTGAGCGTTTCCTTACAGATTCGTCGAAAAAAATCGAAAGAAACAAAGGTTTTTCACATAGTCATTCGGGTGCCTCCACGAGGGTCTTTTCGTAAGGGTTGAGGTTGTGAAGTCTTTTCGACACGAGTAAATGTTTTTTTTCTTCCATATTTTAAGCTTAGGACAATCTTTTGTGGATATGGTATGATACTAAAACGAGAAAACAACTTTTCAGATCGAGTTAACGACCCTGTCCCAATGGGCAAAAAAGTTCCTATGTTAACACCTATGGATTTTGAGTGAAAAATGGCCCGGAAGCGAAAGTGAAAAAAATTCGTATTTTAACCATTTATATGTGTAAGACTCTTAAACTTGAGCGTTTCCTTACAGATTCGTCGAAAAACATCGAAAGAAACAAAGGTTTTCCACATAGTCATTCGGGTGCCTCCACGAGGGTCTTTTCGTAAGGGTTGAGGTTGTGAAGTCTTTTCGACACGAGTAAATGTGTTTTTTCTTCCATATTTTAAGCTTTGGACAATCTTTTGTGGATATGGTATGATACTAAAACGAGAAAACAACTTTTCAGATCGAGTTAACGACCCTGTCCCAATGGGCAAAAAAGTTCCTATGTTAACACCTATGGATTTTGAGTGAAAAATGGCCCGGAAGCGAAAGTGAAAAAAATTCGTATTTTAACCATTTATATGTGTAAGACTCTTAAACTTGAGCGTTTCCTTACAGATTCGTCGAAAAACATCGAAAGAAACAAAGGTTTTCCACATAGTCATTCGGGTGCCTCCACGAGGGTCTTTTCGTAAGGGTTGAGGTTGTGAAGTCTTTTCGACACGAGTAAATGTGTTTTTTCTTCCATATTTTAAGCTTTGGACAATCTTTTGTGGATATGGTATGATACTAAAATGAGAAAACAACTTTTCAGATCGAGTTAACGACCCTGTCCCAATGGGCAAAAAAGTTCCTATGTTAACACCTATGGATTTTGAGTGAAAAATGGCCCGGAAGCGAAAGTGAAAAAAATTCGTATTTTAACCATTTATATGTGTAAGACTCTTAAACTTGAGCGTTTCCTTACAGATTCGTCGAAAAACATCGAAAGAAACAAAGGTTTTCCACATAGTCATTCGGGTGCCTCCACGAGGGTCTTTTCGTAAGGGTTGAGGTTGTGAAGTCTTTTCGACACGAGTAAATGTGTTTTTTCTTCCATATTTTAAGCTTTGGACAATCTTTTGTGGATATGGTATGATACTAAAACGAGAAAACAACTTTTCAGATCGAGTTAACGACCCTGTCCCAATGGGCAAAAAAGTTCCTATGTTAACACCTATGGATTTTGAGTGAAAAATGGCCCGGAAGCGAAAGTGAAAAAAATTCGTATTTTAACCATTTATATGTGTAAGACTCTTAAACTTGAGCGTTTCCTTACAGATTCGTCGAAAAACATCGAAAGAAACAAAGGTTTTCCACATAGTCATTCGGGTGCCTCCACGAGGGTCTTTTCGTAAGGGTTGAGGTTGTGAAGTCTTTTCGACACGAGTAAATGTGTTTTTTCTTCCATATTTTAAGCTTTGGACAATCTTTTGTGGATATGGTATGATACTAAAATGAGAAAACAACTTTTCAGATCGAGTTAACGACCCTGTCCCAATGGGCAAAAAAGTTCCTATGTTAACACCTATGGATTTTGAGTGAAAAATGGCCCGGAAGCGAAAGTGAAAAAAATTCGTATTTTAACCATTTATATGTGTAAGACTCTTAAACTTGAGCGTTTCCTTACAGATTCGTCGAAAAACATCGAAAGAAACAAAGGTTTTCCACATAGTCATTCGGGTGCCTCCACGAGGGTCTTTTCGTAAGGGTTGAGGTTGTGAAGTCTTTTCGACACGAGTAAATGTGTTTTTTCTTCCATATTTTAAGCTTTGGACAATCTTTTGTGGATATGGTATGATACTAAAACGAGAAAACAACTTTTCAGATCGAGTTAACGACCCTGTCCCAATGGGCAAAAAAGTTCCTATGTTAACACCTATGGATTTTGAGTGAAAAATGGCCCGGAAGCGAAAGTGAAAAAAATTCGTATTTTAACCATTTATATGTGTAAGACTCTTAAACTTGAGCGTTTCCTTACAGATTCGTCGAAAAACATCGAAAGAAACAAAGGTCTTCCACATAGTCATTCGGGTGCCTCCACGAGGGTCTTTTCGTAAGGGTTGAGGTTGTGAAGTCTTTTCGACACGAGTAAATGTATTTTTTCTTCCAAATTTTAAGCTTTGGACAATCTTTTGTGGATATGGTATGATACTAAAACGAGAAAACAACTTTTCAGATCGAGTTAACGACCCTGTCCCAATGGGCAAAAAAGTTCCTATGTTAACACCTATGGATTTTGAGTGAAAAATGGCCCGGAAGCGAAAGTGAAAAAAATTCGTATTTTAACCATTTATATGTGTAAGACTCTTAAACTTGAGCGTTTCCTTACAGATTCGTCGAAAAACATCGAAAGAAACAAAGGTTTTCCACATAGTCATTCGGGTGCCTCCACGAGGGTCTTTTCGTAAGGGTTGAGGTTGTGAAGTCTTTTCGACACGAGTAAATGTGTTTTTTCTTCCATATTTTAAGCTTAGGACAATCTTTAGTGGATATGGTATGATACTAAAACGAGAAAACAACTTTTCAGATCGAGTTAACGACCCTGTCCCAATGGGCAAAAAAGTTCCTATGTTAACACCTATGGATTTTGAGTGAAAAATGGCCCGGAAGCGAAAGTGAAAAAAATTCGTATTTTAACCATTTATATGTGTAAGACTCTTAAACTTGAGCGTTTCCTTACAGATTCGTCGAAAAACATCGAAAGAAACAAAGGTTTTCCACATAGTCATTCGGGTGCCTCCACGAGGGTCTTTTCGTAAGGGTTGAGGTTGTGAAGTCTTTTCGACACGAGTAAATGTGTTTTTTCTTCCATATTTTAAGCTTAGGACAATCTTTAGTGGATATGGTATGATACTAAAACGAGAAAACAACTTTTCAGATCGAGTTAACGACCCTGTCCCAATGGGCAAAAAAGTTCCTATGTTAACACCTATGGATTTTGAGTGAAAAATGGCCCGGAAGCGAAAGTGAAAAAAATTCGTATTTTAACCATTTATATGTGTAAGACTCTTAAACTTGAGCGTTTCCTTACAGATTCGTCGAAAAACATCGAAAGAAACAAAGGTTTTCCACATAGTCATTCGGGTGCCTCCACGAGGGTCTTTTCGTAAGGGTTGAGGTTGTGAAGTCTTTTCGACACGAGTAAATGTGTTTTTTCTTCCATATTTTAAGCTTTGGACAATCTTTTGTGGATATGGTATGATACTAAAACGAGAAAACAACTTTTCAGATCGAGTTAACGACCCTGTCCCAATGGGCAAAAAAGTTCCTATGTTAACACCTATGGATTTTGAGTGAAAAATGGCCCGGAAGCGAAAGTGAAAAAAATTCGTATTTTTAACCATTTATATGTGTAAGACTCTTAAACTTGAGCGTTTCCTTACAGATTCGTCGAAAAAAATCGAAAGAAACAAAGGTTTTTCACATAGTCATTCGGGTGCCTCCACGAGGGTCTTTTCGTAAGGGTTGAGGTTGTGAAGTCTTTTCGACACGAGTAAATGTTTTTTTTCTTCCATATTTTAAGCTTAGGACAATCTTTTGTGGATATGGTATGATACTAAAACGAGAAAACAACTTTTCAGATCGAGTTAACGACCCTGTCCCAATGGGCAAAAAAGTTCCTATGTTAACACCTATGGATTTTGAGTGAAAAATGGCCCGGAAGCGAAAGTGAAAAAAATTCGTATTTTAACCATTTATATGTGTAAGACTCTTAAACTTGAGCGTTTCCTTACAGATTCGTCGAAAAACATCGAAAGAAACAAAGGTTTTCCACATAGTCATTCGGGTGCCTCCACGAGGGTCTTTTCGTAAGGGTTGAGGTTGTGAAGTCTTTTCGACACGAGTAAATGTGTTTTTTCTTCCATATTTTAAGCTTAGGACAATCTTTAGTGGATATGGTATGATACTAAAACGAGAAAACAACTTTTCAGATCGAGTTAACGACCCTGTCCCAATGGGCAAAAAAGTTCCTATGTTAACACCTATGGATTTTGAGTGAAAAATGGCCCGGAAGCGAAAGTGAAAAAAATTCGTATTTTAACCATTTATATGTGTAAGACTCTTAAACTTGAGCGTTTCCTTACAGATTCGTCGAAAAACATCGAAAGAAACAAAGGTTTTCCACATAGTCATTCGGGTGCCTCCACGAGGGTCTTTTCGTAAGGGTTGAGGTTGTGAAGTCTTTTCGACACGAGTAAATGTGTTTTTTCTTCCATATTTTAAGCTTAGGACAATCTTTAGTGGATATGGTATGATACTAAAACGAGAAAACAACTTTTCAGATCGAGTTAACGACCCTGTCCCAATGGGCAAAAAAGTTCCTATGTTAACACCTATGGATTTTGAGTGAAAAATGGCCCGGAAGCGAAAGTGAAAAAAATTCGTATTTTAACCATTTATATGTGTAAGACTCTTAAACTTGAGCGTTTCCTTACAGATTCGTCGAAAAACATCGAAAGAAACAAAGGTTTTCCACATAGTCATTCGGGTGCCTCCACGAGGGTCTTTTCGTAAGGGTTGAGGTTGTGAAGTCTTTTCGACACGAGTAAATGTGTTTTTTCTTCCATATTTTAAGCTTTGGACAATCTTTAGTGGATATGGTATGATACTAAAACGAGAAAACAACTTTTCAGATCGAGTTAACGACCCTGTCCCAATGGGCAAAAAAGTTCCTATGTTAACACCTATGGATTTTGAGTGAAAAATGGCCCGGAAGCGAAAGTGAAAAAAATTCGTATTTTAACCATTTATATGTGTAAGACTCTTAAACTTGAGCGTTTCCTTACAGATTCGTCGAAAAACATCGAAAGAAACAAAGGTTTTCCACATAGTCATTCGGGTGCCTCCACGAGGGTCTTTTCGTAAGGGTTGAGGTTGTGAAGTCTTTTCGACACGAGTAAATGTGTTTTTTCTTCCATATTTTAAGCTTAGGACAATCTTTAGTGGATATGGTATGATACTAAAACGAGAAAACAACTTTTCAGATCGAGTTAACGACCCTGTCCCAATGGGCAAAAAAGTTCCTATGTTAACACCTATGGATTTTGAGTGAAAAATGGCCCGGAAGCGAAAGTGAAAAAAATTCGTATTTTAACCATTTATATGTGTAAGACTCTTAAACTTGAGCGTTTCCTTACAGATTCGTCGAAAAACATCGAAAGAAACAAAGGTTTTCCACATAGTCATTCGGGTGCCTCCACGAGGGTCTTTTCGTAAGGGTTGAGGTTGTGAAGTCTTTTCGACACGAGTAAATGTGTTTTTTCTTCCATATTTTAAGCTTTGGACAATCTTTTGTGGATATGGTATGATACTAAAACGAGAAAACAACTTTTCAGATCGAGTTAACGACCCTGTCCCAATGGGCAAAAAAGTTCCTATGTTAACACCTATGGATTTTTTGTGAAAAATGGCCCGGAAGCGAAAGTGAAAAAAATTCGTATTTTAACCATTTATATGTGTAAGACTCTTAAACTTGAGCGTTTCCTTACAGATTCGTCGAAAAAAATCGAAAGAAACAAAGGTTTTTCACATAGTCATTCGGGTGCCTCCACGAGGGTCTTTTCGTAAGGGTTGAGGTTGTGAAGTCTTTTCGACACGAGTAAATGTTTTTTTTCTTCCATATTTTAAGCTTAGGACAATCTTTAGTGGATATGGTATGATACTAAAACGAGAAAACAACTTTTCAGATCGAGTTAACGACCCTGTCCCAATGGGCAAAAAAGTTCCTATGTTAACACCTATGGATTTTGAGTGAAAAATGGCCCGGAAGCGAAAGTGAAAAAAATTCGTATTTTAACCATTTATATGTGTAAGACTCTTAAACTTGAGCGTTTCCTTACAGATTCGTCGAAAAACATCGAAAGAAACAAAGGTTTTCCACATAGTCATTCGGGTGCCTCCACGAGGGTCTTTTCGTAAGGGTTGAGGTTGTGAAGTCTTTTCGACACGAGTAAATGTGTTTTTTCTTCCATATTTTAAGCTTTGGACAATCTTTTGTGGATATGGTATGATATTAAAACGAGAAAACAACTTTTCAGATCGAGTTAACGACCCTGTCCCAATGGGCAAAAAAGTTCCTATGTTAACACCTATGGATTTTGAGTGAAAAATGGCCCGGAAGCGAAAGTGAAAAAAATTCGTATTTTTAACCATTTATATGTGTAAGACTCTTAAACTTGAGCGTTTCCTTACAGATTCGTCGAAAAACATCGAAAGAAACAAAGGTCTTCCACATAGTCATTCGGGTGCCTCCACGAGGGTCTTTTCGTAAGGGTTGAGGTTGTGAAGTCTTTTCGACACGAGTAAATGTGTTTTTTCTTCCATATTTTAAGCTTAGGACAATCTTTAGTGGATATGGTATGATACTAAAACGAGAAAACAACTTTTCAGATCGAGTTAACGACCCTGTCCCAATGGGCAAAAAAGTTCCTATGTTAACACCTATGGATTTTGAGTGAAAAATGGCCCGGAAGCGAAAGTGAAAAAAATTCGTATTTTAACCATTTATATGTGTAAGACTCTTAAACTTGAGCGTTTCCTTACAGATTCGTCGAAAAACATCGAAAGAAACAAAGGTTTTCCACATAGTCATTCGGGTGCCTCCACGAGGGTCTTTTCGTAAGGGTTGAGGTTGTGAAGTCTTTTCGACACGAGTAAATGTGTTTTTTCTTCCATATTTTAAGCTTTGGACAATCTTTTGTGGATATGGTATGATACTAAAACGAGAAAACAACTTTTCAGATCGAGTTAACGACCCTGTCCCAATGGGCAAAAAAGTTCCTATGTTAACACCTATGGATTTTGAGTGAAAAATGGCCCGGAAGCGAAAGTGAAAAAAATTCGTATTTTAACCATTTATATGTGTAAGACTCTTAAACTTGAGCGTTTCCTTACAGATTCGTCGAAAAAAATCGAAAGAAACAAAGGTTTTTCACATAGTCATTCGGGTGCCTCGACGAGGGTCTTTTCGTAAGGGTTGAGGTTGTGAAGTCTTTTCGACACGAGTAAATGTTTTTTTTCTTCCATATTTTAAGCTTTGGACAATCTTTTGTGGATATGGTATGATACTAAAACGAGAAAACAACTTTTCAGATCGAGTTAACGACCCTGTCCCAATGGGCAAAAAAGTTCCTATGTTAACACCTATGGATTTTGAGTGAAAAATGGCCCGGAAGCGAAAGTGAAAAAAATTCGTATTTTAACCATTTATATGTGTAAGACTCTTAAACTTGAGCGTTTCCTTACAGATTCGTCGAAAAACATCGAAAGAAACAAAGGTTTTCCACATAGTCATTCGGGTGCCTCCACGAGGGTCTTTTCGTAAGGGTTGAGGTTGTGAAGTCTTTTCGACACGAGTAAATGTGTTTTTTCTTCCATATTTTAAGCTTTGGACAATCTTTTGTGGATATGGTATGATACTAAAACGAGAAAACAACTTTTCAGATCGAGTTAACGACCCTGTCCCAATGGGCAAAAAAGTTCCTATGTTAACACCTATGGATTTTGAGTGAAAAATGGCCCGGAAGCGAAAGTGAAAAAAATTCGTATTTTAACCATTTATATGTGTAAGACTCTTAAACTTGAGCGTTTCCTTACAGATTCGTCGAAAAAAATCGAAAGAAACAAAGGTTTTTCACATAGTCATTCGGGTGCCTCCACGAGGGTCTTTTCGTAAGGGTTGAGGTTGTGAAGTCTTTTCGACACGAGTAAATGTTTTTTTTCTTCCATATTTTAAGCTTTGGACAATCTTTTGTGGATATGGTATGATACTAAAACGAGAAAACAACTTTTCAGATCGAGTTAACGACCCTGTCCCAATGGGCAAAAAAGTTCCTATGTTAACACCTATGGATTTTGAGTGAAAAATGGCCCGGAAGCGAAAGTGAAAAAAATTCGTATTTTAACCATTTATATGTGTAAGACTCTTAAACTTGAGCGTTTCCTTACAGATTCGTCGAAAAAAATCGAAAGAAACAAAGGTTTTTCACATAGTCATTCGGGTGCCTCCACGAGGGTCTTTTCGTAAGGGTTGAGGTTGTGAAGTCTTTTCGACACGAGTAAATGTTTTTTTTCTTCCATATTTTAAGCTTAGGACAATCTTTTGTGGATATGGTATGATACTAAAACGAGAAAACAACTTTTCAGATCGAGTTAACGACCCTGTCCCAATGGGCAAAAAAGTTCCTATATTAACACCTATGGATTTTGAGTGAAAAATGGCCCGGAAGCGAAAGTGAAAAAAATTCGTATTTTAACCATTTATATGTGTAAGACTCTTAAACTTGAGCGTTTCCTTACAGATTCGTCGAAAAACATCGAAAGAAACAAAGGTTTTCCACATAGTCATTTGGGTGCCTCCACGAGGGTCTTTTCGTAAGGGTTGAGGTTGTGAAGTCTTTTCGACACGAGTAAATGTGTTTTTTCTTCCATATTTTAAGCTTTGGACAATCTTTTGTGGATATGGTATGATACTAAAACGAGAAAACAACTTTTCAGATCGAGTTAACGACCCTGTCCCAATGGGCAAAAAAGTTCCTATGTTAACACCTATGGATTTTGAGTGAAAAATGGCCCGGAAGCGAAAGTGAAAAAAAATCGTATTTTTAACCATTTATATGTGTAAGACTCTTAAACTTGAGCGTTTCCTTACAGATTCGTCGAAAAACATCGAAAGAAACAAAGGTCTTCCACATAGTCATTCGGGTGCCTCCACGAGGGTCTTTTCGTAAGGGTTGAGGTTGTGAAGTCTTTTCGACACGAGTAAATGTATTTTTTCTTCCAAATTTTAAGCTTTGGACAATCTTTTGTGGATATGGTATGATACTAAAACGAGAAAACAACTTTTCAGATCGAGTTAACGACCCTGTCCCAATGGGCAAAAAAGTTCCTATGTTAACACCTATGGATTTTGATTGAAAAATGGCCCGGAAGCGAAATTGAAAAAAATTCGTATTTTAACTATATATATGTGTAAGACTCTTAAACTTGAGCGTTTCCTTACAGATTCGTCGAAAAACATCGAAAGAAACAAAGGTCTTTCACATAGTCATTCGGGTCCCTCCACGAGGGTCTTTTCGTAAGGGTTGAGGTTGTGAAGTCTTTTTGACACGAGTAAATGTGTTTTTTCTTCCATATTTTAAGCTTAGGACAATCTTTTGTGGATATGGTATGGTACTAAAACGAGAAAACAACTTTTCAGATCGAGTTAACGACCCTGTCCCAATGGGCAAAAAAGTTCCTATGTTAACACCTATGGATTTTGAGTGAAAAATGGCCCGGAAGCGAAAGTGAAAAAAATTCGTATTTTAACCATTTATATGTGTAAGACTCTTAAACTTGAGCGTTTCCTTACAGATTCGTCGAAAAAAATCGAAAGAAACGAAGGTTTTTCACATAGTCATTCGGGTGCCTCCATGAGGGTCTTTTCGTAAGGGTTGAGGTTGTGAAGTCTTTTCGACACGAGTAAATGTTTTTTTTCTTCCATATTTTAAGCTTAGGACAATCTTTTGTGGATATGGTATGATACTAAAACGAGAAAACAACTTTTCAGATCGAGTTAACGACCCTGTCCCAATGGGCAAAAAAGTTCCTATGTTAACACCTATGGATTTTGAGTGAAAAATGGCCCGGAAGCGAAAGTGAAAAAAATTCATATTTTAACCATTTATATGTGTAAGACTCTTAAACTTGAGCGTTTCCTTACAGATTCGTCGAAAAACATCGAAAGAAACAAAGGTTTTCCACATAGTCATTCGGGTGCCTCCACGAGGGTCTTTTCGTAAGGGTTGAGGTTGTGAAGTCTTTTCGACACGAGTAAATGTGTTTTTTCTTCCATATTTTAAGCTTAGGACAATCTTTAGTGGATATGGTATGATACTAAAACGAGAAAACAACTTTTCAGATCGAGTTAACGACCCTGTCCCAATGGGCAAAAAAGTTCCTATGTTAACACCTATGGATTTTGAGTGAAAAATGGCCCGGAAGCGAAAGTGAAAAAAATTCGTATTTTAACCATTTATATGTGTAAGACTCTTAAACTTGAGCGTTTCCTTACAGATTCGTCGAAAAACATCGAAAGAAACAAAGGTTTTCCACATAGTCATTCGGGTGCCTCCACGAGGGTCTTTTCGTAAGGGTTGAGGTTGTGAAGTCTTTTCGACACGAGTAAATGTTTTTTTTCTTCCATATTTTAAGCTTTGGACAATCTTTTGTGGATATGGTATGATACTAAAACGAGAAAACAACTTTTCAGATCGAGTTAACGACCCTGTCCCAATGGGCAAAAAAGTTCCTATGTTAACACCTATGGATTTTGAGTGAAAAATGGCCCGGAAGCGAAAGTGAAAAAAATTCGTATTTTAACCATTTATATGTGTAAGACTCTTAAACTTGAGCGTTTCCTTACAGATTCGTCGAAAAAAATCGAAAGAAACAAAGGTTTTTCACATAGTCATTCGGGTGCCTCCACGAGGGTCTTTTCGTAAGGGTTGAGGTTGTGAAGTCTTTTCGACACGAGTAAATGTTTTTTTTCTTCCATATTTTAAGCTTAGGACAATCTTTTGTGGATATGGTATGATACTAAAACGAGAAAACAACTTTTCAGATCGAGTTAACGACCCTGTCCCAATGGGCAAAAAAGTTCCTATATTAACACCTATGGATTTTGAGTGAAAAATGGCCCGGAAGCGAAAGTGAAAAAAATTCGTATTTTAACCATTTATATGTGTAAGACTCTTAAACTTGAGCGTTTCCTTACAGATTCGTCGAAAAACATCGAAAGAAACAAAGGTTTTCCACATAGTCATTCGGGTGCCTCGACGAGGGTCTTTTCGTAAGGGTTGAGGTTGTGAAGTCTTTTCGACACGAGTAAATGTGTTTTTTCTTCCATATTTTAAGCTTTGGACAATCTTTTGTGGATATGGTATGATACTAAAACGAGAAAACAACTTTTCAGATCGAGTTAACGACCCTGTCCCAATGGGCAAAAAAGTTCCTATGTTAACACCTATGGATTTTGAGTGAAAAATGGCCCGGAAGCGAAAGTGAAAAAAATTCGTATTTTTAACCATTTATATGTGTAAGACTCTTAAACTTGAGCGTTTCCTTACAGATTCGTCGAAAAACATCGAAAGAAACAAAGGTCTTCCACATAGTCATTCGGGTGCCTCCACGAGGGTCTTTTCGTAAGGGTTGAGGTTGTGAAGTCTTTTCGACACGAGTAAATGTATTTTTTCTTCCAAATTTTAAGCTTTGGACAATCTTTTGTGGATATGGTATGATACTAAAACGAGAAAACAACTTTTCAGATCGAGTTAACGACCCTGTCCCAATGGGCAAAAAAGTTCCTATGTTAACACCTATGGATTTTGATTGAAAAATGGCCCGGAAGCGAAATTCAAAAAAATTCATATTTTAACTATATATATGTGTAAGACTCTTAAACTTGAGCGTTTCCTTACAGATTCGTCGAAAAACATCGAAAGAAACAAAGGTCTTTCACATAGTCATTCGGGTCCCTCCACGAGGGTCTTTTCGTAAGGGTTGAGGTTGTGAAGTCTTTTCGACACGAGTAAATGTGTTTTTTCTTCCATATTTTAAGCTTAGGACAATCTTTTGTGGATATGGTATGATACTAAAACGAGAAAACAACTTTTCAGATCGAGTTAACGACCCTGTCCCAATGGGCAAAAAAGTTCCTATGTTAACACCTATGGATTTTGAGTGAAAAATGGCCCGGAAGCGAAAGTGAAAAAAATTCATATTTTAACCATTTATATGTGTAAGACTCTTAAACTTGAGCGTTTCCTTACAGATTCGTCGAAAAACATCGAAAGAAACAAAGGTTTTCCACATAGTCATTCGGGTGCCTCCACGAGGGTCTTTTCGTAAGGGTTGAGGTTGTGAAGTCTTTTCGACACGAGTAAATGTGTTTTTTCTTCCATATTTTAAGCTTAGGACAATCTTTAGTGGATATGGTATGATACTAAAACGAGAAAACAACTTTTCAGATCGAGTTAACGACCCTGTCCCAATGGGCAAAAAAGTTCCTATGTTAACACCTATGGATTTTGAGTGAAAAATGGCCCGGAAGCGAAAGTGAAAAAAATTCGTATTTTAACCATTTATATGTGTAAGACTCTTAAACTTGAGCGTTTCCTTACAGATTCGTCGAAAAACATCGAAAGAAACAAAGGTCTTTCACATAGTCATTCGGGTGCCTCCACGAGGGTCTTTTCGTAAGGGTTGAGGTTGTGAAGTCTTTTCGACACGAGTAAATGTGTTTTTTCTTCCATATTTTAAGCTTTGGACAATCTTTTGTGGATATGGTATGATACTAAAACGAGAAAACAACTTTTCAGATCGAGTTAACGACCCTGTCCCAATGGGCAAAAAAGTTCCTATGTTAACACCTATGGATTTTGAGTGAAAAATGGCCCGGAAGCGAAAGTGAAAAAAATTCGTATTTTAACCATTTATATGTGTAAGACTCTTAAACTTGAGCGTTTCCTTACAGATTCGTCGAAAAACATCGAAAGAAACAAAGGTCTTCCACAAAGTCATTCGGGTGCCTCCACGAGGGTCTTTTCGTAAGGGTTGAGGTTGTGAAGTCTTTTCGACACGAGTAAATGTATTTTTTCTTCCAAATTTTAAGCTTTGGACAATCTTTTGTGGATATGGTATGATACTAAAACGAGAAAACAACTTTTCAGATCGAGTTAACGACCCTGTCCCAATGGGCAAAAAAGTTCCTATGTTAACACCTATGGATTTTGATTGAAAAATGGCCCGGAAGCGAAATTGAAAAAAATTCGTATTTTAACCATATATATGTGTAAGACTCTTAAACTTGAGCGTTTCCTTACAGATTCGTCGAAAAACATCGAAAGAAACAAAGGTCTTTCACATAGTCATTCGGGTCCCTCCACGAGGGTCTTTTCGTAAGGGTTGAGGTTGTGAAGTCTTTTCGACACGAGTAAATGTGTTTTTTCTTCCATATTTTAAGCTTAGGACAATCTTTTGTGGATATGGTATGATACTAAAACGAGAAAATAACTTTTCAGATCGAGTTAACGACCCTGTCCCAATGGGCAAAAAAGTTCCTATGTTAACACCTATGGATTTTGAGTGAAAAATGGCCCGGAAGCGAAAGTGAAAAAAATTCGTATTTTAACCATTTATATGTGTAAGACTCTTAAACTTGAGCGTTTCCTTACAGATTCGTCGAAAAAAATCGAAAGAAACAAAGGTTTTTCACATAGTCATTCGGGTGCCTCCACGAGGGTCTTTTCGTAAGGGTTGAGGTTGTGAAGTCTTTTCGACACGAGTAAATGTTTTTTTTCTTCCATATTTTAAGCTTAGGACAATCTTTTGTGGATATGGTATGATACTAAAACGAGAAAACAACTTTTCAGATCGAGTTAACGACCCTGTCCCAATGGGCAAAAAAGTTCCTATGTTAACACCTATGGATTTTGAGTGAAAAATGGCCCGGAAGCGAAAGTGAAAAAAATTCGTATTTTAACCATTTATATGTGTAAGACTCTTAAACTTGAGCGTTTCCTTACAGATTCGTCGAAAAACATCGAAAGAAACAAAGGTCTTTCACATAGTCATTCGGGTGCCTCCACGAGGGTCTTTTCGTAAGGGTTGAGGTTGTGAAGTCTTTTCGACACGAGTAAATGTGTTTTTTCTTCCATATTTTAAGCTTAGGACAATCTTTAGTGGATATGGTATGATACTAAAACGAGAAAACAACTTTTCAGATCGAGTTAACGACCCTGTCCCAATGGGCAAAAAAGTTCCTATGTTAACACCTATGGATTTTGAGTGAAAAATGGCCCGTAAGCGAAAGTGAAAAAAATTCGTATTTTAACCATTTATATGTGTAAGACTCTTAAACTTGAGCGTTTCCTTACAGATTCGTCGAAAAACATCGAAAGAAACAAAGGTTTTTCAAATAGTGATTCGGATGCCTCCACGAGGGTCTTTTCGTAAGGGGTGAGGTTGTGAAGTCTTTTCGACACGAGTAAATGTTTTTTTTCTTCCATATTTTAAGCTTAGGACAATCTTTAGTGGATATGGTATGATACTAAAACGAGAAAACAACTTTTTCAGATCGAGTTAACGACCCTGTCCCAATGGGCAAAAAAGTTCCTATGTTAACACCTATGGATTTTGAGTGAAAAATGGCCCGGAAGCGAAAGTGAAAAAAATTCGTATTTTAACCATTTATATGTGTAAGACTCTTAAACTTGAGCGTTTCCTTACAGATTCGTCGAAAAACATCGAAAGAAACAAAGGTTTTTCAAATAGTTATTCGGATGCCTCCACGAGGGTCTTTTCGTAAGGGGTGAGGTTGTGAAGTCTTTTCGACACGAGTAAATGTTTTTTTTCTTCCATATTTTAAGCTTAGGACAATCTTTAGTGGATATGGTATGATACTAAAACGAGAAAACAACTTTTCAGATCGAGTTAACGACCCTGTCCCAATGGGCAAAAAAGTTCCTATGTTAACACCTATGGATTTTGAGTGAAAAATGGCCCGGAAGCGAAAGTGAAAAAAATTCGTATTTTAACCATTTATATGTGTAAGACTCTTAAACTTGAGCGTTTCCTTACAGATTCGTCGAAAAACATCGAAAGAAACAAAGGTTTTCCACATAGTCATTCGGGTGCCTCCACGAGGGTCTTTTCGTAAGGGTTGAGGTTGTGAAGTCTTTTCGACACGAGTAAATGTGTTTTTTCTTCCATATTTTAAGCTTTGGACAATCTTTTGTGGATATGGTATGATACTAAAACGAGAAAACAACTTTTCAGATCGAGTTAACGACCCTGTCCCAATGGGCAAAAAAGTTCCTATGTTAACACCTATGGATTTTGATTGAAAAATGGCCCGGAAGCGAAATTGAAAAAAATTCGTATTTTAACCATATATATGTGTAAGACTCTTAAACTTGAGCGTTTCCTTACAGATTCGTCGAAAAACATCGAAAGAAACAAAGGTCTTTCACATAGTCATTCGGGTCCCTCCACGAGGGTCTTTTCGTAAGGGTTGAGGTTGTGAAGTCTTTTCGACACGAGTAAATGTGTTTTTTCTTCCATATTTTAAGCTTAGGACAATCTTTTGTGGATATGGTATGATACTAAAATGAGAAAACAACTTTTCAGATCGAGTTAACGACCCTGTCCCAATGGGCAAAAAAGTTCCTATGTTAACACCTATGGATTTTGAGTGAAAAATGGCCCGGAAGCGAAAGTGAAAAAAATTCGTATTTTAACCATTTATATGTGTAAGACTCTTAAACTTGAGCGTTTCCTTACAGATTCGTCGAAAAAAATCGAAAGAAACAAAGGTTTTTCACATAGTCATTCGGGTGCCTCCACGAGGGTCTTTTCGTAAGGGTTGAGGTTGTGAAGTCTTTTCGACACGAGTAAATGTTTTTTTTCTTCCATATTTTAAGCTTAGGACAATCTTTTGTGGATATGGTATGATACTAAAACGAGAAAACAACTTTTCAGATCGAGTTAACGACCCTGTCCCAATGGGCAAAAAAGTTCCTATGTTAACACCTATGGATTTTGAGTGAAAAATGGCCCGGAAGCGAAAGTGAAAAAAATTCGTATTTTAACCATTTATATGTGTAAGACTCTTAAACTTGAGCGTTTCCTTACAGATTCGTCGAAAAACATCGAAAGAAACAAAGGTCTTTCACATAGTCATTCGGGTGCCTCCACGAGGGTCTTTTCGTAAGGGTTGAGGTTGTGAAGTCTTTTCGACACGAGTAAATGTGTTTTTTCTTCCATATTTTAAGCTTAGGACAATCTTTAGTGGATATGGTATGATACTAAAACGAGAAAACAACTTTTCAGATCGAGTTAACGACCCTGTCCCAATGGGCAAAAAAGTTCCTATGTTAACACCTATGGATTTTGAGTGAAAAATGGCCCGTAAGCGAAAGTGAAAAAAATTCGTATTTTAACCATTTATATGTGTAAGACTCTTAAACTTGAGCGTTTCCTTACAGATTCGTCGAAAAACATCGAAAGAAACAAAGGTTTTTCAAATAGTGATTCGGATGCCTCCACGAGGGTCTTTTCGTAAGGGGTGAGGTTGTGAAGTCTTTTCGACACGAGTAAATGTTTTTTTTCTTCCATATTTTAAGCTTAGGACAATCTTTAGTGGATATGGTATGATACTAAAACGAGAAAACAACTTTTTCAGATCGAGTTAACGACCCTGTCCCAATGGGCAAAAAAGTTCCTATGTTAACACCTATGGATTTTGAGTGAAAAATGGCCCGGAAGCGAAAGTGAAAAAAATTCGTATTTTAACCATTTATATGTGTAAGACTCTTAAACTTGAGCGTTTCCTTACAGATTCGTCGAAAAACATCGAAAGAAACAAAGGTTTTTCAAATAGTTATTCGGATGCCTCCACGAGGGTCTTTTCGTAAGGGGTGAGGTTGTGAAGTCTTTTCGACACGAGTAAATGTTTTTTTTCTTCCATATTTTAAGCTTAGGACAATCTTTAGTGGATATGGTATGATACTAAAACGAGAAAACAACTTTTCAGATCGAGTTAACGACCCTGTCCCAATGGGCAAAAAAGTTCCTATGTTAACACCTATGGATTTTGAGTGAAAAATGGCCCGGAAGCGAAAGTGAAAAAAATTCGTATTTTAACCATTTATATGTGTAAGACTCTTAAACTTGAGCGTTTCCTTACAGATTCGTCGAAAAACATCGAAAGAAACAAAGGTTTTCCACATAGTCATTCGGGTGCCTCCACGAGGGTCTTTTCGTAAGGGTTGAGGTTGTGAAGTCTTTTCGACACGAGTAAATGTGTTTTTTCTTCCATATTTTAAGCTTTGGACAATCTTTTGTGGATATGGTATGATACTAAAACGAGAAAACAACTTTTCAGATCGAGTTAACGACCCTGTCCCAATGGGCAAAAAAGTTCCTATGTTAACACCTATGGATTTTGATTGAAAAATGGCCCGGAAGCGAAATTGAAAAAAATTCGTATTTTAACCATATATATGTGTAAGACTCTTAAACTTGAGCGTTTCCTTACAGATTCGTCGAAAAACATCGAAAGAAACAAAGGTCTTTCACATAGTCATTCGGGTCCCTCCACGAGGGTCTTTTCGTAAGGGTTGAGGTTGTGAAGTCTTTTCGACACGAGTAAATGTGTTTTTTCTTCCATATTTTAAGCTTAGGACAATCTTTTGTGGATATGGTATGATACTAAAACGAGAAAACAACTTTTCAGATCGAGTTAACGACCCTGTCCCAATGGGCAAAAAAGTTCCTATGTTAACACCTATGGATTTTGAGTGAAAAATGGCCCGGAAGCGAAAGTGAAAAAAATTCGTATTTTAACCATTTATATGTGTAAGACTCTTAAACTTGAGCGTTTCCTTACAGATTCGTCGAAAAACATCGAAAGAAACAAAGGTTTTTCAAATAGTGATTCGGATGCCTCCACGAGGGTCTTTTCGTAAGGGGTGAGGTTGTGAAGTCTTTTCGACACGAGTAAATGTTTTTTTTCTTCCATATTTTAAGCTTAGGACAATCTTTAGTGGATATGGTATGATACTAAAACGAGAAAACAACTTTTTCAGATCGAGTTAACGACCCTGTCCCAATGGGCAAAAAAGTTCCTATGTTAACACCTATGGATTTTGAGTGAAAAATGGCCCGGAAGCGAAAGTGAAAAAAATTCGTATTTTAACCATTTATATGTGTAAGACTCTTAAACTTGAGCGTTTCCTTACAGATTCGTCGAAAAACATCGAAAGAAACAAAGGTTTTTCAAATAGTTATTCGGATGCCTCCACGAGGGTCTTTTCGTAAGGGGTGAGGTTGTGAAGTCTTTTCGACACGAGTAAATGTTTTTTTTCTTCCATATTTTAAGCTTAGGACAATCTTTAGTGGATATGGTATGATACTAAAACGAGAAAACAACTTTTCAGATCGAGTTAACGACCCTGTCCCAATGGGCAAAAAAGTTCCTATGTTAACACCTATGGATTTTGAGTGAAAAATGGCCCGGAAGCGAAAGTGAAAAAAATTCATATTTTAACCATTTATATGTGTAAGACTCTTAAACTTGAGCGTTTCCTTACAGATTCGTCGAAAAAAATCGAAAGAAACAAAGGTTTTTCACATAGTCATTCGGGTGCCTCCACGAGGGTCTTTTCGTAAGGGTTGAGGTTGTGAAGTCTTTTCGACACGAGTAAATGTTTTTTTTCTTCCATATTTTAAGCTTAGGACAATCTTTTGTGGATATGGTATGATACTAAAACGAGAAAACAACTTTTCAGATCGAGTTAACGACCCTGTCCCAATGGGCAAAAAAGTTCCTATGTTAACACCTATGGATTTTGAGTGAAAAATGGCCCGGAAGCGAAAGTGAAAAAAATTCGTATTTTAACCATTTATATGTGTAAGACTCTTAAACTTGAGCGTTTCCTTACAGATTCGTCGAAAAACATCGAAAGAAACAAAGGTCTTTCACATAGTCATTCGGGTGCCTCCACGAGGGTCTTTTCGTAAGGGTTGAGGTTGTGAAGTCTTTTCGACACGAGTAAATGTGTTTTTTCTTCCATATTTTAAGCTTAGGACAATCTTTAGTGGATATGGTATGATACTAAAACGAGAAAACAACTTTTCAGATCGAGTTAACGACCCTGTCCCAATGGGCAAAAAAGTTCCTATGTTAACACCTATGGATTTTGAGTGAAAAATGGCCCGTAAGCGAAAGTGAAAAAAATTCGTATTTTAACCATTTATATGTGTAAGACTCTTAAACTTGAGCGTTTCCTTACAGATTCGTCGAAAAACATCGAAAGAAACAAAGGTTTTTCAAATAGTGATTCGGATGCCTCCACGAGGGTCTTTTCGTAAGGGGTGAGGTTGTGAAGTCTTTTCGACACGAGTAAATGTTTTTTTTCTTCCATATTTTAAGCTTAGGACAATCTTTAGTGGATATGGTATGATACTAAAACGAGAAAACAACTTTTTCAGATCGAGTTAACGACCCTGTCCCAATGGGCAAAAAAGTTCCTATGTTAACACCTATGGATTTTGAGTGAAAAATGGCCCGGAAGCGAAAGTGAAAAAAATTCGTATTTTAACCATTTATATGTGTAAGACTCTTAAACTTGAGCGTTTCCTTACAGATTCGTCGAAAAACATCGAAAGAAACAAAGGTTTTTCAAATAGTTATTCGGATGCCTCCACGAGGGTCTTTTCGTAAGGGGTGAGGTTGTGAAGTCTTTTCGACACGAGTAAATGTTTTTTTTCTTCCATATTTTAAGCTTAGGACAATCTTTAGTGGATATGGTATGATACTAAAACGAGAAAACAACTTTTCAGATCGAGTTAACGACCCTGTCCCAATGGGCAAAAAAGTTCCTATGTTAACACCTATGGATTTTGAGTGAAAAATGGCCCGGAAGCGAAAGTGAAAAAAATTCATATTTTAACCATTTATATGTGTAAGACTCTTAAACTTGAGCGTTTCCTTACAGATTCGTCGAAAAACATCGAAAGAAACAAAGGTCTTTCACATAGTCATTCGGGTGCCTCCACGAGGGTCTTTTCGTAAGGGTTGAGGTTGTGAAGTCTTTTCGACACGAGTAAATGTTTTTTTTCTTCCATATTTTAAGCTTAGGACAATCTTTTGTGGATATGGTATGATACTAAAACGAGAAAACAACTTTTCAGATCGAGTTAACGACCCTGTCCCAATGGGCAAAAACGTTCCTATGTTAACACCTATGGATTTTGAGTGAAAAATGGCCCGGAAGCGAAAGTGAAAAAAATTCATATTTTAACCATTTATATGTGTAAGACTCTTAAACTTGAGCGTTTCCTTACAGATTCGTCGAAAAACATCGAAAGAAACAAAGGTCTTTCACATAGTCATTCGGGTGCCTCCACGAGGGTCTTTTCGGAAGGGTTGAGGTTCTGAAGTCTTTTCGACACGAGTAAATGTGTTTTTTCTTCCATATTTTAAGCTTAGGACAATCTTTAGTGGATATGGTATGATACTAAAACGAGAAAACAACTTTTCAGATCGAGTTAACGACCCTGTCCCAATGGGCAAAAAAGTTCCTATGTTAACACCTATGGATTTTGAGTGAAAAATGGCCCGGAAGCGAAAGTGAAAAAAATTCGTATTTTAACCATTTATATGTGTAAGACTCTTAAACTTGAGCGTTTCCTTACAGATTCGTCGAAAAACATCGAAAGAAACAAAGGTCTTTCACATAGTCATTCGGGTGCCTCCACGAGGGTCTTTTCGTAAGGGTTGAGGTTGTGAAGTCTTTTCGACACGAGTAAATGTGTTTTTTCTTCCATATTTTAAGCTTAGGACAATCTTTAGTGGATATGGTATGATACTAAAACGAGAAAACAACTTTTCAGATCGAGTTAACGACCCTGTCCCAATGGGCAAAAAAGTTCCTATGTTAACACCTATGGATTTTGAGTGAAAAATGGCCCGGAAGCGAAAGGGAAAAAATTCGTATTTTAACCATTTATATGTGTAAGACTCTTAAACTTGAGCGTTTCCTTATAGATTCGTCGAAAAACATCGAAAGAAACAAAGGTTTTCCACATAGTCATTCGGGTGCCTCCACGAGGGTCTTTACGTAAGGGTTGAGGTTGTGAAGTCTTTTCGACACGAGTAAATGTATTTTTTCTTCCATATTTTAAGCTTAGGACAATCTTTAGTGGATATGGTATGATACTAAAACGAGAAAACAACTTTTCAGATCGAGTTAACGACCCTGTCCCAATGGGCAAAAAAGTTCCTATGTTAACACCTATGGATTTTGAGTGAAAAATGGCCCGGAAGCGAAAGTGAAAAAAATTCGTATTTTAACCATTTATATGTGTAAGACTCTTAAACTTGAGCGTTTCCTTACAGATTCGTCGAAAAACATCGAAAGAAACAAAGGTCTTTCACATAGTCATTCGGGTGCCTCCACGAGGGTCTTTTCGTAAGGGTTGAGGTTGTGAAGTCTTTTCGACACGAGTAAATGTGTTTTTTCTTCCATATTTTAAGCTTAGGACAATCTTTAGTGGATATGGTATGATACTAAAACGAGAAAACAACTTTTCAGATCGAGTTAACGACCCTGTCCCAATGGGCAAAAAAGTTCCTATGTTAACACCTATGGATTTTGAGTGAAAAATGGCCCGGAAGCGAAAGGGAAAAAATTCGTATTTTAACCATTTATATGTGTAAGACTCTTAAACTTGAGCGTTTCCTTATAGATTCGTCGAAAAACATCGAAAGAAACAAAGGTTTTCCACATAGTCATTCGGGTGCCTCCACGAGGGTCTTTACGTAAGGGTTGAGGTTGTGAAGTCTTTTCGACACGAGTAAATGTATTTTTTCTTCCATATTTTAAGCTTAGGACAATCTTTAGTGGATATGGTATGATACTAAAACGAGAAAACAACTTTTCAGATCGAGTTAACGACCCTGTCCCAATGGGCAAAAAAGTTCCTATGTTCACACCTATGGATTTTGAGTGAAAAATGGCCCGGAAGCGAAAGTGAAAAAAATTCGTATTTTAACCATTTATATGTGTAAGACTCTTAAACTTGAGCGTTTCCTTACAGATTCGTCGAAAAACATCGAAAGAAACAAAGGTCTTTCACATAGTCATTCGGGTGCCTCCACGAGGGTCTTTTCGTAAGGGTTGAGGTTGTGAAGTCTTTTCGACACGAGTAAATGTGTTTTTTCTTCCATATTTTAAGCTTAGGACAATCTTTAGTGGATATGGTATGATACTAAAACGAGAAAACAACTTTTCAGATCGAGTTAACGACCCTGTCCCAATGGGCAAAAAAGTTCCTATGTTAACACCTATGGATTTTGAGTGAAAAATGGCCCGGAAGCGAAAGGGAAAAAATTCGTATTTTAACCATTTATATGTGTAAGACTCTTAAACTTGAGCGTTTCCTTATAGATTCGTCGAAAAACATCGAAAGAAACAAAGGTTTTCCACATAGTCATTCGGGTGCCTCCACGAGGGTCTTTACGTAAGGGTTGAGGTTGTGAAGTCTTTTCGACACGAGTAAATGTATTTTTTCTTCCATATTTTAAGCTTAGGACAATCTTTAGTGGATATGGTATGATACTAAAACGAGAAAACAACTTTTCAGATCGAGTTAACGACCCTGTCCCAATGGGCAAAAAAGTTCCTATGTTAACACCTATGGATTTTGAGTGAAAAATGGCCCGGAAGCGAAAGTGAAAAAAATTCGTATTTTAACCATTTATATGTGTAAGACTCTTAAACTTGAGCGTTTCCTTACAGATTCGTCGAAAAACATCGAAAGAAACAAAGGTCTTTCACATAGTCATTCGGGTGCCTCCACGAGGGTCTTTTCGTAAGGGTTGAGGTTGTGAAGTCTTTTCGACACGAGTAAATGTGTTTTTTCTTCCATATTTTAAGCTTAGGACAATCTTTAGTGGATATGGTATGATACTAAAACGAGAAAACAACTTTTCAGATCGAGTTAACGACCCTGTCCCAATGGGCAAAAAAGTTCCTATGTTAACACCTATGGATTTTGAGTGAAAAATGGCCCGGAAGCGAAAGGGAAAAAATTCGTATTTTAACCATTTATATGTGTAAGACTCTTAAACTTGAGCGTTTCCTTATAGATTCGTCGAAAAACATCGAAAGAAACAAAGGTTTTCCACATAGTCATTCGGGTGCCTCCACGAGGGTCTTTACGTAAGGGTTGAGGTTGTGAAGTCTTTTCGACACGAGTAAATGTATTTTTTCTTCCATATTTTAAGCTTAGGACAATCTTTAGTGGATATGGTATGATACTAAAACGAGAAAACAACTTTTCAGATCGAGTTAACGACCCTGTCCCAATGGGCAAAAAAGTTCCTATGTTAACACCTATGGATTTTGAGTGAAAAATGGCCCGGAAGCGAAAGTGAAAAAAATTCGTATTTTAACCATTTATATGTGTAAGACTCTTAAACTTGAGCGTTTCCTTATAGATTCGTCGAAAAACATCGAAAGAAACAAAGGTTTTCCACATAGTCATTCGGGTGCCTCCACGAGGGTCTTTACGTAAGGGTTGAGGTCGTGAAGTCTTTTCGACACGAGTAAATGTATTTTTTCTTCCATATTTTAAGCTTAGGACAATCTTTAGTGGATATGGTATGATACTAAAACAAGAAAACAACTTTTCAGATCGAGTTAACGACCCTGTCCCAATGGGCAAAAAAGTTCCTATGTTAACACCTATGGATTTTGAGTGAAAAATGGCCCGGAAGCGAAAGTGAAAAAAATTCGTTTTTTAACCATTTATATGTGTAAGACTCTTAAACTTGAGCGTTTCCTTACAGATTCGTCGAAAAACATCGAAAGAAACAAAGGTTTTTCAAATAGTGATTCGGATGCCTCCACGAGGGTCTTTTCGTAAGGGTTGAGGTTGTGAAGTCTTTTCGACACGAGTAAATGTGTTTTTTCTTCCATATTTTAAGCTTAGGACAATCTTTAGTGGATATGGTATGATACTAAAACAAGAAAACAACTTTTCAGATCGAGTTAACGACCCTGTCCCAATGGGCAAAAAAGTTCCTATGTTAACACCTATGGATTTTGAGTGAAAAATGGCCCGGAAGCGAAAGTGAAAAAAATTCGTATTTTAACCATTTATATGTGTAAGACTCTTAAACTTGAGCGTTTCCTTACAGATTCGTCGAAAAACATCGAAAGAAACAAAGGTCTTTCACATAGTCATTCGGGTGCCTCCACGAGGGTCTTTTCGTAAGGGTTGAGGTTGTGAAGTCTTTTCGACACGAGTAAATGTGTTTTTTCTTCCATATTTTAAGCTTAGGACAATCTTTAGTGGATATGGTATGATACTAAAACGAGAAAACAACTTTTCAGATCGAGTTAACGACCCTGTCCCAATGGGCAAAAAAGTTCCTATGTTAACACCTATGGATTTTGAGTGAAAAATGGCCCGGAAGCGAAAGGGAAAAAATTCGTATTTTAACCATTTATATGTGTAAGACTCTTAAACTTGAGCGTTTCCTTATAGATTCGTCGAAAAACATCGAAAGAAACAAAGGTTTTCCACATAGTCATTCGGGTGCCTCCACGAGGGTCTTTACGTAAGGGTTGAGGTTGTGAAGTCTTTTCGACACGAGTAAATGTATTTTTTCTTCCATATTTTAAGCTTAGGACAATCTTTAGTGGATATGGTATGATACTAAAACGAGAAAACAACTTTTCAGATCGAGTTAACGACCCTGTCCCAATGGGCAAAAAAGTTCCTATGTTAACACCTATGGATTTTGAGTGAAAAATGGCCCGAAAGCGAAAGTGAAAAAAATTCGTATTTTAACCATTTATATGTGTAAGACTCTTAAACTTGAGCGTTTCCGTATAGATTCGTCGAAAAACATCGAAAGAAACAAAGGTTTTCCACATAGTCATTCGGGTGCCTCCACGAGGGTCTTTACGTAAGGGTTGAGGTCGTGAAGTCTTTTCGACACGAGTAAATGTATTTTTTCTTCCATATTTTAAGCTTAGGACAATCTTTAGTGGATATGGTATGATACTAAAACAAGAAAACAACTTTTCAGATCGAGTTAACGACCCTGTCCCAATGGGCAAAAAAGTTCCTATGTTAACACCTATGGATTTTGAGTGAAAAATGGCCCGGAAGCGAAAGTGAAAAAAATTCGTTTTTTAACCATTTATATGTGTAAGACTCTTAAACTTGAGCGTTTCCTTACAGATTCGTCGAAAAACATCGAAAGAAACAAAGGTTTTTCAAATAGTGATTCGGATGCCTCCACGAGGGTCTTTTCGTAAGGGTTGAGGTTGTGAAGTCTTTTCGACACGAGTAAATGTGTTTTTTCTTCCATATTTTAAGCTTAGGACAATCTTTAGTGGATATGGTATGATACTAAAACAAGAAAACAACTTTTCAGATCGAGTTAACGACCCTGTCCCAATGGGCAAAAAAGTTCCTATGTTAACACCTATGGATTTTGAGTGAAAAATGGCCCGGAAGCGAAAGTGAAAAAAAATCGTTTTTTAACCATTTATATGTGTAAGACTCTTAAACTTGAGCGTTTCCTTACAGATTCGTCGAAAAAAATCGAAAGAAACAAAGGTTTTTCACATAGTCATTCGGGTGCCTCCACGAGGGTCTTTTCGTAAGGGTTGAGGTTGTGAAGTCTTTTCGACACGAGTAAATGTGTTTTTTCTTCCATATTTTAAGCTTAGGACAATCTTTAGTGGATATGGTATGATACTAAAACGAGAAAACAACTTTTCATATCGAGTTAACGACCCTGTCCCAATGGGCAAAAAAGTTCCTATGTTAACACCTATGGATTTTGAGTGAAAAATGGCCCGTAAGCGAAAGTGAAAAAAATTCGTATTTTAACCATTTATATGTGTAAGACTCTTAAACTTGAGCGTTTCCTTACAGATTCGTCGAAAAACATCGAAAGAAACAAAGGTCTTTCACATAGTCATTCGGGTGCCTCCACGAGGGTCTTTTCGTAAGGGGTGAGGTTGTGAAGTCTTTTCGACACTAGTAAATGTGTTTTTTCTTCCATATTTTAAGCTTAGGACAATCTTTAGTGGATATGGTATGATACTAAAACGAGAAAACAACTTTTTCAGATCGAGTTAACGACCCTGTCCCAATGGGCAAAAAAGTTCCTATGTTAACACCTATGGATTTTGAGTGAAAAATGGCCCGGAAGCGAAAGTGAAAAAAATTCGTATTTTAACCATTTATATGTGTAAGACTCTTAAACTTGAGCGTTTCCTTACAGATTCGTCGAAAAACATCGAAAGAAACAAAGGTTCGGATGCCTCCACGAGGGTCTTTTCGTAAGGGGTGAGGTTGTGAAGTCTTTTCGACACGAGTAAATGTTTTTTTCTTCCATATTTTAAGCTTAGGACAATCTTTAGTGGATATGGTATGATACTAAAACGAGAAAACAACTTTTCAGATCGAGTTAACGACCCTGTCCCAATGGGCAAAAAAGTTCCTATGTTAACACCTATGGATTTTGAGTGAAAAATGGCCCGGAAGCGAAAGTGAAAAAAATTCGTATTTTAACCATTTATATGTGTAAGACTCTTAAACTTGAGCGTTTCCTTACAGATTCGTCGAAAAACATCGAAAGAAACAAAGGTCTTTCACATAGTCATTCGAGTGCCTCCACGAGGGTCTTTTCGTAAGGGGTGAGGTTGTGAAGTCTTTTCGACACGAGTAAATGTTTTTTTTCTTCCATATTTTAAGCTTAGGACAATCTTTAGTGGATATGGTATGATACTAAAACGAGAAAACAACTTTTCAGATCGAGTTAACGACCCTGTCCCAATGGGCAAAAAAGTTCCTATGTTAACACCTATGGATTTTGAGTGAAAAATGGCCCGGAAGCGAAAGTGAAAAAAATTCGTATTTTAACCATTTATATGTGTAAGACTCTTAAACTTGAGCGTTTCCTTACAGATTCGTCGAAAAACATCGAAAGAAACAAAGGTCTTTCACATAGTCATTCGAGTGCCTCCACGAGGGTCTTTTCGTAAGGGGTGAGGTTGTGAAGTCTTTTCGACACGAGTAAATGTTTTTTTTCTTCCATATTTTAAGCTTAGGACAATCTTTAGTGGATATGGTATGATACTAAAACGAGAAAACAACTTTTCAGATCGAGTTAACGACCCTGTCCCAATGGGCAAAAAAGTTCCTATGTTAACACCTATGGATTTTGAGTGAAAAATGGCCCGGAAGCGAAAGTGAAAAAAATTCGTATTTTAACCATTTATATGTGTAAGACTCTTAAACTTGAGCGTTTCCTTACAGATTCGTCGAAAAACATCGAAAGAAACAAAGGTCTTTCACATAGTCATTCGGGTGCCTCCACGAGGGTCTTTTCGTAAGGGTTGAGGTTGTGAAGTCTTTTCGACACGAGTAAATGTGTTTTTTCTTCCATATTTTAAGCTTAGGACAATCTTTAGTGGATATGGTATGATACTAAAACGAGAAAACAACTTTTCAGATCGAGTTAACGACCCTGTCCCTATGGGCAAAAAAGTTCCTATGTTAACACCTATGGATTTTGAGTGAAAAATGGCCCGGAAGCGAAAGGGAAAAAATTCGTATTTTAACCATTTATATGTGTAAGACTCTTAAACTTGAGCGTTTCCTTATAGATTCGTCGAAAAACATCGAAAGAAACAAAGGTTTTCCACATAGTCATTCGGGTGCCTCCACGAGGGTCTTTACGTAAGGGTTGAGGTTGTGAAGTCTTTTCGACACGAGTAAATGTATTTTTTCTTCCATATTTTAAGCTTAGGACAATCTTTAGTGGATATGGTATGATACTAAAACGAGAAAACAACTTTTCAGATCGAGTTAACGACCCTGTCCCAATGGGCAAAAAAGTTCCTATGTTAACACCTATGGATTTTGAGTGAAAAATGGCCCGGAAGCGAAAGTGAAAAAAATTCGTATTTTAACCATTTATATGTGTAAGACTCTTAAACTTGAGCGTTTCCTTATAGATTCGTCGAAAAACATCGAAAGAAACAAAGGTTTTCCACATAGTCATTCGGGTGCCTCCACGAGGGTCTTTACGTAAGGGTTGAGGTTGTGAAGTCTTTTCGACACGAGTAAATGTATTTTTTCTTCCATATTTTAAGCTTAGGACAATCTTTAGTGGATATGGTATGATACTAAAACGAGAAAACAACTTTTCAGATCGAGTTAACGACCCTGTCCCAATGGGCAAAAAAGTTCCTATGTTAACACCTATGGATTTTGAGTGAAAAATGGCCCGGAAGCGAAAGTGAAAAAAATTCGTATTTTAACCATTTATATGTGTAAGACTCTTAAACTTGAGCGTTTCCTTACAGATTCGTCGAAAAACATCGAAAGAAACAAAGGTCTTTCACATAGTCATTCGAGTGCCTCCACGAGGGTCTTTTCGTAAGGGGTGAGGTTGTGAAGTCTTTTCGACACGAGTAAATGTTTTTTTTCTTCCATATTTTAAGCTTAGGACAATCTTTAGTGGATATGGTATGATACTAAAACGAGAAAACAACTTTTCAGATCGAGTTAACGACCCTGTCCCAATGGGCAAAAAAGTTCCTATGTTAACACCTATGGATTTTGAGTGAAAAATGGCCCGGAAGCGAAAGTGAAAAAAATTCGTATTTTAACCATTTATATGTGTAAGACTCTTAAACTTGAGCGTTTCCTTACAGATTCGTCGAAAAACATCGAAAGAAACAAAGGTTCGGATGCCTCCACGAGGGTCTTTTCGTAAGGGGTGAGGTTGTGAAGTCTTTTCGACACGAGTAAATGTTTTTTTCTTCCATATTTTAAGCTTAGGACAATCTTTAGTGGATATGGTATGATACTAAAACGAGAAAACAACTTTTCAGATCGAGTTAACGACCCTGTCCCAATGGGCAAAAAAGTTCCTATGTTAACACCTATGGATTTTGAGTGAAAAATGGCCCGGAAGCGAAAGTGAAAAAAATTCGTATTTTAACCATTTATATGTGTAAGACTCTTAAACTTGAGCGTTTCCTTACAGATTCGTCGAAAAACATCGAAAGAAACAAAGGTCTTTCACATAGTCATTCGAGTGCCTCCACGAGGGTCTTTTCGTAAGGGGTGAGGTTGTGAAGTCTTTTCGACACGAGTAAATGTTTTTTTTCTTCCATATTTTAAGCTTAGGACAATCTTTAGTGGATATGGTATGATACTAAAACGAGAAAACAACTTTTCAGATCGAGTTAACGACCCTGTCCCAATGGGCAAAAAAGTTCCTATGTTAACACCTATGGATTTTGAGTGAAAAATGGCCCGGAAGCGAAAGTGAAAAAAATTCGTATTTTAACCATTTATATGTGTAAGACTCTTAAACTTGAGCGTTTCCTTACAGATTCGTCGAAAAACATCGAAAGAAACAAAGGTCTTTCACATAGTCATTCGAGTGCCTCCACGAGGGTCTTTTCGTAAGGGGTGAGGTTGTGAAGTCTTTTCGACACGAGTAAATGTTTTTTTTCTTCCATATTTTAAGCTTAGGACAATCTTTAGTGGATATGGTATGATACTAAAACGAGAAAACAACTTTTCAGATCGAGTTAACGACCCTGTCCCAATGGGCAAAAAAGTTCCTATGTTAACACCTATGGATTTTGAGTGAAAAATGGCCCGGAAGCGAAAGTGAAAAAAATTCGTATTTTAACCATTTATATGTGTAAGACTCTTAAACTTGAGCGTTTCCTTACAGATTCGTCGAAAAACATCGAAAGAAACAAAGGTCTTTCACATAGTCATTCGGGTGCCTCCACGAGGGTCTTTTCGTAAGGGTTGAGGTTGTGAAGTCTTTTCGACACGAGTAAATGTGTTTTTTCTTCCATATTTTAAGCTTAGGACAATCTTTAGTGGATATGGTATGATACTAAAACGAGAAAACAACTTTTCAGATCGAGTTAACGACCCTGTCCCTATGGGCAAAAAAGTTCCTATGTTAACACCTATGGATTTTGAGTGAAAAATGGCCCGGAAGCGAAAGGGAAAAAATTCGTATTTTAACCATTTATATGTGTAAGACTCTTAAACTTGAGCGTTTCCTTATAGATTCGTCGAAAAACATCGAAAGAAACAAAGGTTTTCCACATAGTCATTCGGGTGCCTCCACGAGGGTCTTTACGTAAGGGTTGAGGTTGTGAAGTCTTTTCGACACGAGTAAATGTATTTTTTCTTCCATATTTTAAGCTTAGGACAATCTTTAGTGGATATGGTATGATACTAAAACGAGAAAACAACTTTTCAGATCGAGTTAACGACCCTGTCCCAATGGGCAAAAAAGTTCCTATGTTAACACCTATGGATTTTGAGTGAAAAATGGCCCGGAAGCGAAAGTGAAAAAAATTCGTATTTTAACCATTTATATGTGTAAGACTCTTAAACTTGAGCGTTTCCTTACAGATTCGTCGAAAAACATCGAAAGAAACAAAGGTCTTTCACATAGTCATTCGAGTGCCTCCACGAGGGTCTTTTCGTAAGGGGTGAGGTTGTGAAGTCTTTTCGACACGAGTAAATGTTTTTTTTCTTCCATATTTTAAGCTTAGGACAATCTTTAGTGGATATGGTATGATACTAAAACGAGAAAACAACTTTTCAGATCGAGTTAACGACCCTGTCCCAATGGGCAAAAAAGTTCCTATGTTAACACCTATGGATTTTGAGTGAAAAATGGCCCGGAAGCGAAAGTGAAAAAAATTCGTATTTTAACCATTTATATGTGTAAGACTCTTAAACTTGAGCGTTTCCTTACAGATTCGTCGAAAAACATCGAAAGAAACAAAGGTCTTTCACATAGTCATTCGGGTGCCTCCACGAGGGTCTTTTCGTAAGGGTTGAGGTTGTGAAGTCTTTTCGACACGAGTAAATGTGTTTTTTCTTCCATATTTTAAGCTTAGGACAATCTTTAGTGGATATGGTATGATACTAAAACGAGAAAACAACTTTTCAGATCGAGTTAACGACCCTGTCCCTATGGGCAAAAAAGTTCCTATGTTAACACCTATGGATTTTGAGTGAAAAATGGCCCGGAAGCGAAAGGGAAAAAATTCGTATTTTAACCATTTATATGTGTAAGACTCTTAAACTTGAGCGTTTCCTTATAGATTCGTCGAAAAACATCGAAAGAAACAAAGGTTTTCCACATAGTCATTCGGGTGCCTCCACGAGGGTCTTTACGTAAGGGTTGAGGTTGTGAAGTCTTTTCGACACGAGTAAATGTATTTTTTCTTCCATATTTTAAGCTTAGGACAATCTTTAGTGGATATGGTATGATACTAAAACGAGAAAACAACTTTTCAGATCGAGTTAACGACCCTGTCCCAATGGGCAAAAAAGTTCCTATGTTAACACCTATGGATTTTGAGTGAAAAATGGCCCGGAAGCGAAAGTGAAAAAAATTCGTATTTTAACCATTTATATGTGTAAGACTCTTAAACTTGAGCGTTTCCTTACAGATTCGTCGAAAAACATCGAAAGAAACAAAGGTCTTTCACATAGTCATTCGAGTGCCTCCACGAGGGTCTTTTCGTAAGGGGTGAGGTTGTGAAGTCTTTTCGACACGAGTAAATGTTTTTTTTCTTCCATATTTTAAGCTTAGGACAATCTTTAGTGGATATGGTATGATACTAAAACGAGAAAACAACTTTTCAGATCGAGTTAACGACCCTGTCCCAATGGGCAAAAAAGTTCCTATGTTAACACCTATGGATTTTGAGTGAAAAATGGCCCGGAAGCGAAAGTGAAAAAAATTCGTATTTTAACCATTTATATGTGTAAGACTCTTAAACTTGAGCGTTTCCTTACAGATTCGTCGAAAAACATCGAAAGAAACAAAGGTCTTTCACATAGTCATTCGGGTGCCTCCACGAGGGTCTTTTCGTAAGGGTTGAGGTTGTGAAGTCTTTTCGACACGAGTAAATGTGTTTTTTCTTCCATATTTTAAGCTTAGGACAATCTTTAGTGGATATGGTATGATACTAAAACGAGAAAACAACTTTTCAGATCGAGTTAACGACCCTGTCCCTATGGGCAAAAAAGTTCCTATGTTAACACCTATGGATTTTGAGTGAAAAATGGCCCGGAAGCGAAAGGGAAAAAATTCGTATTTTAACCATTTATATGTGTAAGACTCTTAAACTTGAGCGTTTCCTTATAGATTCGTCGAAAAACATCGAAAGAAACAAAGGTTTTCCACATAGTCATTCGGGTGCCTCCACGAGGGTCTTTACGTAAGGGTTGAGGTTGTGAAGTCTTTTCGACACGAGTAAATGTATTTTTTCTTCCATATTTTAAGCTTAGGACAATCTTTAGTGGATATGGTATGATACTAAAACGAGAAAACAACTTTTCAGATCGAGTTAACGACCCTGTCCCAATGGGCAAAAAAGTTCCTATGTTAACACCTATGGATTTTGAGTGAAAAATGGCCCGGAAGCGAAAGTGAAAAAAATTCGTATTTTAACCATTTATATGTGTAAGACTCTTAAACTTGAGCGTTTCCTTACAGATTCGTCGAAAAACATCGAAAGAAACAAAGGTCTTTCACATAGTCATTCGAGTGCCTCCACGAGGGTCTTTTCGTAAGGGGTGAGGTTGTGAAGTCTTTTCGACACGAGTAAATGTTTTTTTTCTTCCATATTTTAAGCTTAGGACAATCTTTAGTGGATATGGTATGATACTAAAACGAGAAAACAACTTTTCAGATCGAGTTAACGACCCTGTCCCAATGGGCAAAAAAGTTCCTATGTTAACACCTATGGATTTTGAGTGAAAAATGGCCCGGAAGCGAAAGGGAAAAAATTCGTATTTTAACCATTTATATGTGTAAGACTCTTAAACTTGAGCGTTTCCTTATAGATTCGTCGAAAAACATCGAAAGAAACAAAGGTTTTCCACATAGTCATTCGGGTGCCTCCACGAGGGTCTTTACGTAAGGGTTGAGGTTGTGAAGTCTTTTCGACACGAGTAAATGTATTTTTTCTTCCATATTTTAAGCTTAGGACAATCTTTAGTGGATATGGTATGATACTAAAACGAGAAAACAACTTTTCAGATCGAGTTAACGACCCTGTCCCAATGGGCAAAAAAGTTCCTATGTTAACACCTATGGATTTTGAGTGAAAAATGGCCCGGAAGCGAAAGTGAAAAAAATTCGTATTTTAACCATTTATATGTGTAAGACTCTTAAACTTGAGCGTTTCCTTACAGATTCGTCGAAAAACATCGAAAGAAACAAAGGTCTTTCACATAGTCATTCGAGTGCCTCCACGAGGGTCTTTTCGTAAGGGGTGAGGTTGTGAAGTCTTTTCGACACGAGTAAATGTTTTTTTTCTTCCATATTTTAAGCTTAGGACAATCTTTAGTGGATATGGTATGATACTAAAACGAGAAAACAACTTTTCAGATCGAGTTAACGACCCTGTCCCAATGGGCAAAAAAGTTCCTATGTTAACACCTATGGATTTTGAGTGAAAAATGGCCCGGAAGCGAAAGTGAAAAAAAATCGTTTTTTAACCATTTATATGTGTAAGACTCTTAAACTTGAGCGTTTCCTTATAGATTCGTCGAAAAACATCGAAAGAAACAAAGGTCTTTCACATAGTCATTCGGGTGCCTCCACGAGGGTCTTTTCGTAAGGGGTGAGGTTGTGAAGTCTTTTCGACACTAGTAAATGTGTTTTTTCTTCCATATTTTAAGCTTAGGACAATCTTTAGTGGATATGGTATGATACTAAAACGAGAAAACAACTTTTCATATCGAGTTAACGACCCTGTCCCAATGGGCAAAAAAGTTCCTATGTTAACACCTATGGATTTTGAGTGAAAAATGGCCCGTAAGCGAAAGTGAAAAAAATTCGTATTTTAACCATTTATATGTGTAAGACTCTTAAACTTGAGCGTTTCCTTACAGATTCGTCGAAAAACATCGAAAGAAACAAAGGTCTTTCACATAGTCATTCGGGTGCCTCCACGAGGGTCTTTTCGTAAGGGGTGAGGTTGTGAAGTCTTTTCGACACTAGTAAATGTGTTTTTTCTTCCATATTTTAAGCTTAGGACAATCTTTAGTGGATATGGTATGATACTAAAACGAGAAAACAACTTTTTCAGATCGAGTTAACGACCCTGTCCCAATGGGCAAAAAAGTTCCTATGTTAACACCTATGGATTTTGAGTGAAAAATGGCCCGGAAGCGAAAGTGAAAAAAATTCGTATTTTAACCATTTATATGTGTAAGACTCTTAAACTTGAGCGTTTCCTTACAGATTCGTCGAAAAACATCGAAAGAAACAAAGGTTCGGATGCCTCCACGAGGGTCTTTTCGTAAGGGGTGAGGTTGTGAAGTCTTTTCGACACGAGTAAATGTTTTTTTCTTCCATATTTTAAGCTTAGGACAATCTTTAGTGGATATGGTATGATACTAAAACGAGAAAACAACTTTTCAGATCGAGTTAACGACCCTGTCCCAATGGGCAAAAAAGTTCCTATGTTAACACCTATGGATTTTGAGTGAAAAATGGCCCGGAAGCGAAAGTGAAAAAAATTCGTATTTTAACCATTTATATGTGTAAGACTCTTAAACTTGAGCGTTTCCTTACAGATTCGTCGAAAAACATCGAAAGAAACAAAGGTCTTTCACATAGTCATTCGAGTGCCTCCACGAGGGTCTTTTCGTAAGGGGTGAGGTTGTGAAGTCTTTTCGACACGAGTAAATGTTTTTTTTCTTCCATATTTTAAGCTTAGGACAATCTTTAGTGGATATGGTATGATACTAAAACGAGAAAACAACTTTTCAGATCGAGTTAACGACCCTGTCCCAATGGGCAAAAAAGTTCCTATGTTAACACCTATGGATTTTGAGTGAAAAATGGCCCGTAAGGGAAAGTGAAAAAAATTCGTATTCTAACCATTTATATGTGTAAGACTCTTAAACTTGAGCGTTTCCTTACAGATTCGTCGAAAAACATCGAAAGAAACAAAGGTTTTTCAAATAGTGATTCGGATGCCTCCACGAGGGTCTTTTCGTAAGGGGTGAGGTTGTGAAGTCTTTTCGACACGAGTAAATGTTTTTTTTCTTCCATATTTTAAGCTTAGGACAATCTTTAGTGGATATGGTATGATACTAAAACGAGAAAACAACTTTTCAGATCGAGTTAACGACCCTGTCCCAATGGGCAAAAAAGTTCCTATGTTAACACCTATGGATTTTGAGTGAAAAATGGCCCGGAAGCGAAAGTGAAAAAAAATTGTTTTTTAACCATTTATATGTGTAAGACTCTTAAACTTGAGCGTTTCCTTACAGATTCGTCGAAAAAAATCGAAAGAAACAAAGGTTTTTCACATAGTCATTCGGGTGCCTCCACGAGGGTCTTTTCGTAAGGGTTGAGGTTGTGAAGTCTTTTCGACACGAGTAAATGTGTTTTTTCTTCCATATTTTAAGCTTAGGACAATCTTTAGTGGATATGGTATGATACTAAAACGAGAAAACAACTTTTCATATCGAGTTAACGACCCTGTCCCAATGGGCAAAACAGTTCCTATGTTAACACCTATGGATTTTGAGTGAAAAATGGCCCGTAAGCGAAAGTGAAAAAAATTCGTATTTTAACCATTTATATGTGTAAGACTCTTAAACTTGAGCGTTTCCTTACAGATTCGTCGAAAAACATCGAAAGAAACAAAGGTCTTTCACATAGTCATTCGGGTGCCTCCACGAGGGTCTTTTCGTAAGGGGTGAGGTTGTGAAGTCTTTTCGACACTAGTAAATGTGTTTTTTCTTCCATATTTTAAGCTTAGGACAATCTTTAGTGGATATGGTATGATACTAAAACGAGAAAACAACTTTTCAGATCGAGTTAACGACCCTGTCCCAATGGGCAAAAAAGTTCCTATGTTAACACCTATGGATTTTGAGTGAAAAATGGCCCGGAAGCGAAAGTGAAAAAAATTCGTATTTTAACCATTTATATGTGTAAGACTCTTAAACTTGAGCGTTTCCTTACAGATTCGTCGAAAAACATCGAAAGAAACAAAGGTCTTTCACATAGTCATTCGAGTGCCTCCACGAGGGTCTTTTCGTAAGGGGTGAGGTTGTGAAGTCTTTTCGACACGAGTAAATGTTTTTTTTCTTCCATATTTTAAGCTTAGGACAATCTTTAGTGGATATGGTATGATACTAAAACGAGAAAACAACTTTTCAGATCGAGTTAACGACCCTGTCCCAATGGGCAAAAAAGTTCCTATGTTAACACCTATGGATTTTGAGTGAAAAATGGCCCGTAAGGGAAAGTGAAAAAAATTCGTATTCTAACCATTTATATGTGTAAGACTCTTAAACTTGAGCGTTTCCTTACAGATTCGTCGAAAAACATCGAAAGAAACAAAGGTTTTTCAAATAGTGATTCGGATGCCTCCACGAGGGTCTTTTCGTAAGGGGTGAGGTTGTGAAGTCTTTTCGACACGAGTAAATGTTTTTTTTCTTCCATATTTTAAGCTTAGGACAATCTTTAGTGGATATGGTATGATACTAAAACGAGAAAACAACTTTTCAGATCGAGTTAACGACCCTGTCCCAATGGGCAAAAAAGTTCCTATGTTAACACCTATGGATTTTGAGTGAAAAATGGCCCGGAAGCGAAAGTGAAAAAAAATTGTTTTTTAACCATTTATATGTGTAAGACTCTTAAACTTGAGCGTTTCCTTACAGATTCGTCGAAAAAAATCGAAAGAAACAAAGGTTTTTCACATAGTCATTCGGGTGCCTCCACGAGGGTCTTTTCGTAAGGGTTGAGGTTGTGAAGTCTTTTCGACACGAGTAAATGTGTTTTTTCTTCCATATTTTAAGCTTAGGACAATCTTTAGTGGATATGGTATGATACTAAAACGAGAAAACAACTTTTCATATCGAGTTAACGACCCTGTCCCAATGGGCAAAACAGTTCCTATGTTAACACCTATGGATTTTGAGTGAAAAATGGCCCGTAAGCGAAAGTGAAAAAAATTCGTATTTTAACCATTTATATGTGTAAGACTCTTAAACTTGAGCGTTTCCTTACAGATTCGTCGAAAAACATCGAAAGAAACAAAGGTCTTTCACATAGTCATTCGGGTGCCTCCACGAGGGTCTTTTCGTAAGGGGTGAGGTTGTGAAGTCTTTTCGACACTAGTAAATGTGTTTTTTCTTCCATATTTTAAGCTTAGGACAATCTTTAGTGGATATGGTATGATACTAAAACGAGAAAACAACTTTTCAGATCGAGTTAACGACCCTGTCCCAATGGGCAAAAAAGTTCCTATGTTAACACCTATGGATTTTGAGTGAAAAATGGCCCGGAAGCGAAAGTGAAAAAAATTCGTATTTTAACCATTTATATGTGTAAGACTCTTAAACTTGAGCGTTTCCTTACAGATTCGTCGAAAAACATCGAAAGAAACAAAGGTCTTTCACATAGTCATTCGAGTGCCTCCACGAGGGTCTTTTCGTAAGGGGTGAGGTTGTGAAGTCTTTTCGACACGAGTAAATGTTTTTTTTCTTCCATATTTTAAGCTTAGGACAATCTTTAGTGGATATGGTATGATACTAAAACGAGAAAACAACTTTTCAGATCGAGTTAACGACCCTGTCCCAATGGGCAAAAAAGTTCCTATGTTAACACCTATGGATTTTGAGTGAAAAATGGCCCGGAAGCGAAAGTGAAAAAAATTCGTATTTTAACCATTTATATGTGTAAGACTCTTAAACTTGAGCGTTTCCTTACAGATTCGTCGAAAAACATCGAAAGAAACAAAGGTTCGGATGCCTCCACGAGGGTCTTTTCGTAAGGGGTGAGGTTGTGAAGTCTTTTCGACACGAGTAAATGTTTTTTTTCTTCCATATTTTAAGCTTAGGACAATCTTTAGTGGATATGGTATGATACTAAAACGAGAAAACAACTTTTCAGATCGAGTTAACGACCCTGTCCCAATGGGCAAAAAAGTTCCTATGTTAACACCTATGGATTTTGAGTGAAAAATGGCCCGGAAGCGAAAGTGAAAAAAAATTGTTTTTTAACCATTTATATGTGTAAGACTCTTAAACTTGAGCGTTTCCTTACAGATTCGTCGAAAAAAATCGAAAGAAACAAAGGTTTTTCACATAGTCATTCGGGTGCCTCCACGAGGGTCTTTTCGTAAGGGTTGAGGTTGTGAAGTCTTTTCGACACGAGTAAATGTGTTTTTTCTTCCATATTTTAAGCTTAGGACAATCTTTAGTGGATATGGTATGATACTAAAACGAGAAAACAACTTTTCATATCGAGTTAACGACCCTGTCCCAATGGGCAAAACAGTTCCTATGTTAACACCTATGGATTTTGAGTGAAAAATGGCCCGTAAGCGAAAGTGAAAAAAATTCGTATTTTAACCATTTATATGTGTAAGACTCTTAAACTTGAGCGTTTCCTTACAGATTCGTCGAAAAACATCGAAAGAAACAAAGGTCTTTCACATAGTCATTCGGGTGCCTCCACGAGGGTCTTTTCGTAAGGGGTGAGGTTGTGAAGTCTTTTCGACACTAGTAAATGTGTTTTTTCTTCCATATTTTAAGCTTAGGACAATCTTTAGTGGATATGGTATGATACTAAAACGAGAAAACAACTTTTTCAGATCGAGTTAACGACCCTGTCCCAATGGGCAAAAAAGTTCCTATGTTAACACCTATGGATTTTGAGTGAAAAATGGCCCGGAAGCGAAAGTGAAAAAAATTCGTATTTTAACCATTTATATGTGTAAGACTCTTAAACTTGAGCGTTTCCTTACAGATTCGTCGAAAAACATCGAAAGAAACAAAGGTTTTTCAAATAGTGATTCGGATGCCTCCACGAGGGTCTTTTCGTAAGGGGTGAGGTTGTGAAGTCTTTTCGACACGAGTAAATGTTTTTTTCTTCCATATTTTAAGCTTAGGACAATCTTTAGTGGATATGGTATGATACTAAAACGAGAAAACAACTTTTCAGATCGAGTTAACGACCCTGTCCCAATGGGCAAAAAAGTTCCTATGTTAACACCTATGGATTTTGAGTGAAAAATGGCCCGGAAGCGAAAGTGAAAAAAATTCGTATTTTAACCATTTATATGTGTAAGACTCTTAAACTTGAGCGTTTCCTTACAGATTCGTCGAAAAACATCGAAAGAAACAAAGGTTCGGATGCCTCCACGAGGGTCTTTTCGTAAGGGGTGAGGTTGTGAAGTCTTTTCGACACGAGTAAATGTTTTTTTTCTTCCATATTTTAAGCTTAGGACAATCTTTAGTGGATATGGTATGATACTAAAACGAGAAAACAACTTTTCAGATCGAGTTAACGACCCTGTCCCAATGGGCAAAAAAGTTCCTATGTTAACACCTATGGATTTTGAGTGAAAAATGGCCCGGAAGCGAAAGTGAAAAAAAATTGTTTTTTAACCATTTATATGTGTAAGACTCTTAAACTTGAGCGTTTCCTTACAGATTCGTCGAAAAAAATCGAAAGAAACAAAGGTTTTTCACATAGTCATTCGGGTGCCTCCACGAGGGTCTTTTCGTAAGGGTTGAGGTTGTGAAGTCTTTTCGACACGAGTAAATGTGTTTTTTCTTCCATATTTTAAGCTTAGGACAATCTTTAGTGGATATGGTATGATACTAAAACGAGAAAACAACTTTTCATATCGAGTTAACGACCCTGTCCCAATGGGCAAAACAGTTCCTATGTTAACACCTATGGATTTTGAGTGAAAAATGGCCCGTAAGCGAAAGTGAAAAAAATTCGTATTTTAACCATTTATATGTGTAAGACTCTTAAACTTGAGCGTTTCCTTACAGATTCGTCGAAAAACATCGAAAGAAACAAAGGTCTTTCACATAGTCATTCGGGTGCCTCCACGAGGGTCTTTTCGTAAGGGGTGAGGTTGTGAAGTCTTTTCGACACTAGTAAATGTGTTTTTTCTTCCATATTTTAAGCTTAGGACAATCTTTAGTGGATATGGTATGATACTAAAACGAGAAAACAACTTTTTCAGATCGAGTTAACGACCCTGTCCCAATGGGCAAAAAAGTTCCTATGTTAACACCTATGGATTTTGAGTGAAAAATGGCCCGGAAGCGAAAGTGAAAAAAATTCGTATTTTAACCATTTATATGTGTAAGACTCTTAAACTTGAGCGTTTCCTTACAGATTCGTCGAAAAACATCGAAAGAAACAAAGGTTTTTCAAATAGTGATTCGGATGCCTCCACGAGGGTCTTTTCGTAAGGGGTGAGGTTGTGAAGTCTTTTCGACACGAGTAAATGTTTTTTTCTTCCATATTTTAAGCTTAGGACAATCTTTAGTGGATATGGTATGATACTAAAACGAGAAAACAACTTTTCAGATCGAGTTAACGACCCTGTCCCAATGGGCAAAAAAGTTCCTATGTTAACACCTATGGATTTTGAGTGAAAAATGGCCCGGAAGCGAAAGTGAAAAAAATTCGTATTTTAACCATTTATATGTGTAAGACTCTTAAACTTGAGCGTTTCCTTACAGATTCGTCGAAAAACATCGAAAGAAACAAAGGTCTTTCACATAGTCATTCGAGTGCCTCCACGAGGGTCTTTTCGTAAGGGGTGAGGTTGTGAAGTCTTTTCGACACGAGTAAATGTTTTTTTTCTTCCATATTTTAAGCTTAGGACAATCTTTAGTGGATATGGTATGATACTAAAACGAGAAAACAACTTTTCAGATCGAGTTAACGACCCTGTCCCAATGGGCAAAAAAGTTCCTATGTTAACACCTATGGATTTTGAGTGAAAAATGGCCCGGAAGCGAAAGTGAAAAAAAATTGTTTTTTAACCATTTATATGTGTAAGACTCTTAAACTTGAGCGTTTCCTTACAGATTCGTCGAAAAAAATCGAAAGAAACAAAGGTTTTTCACATAGTCATTCGGGTGCCTCCACGAGGGTCTTTTCGTAAGGGTTGAGGTTGTGAAGTCTTTTCGACACGAGTAAATGTGTTTTTTCTTCCATATTTTAAGCTTAGGACAATCTTTAGTGGATATGGTATGATACTAAAACGAGAAAACAACTTTTCATATCGAGTTAACGACCCTGTCCCAATGGGCAAAAAAGTTCCTATGTTAACACCTATGGATTTTGAGTGAAAAATGGCCCGTAAGCGAAAGTGAAAAAAATTCGTATTTTAACCATTTATATGTGTAAGACTCTTAAACTTGAGCGTTTCCTTACAGATTCGTCGAAAAACATCGAAAGAAACAAAGGTCTTTCACATAGTCATTCGGGTGCCTCCACGAGGGTCTTTTCGTAAGGGGTGAGGTTGTGAAGTCTTTTCGACACTAGTAAATGTGTTTTTTCTTCCATATTTTAAGCTTAGGACAATCTTTAGTGGATATGGTATGATACTAAAACGAGAAAACAACTTTTTCAGATCGAGTTAACGACCCTGTCCCAATGGGCAAAAAAGTTCCTATGTTAACACCTATGGATTTTGAGTGAAAAATGGCCCGGAAGCGAAAGTGAAAAAAATTCGTATTTTAACCATTTATATGTGTAAGACTCTTAAACTTGAGCGTTTCCTTACAGATTCGTCGAAAAACATCGAAAGAAACAAAGGTTTTTCAAATAGTGATTCGGATGCCTCCACGAGGGTCTTTTCGTAAGGGGTGAGGTTGTGAAGTCTTTTCGACACGAGTAAATGTTTTTTTCTTCCATATTTTAAGCTTAGGACAATCTTTAGTGGATATGGTATGATACTAAAACGAGAAAACAACTTTTCAGATCGAGTTAACGACCCTGTCCCAATGGGCAAAAAAGTTCCTATGTTAACACCTATGGATTTTGAGTGAAAAATGGCCCGGAAGCGAAAGTGAAAAAAATTCGTATTTTAACCATTTATATGTGTAAGAATCTTAAACTTGAGCGTTTCCTTACAGATTCGTCGAAAAACATCGAAAGAAACAAAGGTCTTTCACATAGTCATTCGAGTGCCTCCACGAGGGTCTTTTCGTAAGGGGTGAGGTTGTGAAGTCTTTTCGACACGAGTAAATGTTTTTTTTCTTCCATATTTTAAGCTTAGGACAATCTTTAGTGGATATGGTATGATACTAAAACGAGAAAACAACTTTTCAGATCGAGTTAACGACCCTGTCCCAATGGGCAAAAAAGTTCCTATGTTAACACCTATGGATTTTGAGTGAAAAATGGCCCGGAAGCGAAAGTGAAAAAAATTCGTATTTTAACCATTTATATGTGTAAGACTCTTAAACTTGAGCGTTTCCTTACAGATTCGTCGAAAAACATCGAAAGAAACAAAGGTCTTTCACATAGTCATTCGGGTGCCTCCACGAGGGTCTTTTCGTAAGGGTTGAGGTTGTGAAGTCTTTTCGACACGAGTAAATGTGTTTTTTCTTCCATATTTTAAGCTTAGGACAATCTTTAGTGGATATGGTATGATACTAAAACGAGAAAACAACTTTTCAGATCGAGTTAACGACCCTGTCCCTATGGGCAAAAAAGTTCCTATGTTAACACCTATGGATTTTGAGTGAAAAATGGCCCGGAAGCGAAAGGGAAAAAATTCGTATTTTAACCATTTATATGTGTAAGACTCTTAAACTTGAGCGTTTCCTTATAGATTCGTCGAAAAACATCGAAAGAAACAAAGGTTTTCCACATAGTCATTCGGGTGCCTCCACGAGGGTCTTTACGTAAGGGTTGAGGTTGTGAAGTCTTTTCGACACGAGTAAATGTATTTTTTCTTCCATATTTTAAGCTTAGGACAATCTTTAGTGGATATGGTATGATACTAAAACGAGAAAACAACTTTTCAGATCGAGTTAACGACCCTGTCCCAATGGGCAAAAAAGTTCCTATGTTAACACCTATGGATTTTGAGTGAAAAATGGCCCGGAAGCGAAAGTGAAAAAAATTCGTATTTTAACCATTTATATGTGTAAGACTCTTAAACTTGAGCGTTTCCTTATAGATTCGTCGAAAAACATCGAAAGAAACAAAGGTTTTCCACATAGTCATTCGGGTGCCTCCACGAGGGTCTTTACGTAAGGGTTGAGGTTGTGAAGTCTTTTCGACACGAGTAAATGTGTTTTTTCTTCCATATTTTAAGCTTAGGACAATCTTTAGTGGATATGGTATGATACTAAAACGAGAAAACAACTTTTCAGATCGAGTTAACGACCCTGTCCCAATGGGCAAAAAAGTTCCTATGTTAACACCTATGGATTTTGAGTGAAAAATGGCCCGGAAGCGAAAGTGAAAAAAATTCGTATTTTAACCATTTATATGTGTAAGACTCTTAAACTTGAGCGTTTCCTTACAGATTCGTCGAAAAACATCGAAAGAAACAAAGGTTTTTCAAATAGTGATTCGGATGCCTCCACGAGGGTCTTTTCGTAAGGGGTGAGGTTGTGAAGTCTTTTCGACACGAGTAAATGTTTTTTTCTTCCATATTTTAAGCTTAGGACAATCTTTAGTGGATATGGTATGATACTAAAACGAGAAAACAACTTTTCAGATCGAGTTAACGACCCTGTCCCAATGGGCAAAAAAGTTCCTATGTTAACACCTATGGATTTTGAGTGAAAAATGGCCCGGAAGCGAAAGTGAAAAAAATTCGTATTTTAACCATTTATATGTGTAAGACTCTTAAACTTGAGCGTTTCCTTACAGATTCGTCGAAAAACATCGAAAGAAACAAAGGTCTTTCACATAGTCATTCGAGTGCCTCCACGAGGGTCTTTTCGTAAGGGGTGAGGTTGTGAAGTCTTTTCGACACGAGTAAATGTTTTTTTTCTTCCATATTTTAAGCTTAGGACAATCTTTAGTGGATATGGTATGATACTAAAACGAGAAAACAACTTTTCAGATCGAGTTAACGACCCTGTCCCAATGGGCAAAAAAGTTCCTATGTTAACACCTATGGATTTTGAGTGAAAAATGGCCCGGAAGCGAAAGTGAAAAAAATTCGTATTTTAACCATTTATATGTGTAAGACTCTTAAACTTGAGCGTTTCCTTACAGATTCGTCGAAAAACATCGAAAGAAACAAAGGTCTTTCACATAGTCATTCGGGTGCCTCCACGAGGGTCTTTTCGTAAGGGTTGAGGTTGTGAAGTCTTTTCGACACGAGTAAATGTGTTTTTTCTTCCATATTTTAAGCTTAGGACAATCTTTAGTGGATATGGTATGATACTAAAACGAGAAAACAACTTTTCAGATCGAGTTAACGACCCTGTCCCAATGGGCAAAAAAGTTCCTATGTTAACACCTATGGATTTTGAGTGAAAAATGGCCCGGAAGCGAAAGTGAAAAAAATTCGTATTTTAACCATTTATATGTGTAAGACTCTTAAACTTGAGCGTTTCCTTACAGATTCGTCGAAAAACATCGAAAGAAACAAAGGTCTTTCACATAGTCATTCGAGTGCCTCCACGAGGGTCTTTTCGTAAGGGGTGAGGTTGTGAAGTCTTTTCGACACGAGTAAATGTTTTTTTTCTTCCATATTTTAAGCTTAGGACAATCTTTAGTGGATATGGTATGATACTAAAACGAGAAAACAACTTTTCAGATCGAGTTAACGACCCTGTCCCAATGGGCAAAAAAGTTCCTATGTTAACACCTATGGATTTTGAGTGAAAAATGGCCCGGAAGCGAAAGTGAAAAAAATTCGTATTTTAACCATTTATATGTGTAAGACTCTTAAACTTGAGCGTTTCCTTACAGATTCGTCGAAAAACATCGAAAGAAACAAAGGTCTTTCACATAGTCATTCGGGTGCCTCCACGAGGGTCTTTTCGTAAGGGTTGAGGTTGTGAAGTCTTTTCGACACGAGTAAATGTTTTTTTTCTTCCATATTTTAAGCTTAGGACAATCTTTAGTGGATATGGTATGATACTAAAACGAGAAAACAACTTTTCAGATCGAGTTAACGACCCTGTCCCAATGGGCAAAAAAGTTCCTATGTTAACACCTATGGATTTTGAGTGAAAAATGGCCCGGAAGCGAAAGTGAAAAAAATTCGTATTTTAACCATTTATATGTGTAAGACTCTTAAACTTGAGCGTTTCCTTACAGATTCGTCGAAAAACATCGAAAGAAACAAAGGTTTTTCAAATAGTGATTCGGATGCCTCCACGAGGGTCTTTTCGTAAGGGGTGAGGTTGTGAAGTCTTTTCGACACGAGTAAATGTTTTTTTTCTTCCATATTTTAAGCTTAGGACAATCTTTAGTGGATATGGTATGATACTAAAACGAGAAAACAACTTTTTCAGATCGAGTTAACGACCCTGTCACAATGGGCAAAAAAGTTCCTATGTTAACACCTATGGATTTTGAGTGAAAAATGGCCCGGAAGCGAAAGTGAAAAAAATTCGTATTTTAACCATTTATATGTGTAAGACTCTTAAACTTGAGCGTTTCCTTACAGATTCGTCGAAAAACATCGAAAGAAACAAAGGTTTTTCAAATAGTGATTCGGATGCCTCCACGAGGGTCTTTTCGTAAGGGGTGAGGTTGTGAAGTCTTTTCGACACGAGTAAATGTTTTTTTTCTTCCATATTTTAAGCTTAGGACAATCTTTAGTGGATATGGTATGATACTAAAACGAGAAAACAACTTTTCAGATCGAGTTAACGACCCTGTCCCAATGGGCAAAAAAGTTCCTATGTTAACACCTATGGATTTTGAGTGAAAAATGGCCCGGAAACGAAAGTGAAAAAAATTCGTATTTTAACCATTTATATGTGTAAGACTCTTAAACTTGAGCGTTTCCTTACAGATTCGTCGAAAAACATCGAAAGAAACAAAGGTTTTTCAAATAGTGATTCGGATGCCTCCACGAGGGTCTTTTCGTAAGGGGTGAGGTTGTGAAGTCTTTTCGACACGAGTAAATGTTTTTTTTCTTCCATATTTTAAGCTTAGGACAATCTTTAGTGGATATGGTATGATACTAAAACGAGAAAACAACTTTTCAGATCGAGTTAACGACCCTGTCCCAATGGGCAAAAAAGTTCCTATGTTAACACCTATGGATTTTGAGTGAAAAATGGCCCGGAAGCGAAAGTGAAAAAAATTCGTATTTTAACCATTTATATGTGTAAGACTCTTAAACTTGAGCGTTTCCTTATAGATTCGTCGAAAAACATCGAAAGAAACAAAGGTTTTTCAAATAGTGATTCGGATGCCTCCACGAGGGTCTTTTCGTAAGGGTTGAGGTTGTGAAGTCTTTTCGACACGAGTAAATGTGTTTTTTCTTCCATATTTTAAGCTTAGGACAATCTTTAGTGGATATGGTATGATACTAAAACGAGAAAACAACTTTTCAGATCGAGTTAACGACCCTGTCCCAATGGGCAAAAAAGTTCCTATGTTAACACCTATGGATTTTGAGTGAAAAATGGCCCGTAAGCGAAAGTGAAAAAAATTCGTTTTTTAACCATTTATATGTGTAAGACTCTTAAACTTGAGCGTTTCCTTACAGATTCGTCGAAAAACATCGAAAGAAACAAAGGTTTTTCAAATAGTGATTCGGATGCCTCCACGAGGGTCTTTTCGTAAGGGGTGAGGTTGTGAAGTCTTTTCGACACGAGTAAATGTTTTTTTTCTTCCATATTTTAAGCTTAGGACAATCTTTAGTGGATATGGTATGATACTAAAACGAGAAAACAACTTTTTCAGATCGAGTTAACGACCCTGTCCCAATGGGCAAAAAAGTTCCTATGTTAACACCTATGGATTTTGAGTGAAAAATTGCCCGGAAGCGAAAGTGAAAAAAATTCGTATTTTAACCATTTATATGTGTAAGACTCTTAAACTTGAGCGTTTCCTTACAGATTCGTCGAAAAACATCGAAAGAAACAAAGGTTTTTCAAATAGTGATTCGGATGCCTCCACGAGGGTCTTTTCGTAAGGGGTGAGGTTGTGAAGTCTTTTCGACACGAGTAAATGTTTTTTTTCTTCCATATTTTAAGCTTAGGACAATCTTTAGTGGATATGGTATGATACTAAAACGAGAAAACAACTTTTCAGATCGAGTTAACGACCCTGTCCCAATGGGCAAAAAAGTTCCTATGTTAACACCTATGGATTTTGAGTGAAAAATGGCCCGGAAGCGAAAGTGAAAAAAATTCGTATTTTAACCATTTATATGTGTAAGACTCTTAAACTTGAGCGTTTCCTTACAGATTCGTCGAAAAACATCGAAAGAAACAAAGGTCTTTCACATAGTCATTCGGGTGCCTCCACGAGGGTCTTTTCGTAAGGGTTGAGGTTGTGAAGTCTTTTCGACACGAGTAAATGTGTTTTTTCTTCCATATTTTAAGCTTAGGACAATCTTTAGTGGATATGGTATGATACTAAAACGAGAAAACAACTTTTCAGATCGAGTTAACGACCCTGTCCCAATGGGCAAAAAAGTTCCTATGTTAACACCTATGGATTTTGAGTGAAAAATGGCCCGGAAGCGAAAGGGAAAAAATTCGTATTTTAACCATTTATATGTGTAAGACTCTTAAACTTGAGCGTTTCCTTATAGATTCGTCGAAAAACATCGAAAGAAACAAAGGTTTTCCACATAGTCATTCGGGTGCCTCCACGAGGGTCTTTACGTAAGGGTTGAGGTTGTGAAGTCTTTTCGACACGAGTAAATGTATTTTTTCTTCCATATTTTAAGCTTAGGACAATCTTTAGTGGATATGGTATGATACTAAAACGAGAAAACAACTTTTCAGATCGAGTTAACGACCCTGTCCCAATGGGCAAAAAAGTTCCTATGTTAACACCTATGGATTTTGAGTGAAAAATGGCCCGTAAGTGAAAGTGAAAAAAATTCGTATTTTAACCATTTATATGTGTAAGACTCTTAAACTTGAGCGTTTCCTTACAGATTCGTCGAAAAACATCGAAAGAAACAAATGTTTTTCAAATAGTGATTCGGATGCCTCCACGAGGGTCTTTTCGTAAGGGGTGAGGTTGTGAAGTCTTTTCGACACGAGTAAATGTTTTTTTTCTTCCATATTTTAAGCTTAGGACAATCTTTAGTGGATATGGTATGATACTAAAACGAGAAAACAACTTTTTCAGATCGAGTTAACGACCCTGTCCCAATGGGCAAAAAAGTTCCTATGTTAACACCTATGGATTTTGAGTGAAAAATGGCCCGGAAGCGAAAGTGAAAAAAATTCGTATTTTAACCATTTATATGTGTAAGACTCTTAAACTTGAGCGTTTCCTTACAGATTCGTCGAAAAACATCGAAAGAAACAAAGGTTTTTCAAATAGTGATTCGGATGCCTCCACGAGGGTCTTTTCGTAAGGGGTGAGGTTGTGAAGTCTTTTCGACACGAGTAAATGTTTTTTTTCTTCCATATTTTAAGCTTAGGACAATCTTTAGTGGATATGGTATGATACTAAAACGAGAAAACAACTTTTTCAGATCGAGTTAACGACCCTGTCCCAATGGGCAAAAAAGTTCCTATGTTAACACCTATGGATTTTGAGTGAAAAATGGCCCGGAAGCGAAAGTGAAAAAAATTCGTATTTTAACCATTTATATGTGTAAGACTCTTAAACTTGAGCGTTTCCTTATAGATTCGTCGAAAAACATCGAAAGAAACAAAGGTCTTTCACATAGTCATTCGGGTGCCTCCACGAGGGTCTTTTCGTAAGGGTTGAGGTTGTGAAGTCTTTTCGACACGAGTAAATGTTTTTTTTCTTCCATATTTTAAGCTTAGGACAATCTTTAGTGGATATGGTATGATACTAAAACGAGAAAACAACTTTTCAGATCGAGTTAACGACCCTGTCCCAATGGGCAAAAAAGTTCCTATGTTAACACCTATGGATTTTGAGTGAAAAATGGCCCGGAAGCGAAAGTGAAAAAAATTCGTATTTTAACCATTTATATGTGTAAGACTCTTAAACTTGAGCGTTTCCTTATAGATTCGTCGAAAAACATCGAAAGAAACAAAGGTCTTTCACATAGTCATTCGGGTGCCTCCACGAGGGTCTTTTCGTAAGGGTTGAGGTTGTGAAGTCTTTTCGACACGAGTAAATGTGTTTTTTCTTCAATATTTTAACCTTAGGACAATCTTTAGTGGATATGGTATGATACTAAAACGAGAAAACAACTTTTCAGATCGAGTTAACGACCCTGTCCCAATGGGCAAAAAAGTTCCTATGTTAACACCTATGGATTTTGAGTGAAAAATGGCCCGGAAACGAAAGTGAAAAAAATTCGTATTTTAACCATTTATATGTGTAAGACTCTTAAACTTGAGCGTTTCCTTACAGATTCGTCGAAAAACATCGAAAGAAACAAAGGTTTTTCAAATAGTGATTCGGATGCCTCCACGAGGGTCTTTTCGTAAGGGGTGAGGTTGTGAAGTCTTTTCGACACGAGTAAATGTTTTTTTTCTTCCATATTTTAAGCTTAGGACAATCTTTAGTGGATATGGTATGATACTAAAACGAGAAAACAACTTTTCAGATCGAGTTAACGACCCTGTCCCAATGGGCAAAAAAGTTCCTATGTTAACACCTATGGATTTTGAGTGAAAAATGGCCCGGAAGCGAAAGTGAAAAAAATTCGTATTTTAACCATTTATATGTGTAAGACTCTTAAACTTGAGCGTTTCCTTATAGATTCGTCGAAAAACATCGAAAGAAACAAAGGTTTTTCAAATAGTGATTCGGATGCCTCCACGAGGGTCTTTTCGTAAGGGTTGAGGTTGTGAAGTCTTTTCGACACGAGTAAATGTGTTTTTTCTTCCATATTTTAAGCTTAGGACAATCTTTAGTGGATATGGTATGATACTAAAACGAGAAAACAACTTTTCAGATCGAGTTAACGACCCTGTCCCAATGGGCAAAAAAGTTCCTATGTTAACACCTATGGATTTTGAGTGAAAAATGGCCCGTAAGCGAAAGTGAAAAAAATTCGTTTTTTAACCATTTATATGTGTAAGACTCTTAAACTTGAGCGTTTCCTTACAGATTCGTCGAAAAACATCGAAAGAAACAAAGGTTTTTCAAATAGTGATTCGGATGCCTCCACGAGGGTCTTTTCGTAAGGGGTGAGGTTGTGAAGTCTTTTCGACACGAGTAAATGTTTTTTTTCTTCCATATTTTAAGCTTAGGACAATCTTTAGTGGATATGGTATGATACTAAAACGAGAAAACAACTTTTTCAGATCGAGTTAACGACCCTGTCCCAATGGGCAAAAAAGTTCCTATGTTAACACCTATGGATTTTGAGTGAAAAATTGCCCGGAAGCGAAAGTGAAAAAAATTCGTATTTTAACCATTTATATGTGTAAGACTCTTAAACTTGAGCGTTTCCTTACAGATTCGTCGAAAAACATCGAAAGAAACAAAGGTTTTTCAAATAGTGATTCGGATGCCTCCACGAGGGTCTTTTCGTAAGGGGTGAGGTTGTGAAGTCTTTTCGACACGAGTAAATGTTTTTTTTCTTCCATATTTTAAGCTTAGGACAATCTTTAGTGGATATGGTATGATACTAAAACGAGAAAACAACTTTTCAGATCGAGTTAACGACCCTGTCCCAATGGGCAAAAAAGTTCCTATGTTAACACCTATGGATTTTGAGTGAAAAATGGCCCGGAAGCGAAAGTGAAAAAAATTCGTATTTTAACCATTTATATGTGTAAGACTCTTAAACTTGAGCGTTTCCTTATAGATTCGTCGAAAAACATCGAAAGAAACAAAGGTCTTTCACATAGTCATTCGGGTGCCTCCACGAGGGTCTTTTCGTAAGGGTTGAGGTTGTGAAGTCTTTTCGACACGAGTAAATGTGTTTTTTCTTCCATATTTTAAGCTTAGGACAATCTTTAGTGGATATGGTATGATACTAAAACGAGAAAACAACTTTTCAGATCGAGTTAACGACCCTGTCCCAATGGGCAAAAAAGTTCCTATGTTAACACCTATGGATTTTGAGTGAAAAATGGCCCGTAAGCGAAAGTGAAAAAAATTCGTTTTTTAACCATTTATATGTGTAAGACTCTTAAACTTGAGCGTTTCCTTACAGATTCGTCGAAAAACATCGAAAGAAACAAAGGTTTTTCAAATAGTGATTCGGATGCCTCCACGAGGGTCTTTTCGTAAGGGGTGAGGTTGTGAAGTCTTTTCGACACGAGTAAATGTTTTTTTTCTTCCATATTTTAAGCTTAGGACAATCTTTAGTGGATATGGTATGATACTAAAACGAGAAAACAACTTTTTCAGATCGAGTTAACGACCCTGTCCCAATGGGCAAAAAAGTTCCTATGTTAACACCTATGGATTTTGAGTGAAAAATGGCCCGGAAGCGAAAGTGAAAAAAATTCGTATTTTAACCATTTATATGTGTAAGACTCTTAAACTTGAGCGTTTCCTTACAGATTCGTCGAAAAACATCGAAAGAAACAAAGGTTTTTCAAATAGTGATTCGGATGCCTCCACGAGGGTCTTTTCGTAAGGGGTGAGGTTGTGAAGTCTTTTCGACACGAGTAAATGTTTTTTTTCTTCCATATTTTAAGCTTAGGACAATCTTTAGTGGATATGGTATGATACTAAAACGAGAAAACAACTTTTCAGATCGAGTTAACGACCCTGTCCCAATGGGCAAAAAAGTTCCTATGTTAACACCTATGGATTTTGAGTGAAAAATGGCCCGGAAGCGAAAGTGAAAAAAATTCGTATTTTAACCATTTATATGTGTAAGACTCTTAAACTTGAGCGTTTCCTTATAGATTCGTCGAAAAACATCGAAAGAAACAAAGGTCTTTCACATAGTCATTCGGGTGCCTCCACGAGGGTCTTTTCGTAAGGGTTGAGGTTGTGAAGTCTTTTCGACACGAGTAAATGTGTTTTTTCTTCCATATTTTAAGCTTAGGACAATCTTTAGTGGATATGGTATGATACTAAAACGAGAAAACAACTTTTCAGATCGAGTTAACGACCCTGTCCCAATGGGCAAAAAAGTTCCTATGTTAACACCTATGGATTTTGAGTGAAAAATGGCCCGTAAGCGAAAGTGAAAAAAATTCGTTTTTTAACCATTTATATGTGTAAGACTCTTAAACTTGAGCGTTTCCTTACAGATTCGTCGAAAAACATCGAAAGAAACAAAGGTTTTTCAAATAGTGATTCGGATGCCTCCACGAGGGTCTTTTCGTAAGGGGTGAGGTTGTGAAGTCTTTTCGACACGAGTAAATGTTTTTTTTCTTCCATATTTTAAGCTTAGGACAATCTTTAGTGGATATGGTATGATACTAAAACGAGAAAACAACTTTTTCAGATCGAGTTAACGACCCTGTCCCAATGGGCAAAAAAGTTCCTATGTTAACACCTATGGATTTTGAGTGAAAAATGGCCCGGAAGCGAAAGTGAAAAAAATTCGTATTTTAACCATTTATATGTGTAAGACTCTTAAACTTGAGCGTTTCCTTACAGATTCGTCGAAAAACATCGAAAGAAACAAAGGTTTTTCAAATAGTGATTCGGATGCCTCCACGAGGGTCTTTTCGTAAGGGTTGAGGTTGTGAAGTCTTTTCGACACGAGTAAATGTGTTTTTTCTTCCATATTTTAAGCTTAGGACAATCTTTAGTTGATATGGTATGATACTAAAACAAGAAAACAACTTTTCAGATCGAGTTAACGACCCTGTCCCAATGGGCAAAAAAGTTCCTATGTTAACACCTATGGATTTTGAGTGAAAAATGGCCCGGAAGCGAAAGTGAAAAAAAATCGTTTTTTAACCATTTATATGTGTAAGACTCTTAAACTTGAGCGTTTCCTTACAGATTCGTCGAAAAAAATCGAAAGAAACAAAGGTTTTTCACATAGTCATTCGGGTGCCTCCACGAGGGTCTTTTCGTAAGGGTTGAGGTTGTGAAGTCTTTTCGACACGAGTAAATGTGTTTTTTCTTCCATATTTTAAGCTTAGGACAATCTTTAGTGGATATGGTATGATACTAAAACAAGAAAACAACTTTTCAGATCGAGTTAACGACCCTGTCCCAATGGGCAAAAAAGTTCCTATGTTAACACCTATGGATTTTGAGTGAAAAATGGCCCGGAAGCGAAAGTGAAAAAAATTCGTATTTTAACCATTTATATGTGTAAGACTCTTAAACTTGAGCGTTTCCTTACAGATTCGTCGAAAAACATCGAAAGAAACAAAGGTCTTTCACATAGTCATTCGGGTGCATCCACGAGGGTCTTTTCGTAAGGGTTGAGGTTGTGAAGTCTTTTCGACACGAGTAAATGTGTTTTTTCTTCCATATTTTAAGCTTAGGACAATCTTTAGTGGATATGGTATGATACTAAAACGAGAAAACAACTTTTCAGATCGAGTTAACGACCCTGTCCCAATGGGCAAAAAAGTTCCTATGTTAACACCTATGGATTTTGAGTGAAAAATGGCCCGGAAGCGAAAGTGAAAAAAATTCGTATTTTAACCATTTATATGTGTAAGACTCTTAAACTTGAGCGTTTTCTTACAGATTCGTCGAAAAACATCGAAAGAAACAAAGGTTTTTCAAATAGTGATTCGGATGCCTCCACGAGGGTCTTTTCGTAAGGGTTGAGGTTGTGAAGTCTTTTCGACACGAGTAAATGTTTTTTTTCTTCCATATTTTAAGCTTAGGACAATCTTTTGTGGATATGGTATGATACTAAAACGAGAAAACAACTTTTCAGATCGAGTTAACGACCCTGTCCCAATGGGCAAAAAAGTTCCTATGTTAACACCTATGGATTTTGAGTGAAAAATGGCCCGGAAGCGAAAGTGAAAAAAATTCGTTTTTTAACCATTTATATGTGTAAGACTCTTAAACTTGAGCGTTTCCTTACAGATTCGTCGAAAAACATCGAAAGAAACAAAGGTTTTTCAAATAGTGATTCGGATGCCTCCACGAGGGTCTTTTCGTAAGGGTTGAGGTTGTGAAGTCTTTTCGACACGAGTAAATGTTTTTTTTCTTCCATATTTTAAGCTTAGGACAATCTTTAGTGGATATGGTATGATACTAAAACGAGAAAACAACTTTTCAGATCGAGTTAACGACCCTGTCCCAATGGGCAAAAAAGTTCCTATGTTAACACCTATGGATTTTGAGTGAAAAATGGCCCGGAAGCGAAAGTGAAAAAAATTCGTATTTTAACCATTTATATGTGTAAGACTCTTAAACTTGAGCGTTTCCTTATAGATTCGTCGAAAAACATCGAAAGAAACAAAGGTTTTCCACATAGTCATTCGGGTGCCTCCACGAGGGTCTTTACGTAAGGGTTGAGGTCGTGAAGTCTTTTCGACACGAGTAAATGTATTTTTTCTTCCATATTTTAAGCTTAGGACAATCTTTAGTGGATATGGTATGATACTAAAACAAGAAAACAACTTTTCAGATCGAGTTAACGACCCTGTCCCAATGGGCAAAAAAGTTCCTATGTTAACACCTATGGATTTTGAGTGAAAAATGGCCCGGAAGCGAAAGTGAAAAAAATTCGTTTTTTAACCATTTATATGTGTAAGACTCTTAAACTTGAGCGTTTCCTTACAGATTCGTCGAAAAACATCGAAAGAAACAAAGGTTTTTCAAATAGTGATTCGGATGCCTCCACGAGGGTCTTTTCGTAAGGGTTGAGGTTGTGAAGTCTTTTCGACACGAGTAAATGTGTTTTTTCTTCCATATTTTAAGCTTAGGACAATCTTTAGTGGATATGGTATGATACTAAAACAAGAAAACAACTTTTCAGATCGAGTTAACGACCCTGTCCCAATGGGCAAAAAAGTTCCTATGTTAACACCTATGGATTTTGAGTGAAAAATGGCCCGGAAGCGAAAGTGAAAAAAAATCGTTTTTTAACCATTTATATGTGTAAGACTCTTAAACTTGAGCGTTTCCTTACAGATTCGTCGAAAAAAATCGAAAGAAACAAAGGTTTTTCACATAGTCATTCGGGTGCCTCCACGAGGGTCTTTTCGTAAGGGTTGAGGTTGTGAAGTCTTTTCGACACGAGTAAATGTGTTTTTTCTTCCATATTTTAAGCTTAGGACAATCTTTAGTGGATATGGTATGATACTAAAACAAGAAAACAACTTTTCAGATCGAGTTAACGACCCTGTCCTAATGGGCAAAAAAGTTCCTATGTTAACACCTATGGATTTTGAGTGAAAAATGGCCCGGAAGCGAAAGTGAAAAAAATTCGTTTTTTAACCATTTATATGTGTAAGACTCTTAAACTTGAGCGTTTCCTTACAGATTCGTCGAAAAACATCGAAAGAAACAAAGGTTTTTCAAATAGTGATTCGGATGCCTCCACGAGGGTCTTTTCGTAAGGGTTGAGGTTGTGAAGTCTTTTCGACACGAGTAAATGTTTTTTTTCTTCCATATTTTAAGCTTAGGACAATCTTTAGTGGATATGGTATGATACTAAAACGAGAAAACAACTTTTCAGATCGAGTTAACGACCCTGTCCCAATGGGCAAAAAAGTTCCTATGTTAACACCTATGGATTTTGAGTGAAAAATGGCCCGGAAGCGAAAGTGAAAAAAATTCGTATTTTAACCATTTATATGTGTAAGACTCTTAAACTTGAGCGTTTCCTTATAGATTCGTCGAAAAACATCGAAAGAAACAAAGGTTTTCCACATAGTCATTCGGGTGCCTCCACGAGGGTCTTTACGTAAGGGTTGAGGTCGTGAAGTCTTTTCGACACGAGTAAATGTATTTTTTCTTCCATATTTTAAGCTTAGGACAATCTTTAGTGGATATGGTATGATACTAAAACAAGAAAACAACTTTTCAGATCGAGTTAACGACCCTGTCCCAATGGGCAAAAAAGTTCCTATGTTAACACCTATGGATTTTGAGTGAAAAATGGCCCGGAAGCGAAAGTGAAAAAAATTCGTTTTTTAACCATTTATATGTGTAAGACTCTTAAACTTGAGCGTTTCCTTACAGATTCGTCGAAAAACATCGAAAGAAACAAAGGTTTTTCAAATAGTGATTCGGATGCCTCCACGAGGGTCTTTTCGTAAGGGTTGAGGTTGTGAAGTCTTTTCGACACGAGTAAATGTGTTTTTTCTTCCATATTTTAAGCTTAGGACAATCTTTAGTGGATATGGTATGATACTAAAACAAGAAAACAACTTTTCAGATCGAGTTAACGACCCTGTCCCAATGGGCAAAAAAGTTCCTATGTTAACACCTATGGATTTTGAGTGAAAAATGGCCCGGAAGCGAAAGTGAAAAAAAATCGTTTTTTAACCATTTATATGTGTAAGACTCTTAAACTTGAGCGTTTCCTTACAGATTCGTCGAAAAAAATCGAAAGAAACAAAGGTTTTTCACATAGTCATTCGGGTGCCTCCACGAGGGTCTTTTCGTAAGGGTTGAGGTTGTGAAGTCTTTTCGACACGAGTAAATGTGTTTTTTCTTCCATATTTTAAGCTTAGGACAATCTTTAGTGGATATGGTATGATACTAAAACAAGAAAACAACTTTTCAGATCGAGTTAACGACCCTGTCCCAATGGGCAAAAAAGTTCCTATGTTAACACCTATGGATTTTGAGTGAAAAATGGCCCGGAAGCGAAAGTGAAAAAAATTCGTTTTTTAACCATTTATATGTGTAAGACTCTTAAACTTGAGCGTTTCCCTACAGATTCGTCGAAAAACATCGAAAGAAACAAAGGTTTTTCAAATAGTGATTCGGATGCCTCCACGAGGGTCTTTTCGTAAGGGTTGAGGTTGTGAAGTCTTTTCGACACGAGTAAATGTTTTTTTTCTTCCATATTTTAAGCTTAGGACAATCTTTTGTGGATATGGTATGATACTGAAACGAGAAAACAACTTTTCAGATCGAGTTAACGACCCTGTCCCAATGGGCAAAAAAGTTCCTATGTTAACACCTATGGATTTTGAGTGAAAAATGGCCCGGAAGCGAAAGTGAAAAAAATTCGTATTTTAACCATTTATATGTGTAAGACTCTTAAACTTGAGCGTTTTCTTACAGATTCGTCGAAAAACATCGAAAGAAACAAAGGTTTTTCAAATAGTGATTCGGATGCCTCCACGAGGGTCTTTTCGTAAGGGTTGAGGTTGTGAAGTCTTTTCGACACGAGTAAATGTTTTTTTTCTTCCATATTTTAAGCTTAGGACAATCTTTTGTGGATATGGTATGATACTAAAACGAGAAAACAACTTTTCAGGTCGAGTTAACGACCCTGTCCCAATGGGCAAAAAAGTTCCTATGTTAACACCTATGGATTTTGAGTGAAAAATGGCCCGGAAGCGAAAGTGAAAAAAATTCGTATTTTAACCATTTATATGTGTAAGACTCTTAAACTTGAGCGTTTCCTTACAGATTCGTCGAAAAACATCGAAAGAAACAAAGGTTTTTCACATAGTCATTCGGGTGCCTCCACGAGGGACTTTTCGTAAGGGTTGAGGTTGTGAAGTCTTTTCGACACGAGTAAATGTTTTTTTTCTTCCATATTTTAAGCTTAGGACAATCTTTTGTGGATATGGTATGATACTAAAACGAGAAAACAACTTTTCAGATCGAGTTAACGACCCTGTCCCAATGGGCAAAAAAGTTCCTATGTTAACACCTATGGATTTTGAGTGAAAAATGGCCCGGAAGCGAAAGTGAAAAAAATTCGTATTTTAACCATTTATATGTGTAAGACTCTTAAACTTGAGCGTTTTCTTACAGATTCGTCGAAAAACATCGAAAGAAACAAAGGTTTTTCAAATAGTGATTCGGATGCCTCCACGAGGGTCTTTTCGTAAGGGTTGAGGTTGTGAAGTCTTTTCGACACGAGTAAATGTTTTTTTTCTTCCATATTTTAAGCTTAGGACAATCTTTTGTGGATATGGTATGATACTAAAACGAGAAAACAACTTTTCAGGTCGAGTTAACGACCCTGTCCCAATGGGCAAAAAAGTTCCTATGTTAACACCTATGGATTTTGAGTGAAAAATGGCCCGGAAGCGAAAGTGAAAAAAATTCGTTTTTTAACCATTTATATGTGTAAGACTCTTAAACTTGAGCGTTTCCTTACAGATTCGTCGAAAAACATCGAAAGAAACAAAGGTTTTTCAAATAGTGATTCGGATGCCTCCACGAGGGTCTTTTCGTAAGGGTTGAGGTTGTGAAGTCTTTTCGACACGAGTAAATGTTTTTTTTCTTCCATATTTTAAGCTTAGGACAATCTTTAGTGGATATGGTATGATACTAAAACAAGAAAACAACTTTTCAGATCGAGTTAACGACCCTGTCCCAATGGGCAAAAAAGTTCCTATGTTAACACCTATGGATTTTGAGTGAAAAATGGCCCGGAAGCGAAAGTGAAAAAAAATCGTTTTTTAACCATTTATATGTGTAAGACTCTTAAACTTGAGCGTTTCCTTACAGATTCGTCGAAAAAAATCGAAAGAAACAAAGGTTTTTCACATAGTCATTCGGGTGCCTCCACGAGGGTCTTTTCGTAAGGGTTGAGGTTGTGAAGTCTTTTCGACACGAGTAAATGTGTTTTTTCTTCCATATTTTAAGCTTAGGACAATCTTTAGTGGATATGGTATGATACTAAAACAAGAAAACAACTTTTCAGATCGAGTTAACGACCCTGTCCCAATGGGCAAAAAAGTTCCTATGTTAACACCTATGGATTTTGAGTGAAAAATGGCCCGGAAGCGAAAGTGAAAAAAATTCGTTTTTTAACCATTTATATGTGTAAGACTCTTAAACTTGAGCGTTTCCCTACAGATTCGTCGAAAAACATCGAAAGAAACAAAGGTTTTTCAAATAGTGATTCGGATGCCTCCACGAGGGTCTTTTCGTAAGGGTTGAGGTTGTGAAGTCTTTTCGACACGAGTAAATGTTTTTTTTCTTCCATATTTTAAGCTTAGGACAATCTTTTGTGGATATGGTATGATACTGAAACGAGAAAACAACTTTTCAGATCGAGTTAACGACCCTGTCCCAATGGGCAAAAAAGTTCCTATGTTAACACCTATGGATTTTGAGTGAAAAATGGCCCGGAAGCGAAAGTGAAAAAAATTCGTATTTTAACCATTTATATGTGTAAGACTCTTAAACTTGAGCGTTTTCTTACAGATTCGTCGAAAAACATCGAAAGAAACAAAGGTTTATCAAATAGTGATTCGGATGCCTCCACGAGGGTCTTTTCGTAAGGGTTGAGGTTGTGAAGTCTTTTCGACACGAGTAAATGTTTTTTTTCTTCCATATTTTAAGCTTAGGACAATCTTTTGTGGATATGGTATGATACTAAAACGAGAAAACAACTTTTCAGGTCGAGTTAACGACCCTGTCCCAATGGGCAAAAAAGTTCCTATGTTAACACCTATGGATTTTGAGTGAAAAATGGCCCGGAAGCGAAAGTGAAAAAAATTCGTATTTTAACCATTTATATGTGTAAGACTCTTAAACTTGAGCGTTTCCTTACAGATTCGTCGAAAAAAATCGAAAGAAACAAAGGTTTTTCACATAGTCATTCGGGTGCCTCCACGAGGGTCTTTTCGTAAGGGTTGAGGTTGTGAAGTCTTTTCGACACGAGTAAATGTGTTTTTTCTTCCATATTTTAAGCTTAGGACAATCTTTAGTGGATATGGTATGATACTAAAACAAGAAAACAACTTTTCAGATCGAGTTAACGACCCTGTCCCAATGGGCAAAAAAGTTCCTATGTTAACACCTATGGATTTTGAGTGAAAAATGGCCCGGAAGCGAAAGTGAAAAAAATTCGTTTTTTAACCATTTATATGTGTAAGACTCTTAAACTTGAGCGTTTCCCTACAGATTCGTCGAAAAACATCGAAAGAAACAAAGGTTTTTCAAATAGTGATTCGGATGCCTCCACGAGGGTCTTTTCGTAAGGGTTGAGGTTGTGAAGTCTTTTCGACACGAGTAAATGTTTTTTTTCTTCCATATTTTAAGCTTAGGACAATCTTTTGTGGATATGGTATGATACTGAAACGAGAAAACAACTTTTCAGATCGAGTTAACGACCCTGTCCCAATGGGCAAAAAAGTTCCTATGTTAACACCTATGGATTTTGAGTGAAAAATGGCCCGGAAGCGAAAGTGAAAAAAATTCGTATTTTAACCATTTATATGTGTAAGACTCCTAAACTTGAGCGTTTTCTTACAGATTCGTCGAAAAACATCGAAAGAAACAAAGGTTTATCAAATAGTGATTCGGATGCCTCCACGAGGGTCTTTTCGTAAGGGTTGAGGTTGTGAAGTCTTTTCGACACGAGTAAATGTTTTTTTTCTTCCATATTTTAAGCTTAGGACAATCTTTTGTGGATATGGTATGATACTAAAACGAGAAAACAACTTTTCAGGTCGAGTTAACGACCCTGTCCCAATGGGCAAAAAAGTTCCTATGTTAACACCTATGGATTTTGAGTGAAAAATGGCCCGGAAGCGAAAGTGAAAAAAATTCGTATTTTAACCATTTATATGTGTAAGACTCTTAAACTTGAGCGTTTCCTTACAGATTCGTCGAAAAACATCGAAAGAAACAAAGGTTTTTCACATAGTCATTCGGGTGCCTCCACGAGGGACTTTTCGTAAGGGTTGAGGTTGTGAAGTCTTTTCGACACGAGTAAATGTTTTTTTTCTTCCATATTTTAAGCTTAGGACAATCTTTTGTGGATATGGTATGATACTAAAACGAGAAAACAACTTTTCAGATCGAGTTAACGACCCTGTCCCAATGGGCAAAAAAGTTCCTATGTTAACACCTATGGATTTTGAGTGAAAAATGGCCCGGAAGCGAAAGTGAAAAAAATTCGTATTTTAACCATTTATATGTGTAAGACTCTTAAACTTGAGCGTTTTCTTACAGATTCGTCGAAAAACATCGAAAGAAACAAAGGTTTTTCAAATAGTGATTCGGATGCCTCCACGAGGGTCTTTTCGTAAGGGTTGAGGTTGTGAAGTCTTTTCGACACGAGTAAATGTTTTTTTTCTTCCATATTTTAAGCTTAGGACAATCTTTTGTGGATATGGTATGATACTAAAACGAGAAAACAACTTTTCAGGTCGAGTTAACGACCCTGTCCCAATGGGCAAAAAAGTTCCTATGTTAACACCTATGGATTTTGAGTGAAAAATGGCCCGGAAGCGAAAGTGAAAAAAATTCGTTTTTTAACCATTTATATGTGTAAGACTCTTAAACTTGAGCGTTTCCTTACAGATTCGTCGAAAAACATCGAAAGAAACAAAGGTTTTTCAAATAGTGATTCGGATGCCTCCACGAGGGTCTTTTCGTAAGGGTTGAGGTTGTGAAGTCTTTTCGACACGAGTAAATGTTTTTTTTCTTCCATATTTTAAGCTTAGGACAATCTTTAGTGGATATGGTATGATACTAAAACGAGAAAACAACTTTTCAGATCGAGTTAACGACCCTGTCCCAATGGGCAAAAAAGTTCCTATGTTAACACCTATGGATTTTGAGTGAAAAATGGCCCGGAAGCGAAAGTGAAAAAAATTCGTATTTTAACCATTTATATGTGTAAGACTCTTAAACTTGAGCGTTTCCTTATAGATTCGTCGAAAAACATCGAAAGAAACAAAGGTTTTCCACATAGTCATTCGGGTGCCTCCATGAGGGTCTTTACGTAAGGGTTGAGGTCGTGAAGTCTTTTCGACACGAGTAAATGTATTTTTTCTTCCATATTTTAAGCTTAGGACAATCTTTAGTGGATATGGTATGATACTAAAACAAGAAAACAACTTTTCAGATCGAGTTAACGACCCTGTCCCAATGGGCAAAAAAGTTCCTATGTTAACACCTATGGATTTTGAGTGAAAAATGGCCCGGAAGCGAAAGTGAAAAAAATTCGTTTTTTAACCATTTATATGTGTAAGACTCTTAAACTTGAGCGTTTCCTTACAGATTCGTCGAAAAACATCGAAAGAAACAAAGGTTTTTCAAATAGTGATTCGGATGCCTCCACGAGGGTCTTTTCGTAAGGGTTGAGGTTGTGAAGTCTTTTCGACACGAGTAAATGTTTTTTTTCTTCCATATTTTAAGCTTAGGACAATCTTTAGTGGATATGGTATGATACTAAAACGAGAAAACAACTTTTCAGATCGAGTTAACGACCCTGTCCCAATGGGCAAAAAAGTTCCTATGTTAACACCTATGGATTTTGAGTGAAAAATGGCCCGGAAGCGAAAGTGAAAAAAATTCGTATTTTAACCATTTATATGTGTAAGACTCTTAAACTTGAGCGTTTCCTTATAGATTCGTCGAAAAACATCGAAAGAAACAAAGGTTTTCCACATAGTCATTCGGGTGCCTCCACGAGGGTCTTTACGTAAGGGTTGAGGTCGTGAAGTCTTTTCGACACGAGTAAATGTATTTTTTCTTCCATATTTTAAGCTTAGGACAATCTTTAGTGGATATGGTATGATACTAAAACAAGAAAACAACTTTTCAGATCGAGTTAACGACCCTGTCCCAATGGGCAAAAAAGTTCCTATGTTAACACCTATGGATTTTGAGTGAAAAATGGCCCGGAAGCGAAAGTGAAAAAAATTCGTTTTTTAACCATTTATATGTGTAAGACTCTTAAACTTGAGCGTTTCCTTACAGATTCGTCGAAAAACATCGAAAGAAACAAAGGTTTTTCAAATAGTGATTCGGATGCCTCCACGAGGGTCTTTTCGTAAGGGTTGAGGTTGTGAAGTCTTTTCGACACGAGTAAATGTGTTTTTTCTTCCATATTTTAAGCTTAGGACAATCTTTAGTGGATATGGTATGATACTAAAACGAGAAAACAACTTTTCAGATCGAGTTAACGACCCTGTCCCAATGGGCAAAAAAGTTCCTATGTTAACACCTATGGATTTTGAGTGAAAAATGGCCCGGAAGCGAAAGTGAAAAAAATTTGTATTTTAACCATTTATATGTGTAAGACTCTTAAACTTGAGCGTTTCCTTATAGATTCGTCGAAAAACATCGAAAGAAACAAAGGTTTTCCACATAGTCATTCGGGTGCCTCCACGAGGGTCTTTACGTAAGGGTTGAGGTTGTGAAGTCTTTTCGACACGAGTAAATGTATTTTTTCTTCCATATTTTAAGCTTAGGACAATCTTTAGTGGATATGGTATGATACTAAAACAAGAAAACAACTTTTCAGATCGAGTTAACGACCCTGTCCGAATGGGCAAAAAAGTTCCTATGTTAACACCTATGGATTTTGAGTGAAAAATGGCCCGGAAGCGAAAGTGAAAAAAATTCGTATTTTAACCATTTATATGTGTAAGACTCTTAAACTTGAGCGTTTCCGTACAGATTCGTCGAAAAACATCGAAATAAACAAAGGTCTTTCACATAGTCATTCGGGTGCCTCCACGAGTGTCTTTTCGTAAGGGTTGAGGTTGTGAAGTCTTTTCGACACGAGTAAATGTGTTTTTTCTTCCATATTTTAAGCTTAGGACAATCTTTAGTGGATATGGTATGATACTAAAACAAGAAAACAACTTTTCAGATCGAGTTAACGACCCTGTCCGAATGGGCAAAAAAGTTCCTATGTTAACACCTATGGATTTTGAGTGAAAAATGGCCCGGAAGCGAAAGTGAAAAAAATTCGTATTTTAACCATTTATATGTGTAAGACTCTTAAACTTGAGCGTTTCCTTACAGATTCGTCGAAAAACATCGAAAGAAACAAAGGTTTTTCAAATAGTGATTTGGATGCCTCCACGAGGGTCTTTTCGTAAGGGTTGAGGTTGTGAAGTCTTTTCGACACGAGTAAATGTTTTTTTTCTTCCATATTTTAAGCTTAGGACAATCTTTTGTGGATATGATATGATACTAAAACGAGAAAACAACTTTTCAGGTCGAGTTAACGACCCTGTCCGAATGGGCAAAAAAGTTCCTATGTTAACACCTATGGATTTTGAGTGAAAAATGGCCCGGAAGCGAAAGTGAAAAAAATTTGTATTTTAACCATTTATATGTGTAAGACTCTTAAACTTGAGCGTTTCCTTACAGATTCGTCGAAAAACATCGAAAGAAACAAAGGTCTTTCACATAGTCATTCGGGTGCCTCCACGAGGGTCTTTTCGTAAGGGTTGAGGTTGTGAAGTCTTTTCGACACGAGTAAATGTGTTTTTTCTTCCATATTTTAAGCTTAGGACAATCTTTAGTGGATATGGTATGATACTAAAACGAGAAAACAACTTTTCAGATCGAGTTAACGACCCTGTCCCAATGGGCAAAAAAGTTCCTATGTTAACACCTATGGATTTTGAGTGAAAAATGGCCCGGAAGCGAAAGTGAAAAAAATTCGTATTTTAACCATTTATATGTGTAAGACTCTTAAACTTGAGCGTTTTCTTACAGATTCGTCGAAAAACATCGAAAGAAACAAAGGTTTTTCAAATAGTGATTCGGATGCCTCCACGAGGGTCTTTTCGTAAGGGTTGAGGTTGTGAAGTCTTTTCGACACGAGTAAATGTTTTTTTTCTTCCATATTTTAAGCTTAGGACAATCTTTAGTGGATATGGTATGATACTAAAACGAGAAAACAACTTTTCAGATCGAGTTAACGACCCTGTCCCAATGGGCAAAAAAGTTCCTATGTTAACACCTATGGATTTTGAGTGAAAAATGGCCCGGAAGCGAAAGTGAAAAAAATTCGTATTTTAACCATTTATATGTGTAAGACTCTTAAACTTGAGCGTTTCCTTATAGATTCGTCGAAAAACATCGAAAGAAACAAAGGTTTTCCACATAGTCATTCGGGTGCCTCCACGAGGGTCTTTACGTAAGGGTTGAGGTTGTGAAGTCTTTTCGACACGAGTAAATGTATTTTTTCTTCCATATTTTAAGCTTAGGACAATCTTTAGTGGATATGGTATGATACTAAAACAAGAAAACAACTTTTCAGATCGAGTTAACGACCCTGTCCGAATGGGCAAAAAAGTTCCTATGTTAACACCTATGGATTTTGAGTGAAAAATGGCCCGGAAGCGAAAGTGAAAAAAATTCGTATTTTAACCATTTATATGTGTAAGACTCTTAAACTTGAGCGTTTCCGTACAGATTCGTCGAAAAACATCGAAATAAACAAAGGTCTTTCACATAGTCATTCGGGTGCCTCCACGAGTGTCTTTTCGTAAGGGTTGAGGTTGTGAAGTCTTTTCGACACGAGTAAATGTGTTTTTTCTTCCATATTTTAAGCTTAGGACAATCTTTAGTGGATATGGTATGATACTAAAACAAGAAAACAACTTTTCAGATCGAGTTAACGACCCTGTCCGAATGGGCAAAAAAGTTCCTATGTTAACACCTATGGATTTTGAGTGAAAAATGGCCCGGAAGCGAAAGTGAAAAAAATTCGTATTTTAACCATTTATATGTGTAAGACTCTTAAACTTGAGCGTTTCCTTACAGATTCGTCGAAAAACATCGAAAGAAACAAAGGTTTTCCACATAGTCATTCGGATGCCTCCACGAGGGTCTTTTCGTTAGGGTTGAGGTTGTGAAGTCTTTTCGACACGAGTAAATGTTTTTTTTCTTCCAAATTTTAAGCTTAGGACAATCTTTAGTGGATATGGTATGATACTAAAACGAGAAAATAACTTTTCAGAACGAGTTAACGACCCTGTCCCAATGGGCCAAAAAGTTCCTATGTTAACACCTATGGATTTTGATTGAAAAATGGCTCGGAAGCGAAATTGAAAAAAATTCGTATTTTAACCATTTATATGTGTAAGACTCTTAAACTTGAGCGTTTCCTTACAGATTCGTCGAAAAAAATCGAAAGAAACAAAGGTTTTTCACATAGTCATTCGGGTGCCTCCACGAGGGTCTTTTCGTAAGGGTTGAGGTTGTGAAGTCTTTTCGACACGAGTAAATGTGTTTTTTCTTCCATATTTTAAGCTTAGGACAATCTTTAGTGGATATGGTATGATACTAAAACGAGAAAACAACTTTTCAGATCGAGTTAACGACCCTGTCCCAATGGGCAAAAAAGTTCCTATGTTAACACCTATGGATTTTGAGTGAAAAATGGCCCGGAAGCGAAAGTGAAAAAAATTCGTATTTTAACCATTTATATGTGTAAGACTCTTAAACTTGAGCGTTTTCTTACAGATTCGTCGAAAAACATCGAAAGAAACAAAGGTTTTTCACATAGTCATTCGGGTGCCTCCACGAGGGTCTTTTCGTAAGGGTTGAGGTTGTGAAGTCTTTTCGACACGAGTAAATGTGTTTTTTCTTCCATATTTTAAGCTTAGGACAATCTTTAGTGGATATGGTATGATACTAAAACAAGAAAACAACTTTTCAGATCGAGTTAACGACCCTGTCCCAATGGGCAAAAAAGTTCCTATGTTAACACCTATGGATTTTGAGTGAAAAATGGCCCGGAAGCGAAAGTGAAAAAAATTCGTTTTTTAACCATTTATATGTGTAAGACTCTTAAACTTGAGCGTTTCCTTACAGATTCGTCGAAAAAAATCGAAAGAAACAAAGGTTTTTCACATAGTCATTCGGGTGCCTCCACGAGGGTCTTTTCGTAAGGGTTGAGGTTGTGAAGTCTTTTCGACACGAGTAAATGTGTTTTTTCTTCCATATTTTAAGCTTAGGACAATCTTTAGTGGATATGGTATGATACTAAAACAAGAAAACAACTTTTCAGATCGAGTTAACGACCCTGTCCCAATGGGCAAAAAAGTTCCTATGTTAACACCTATGGATTTTGAGTGAAAAATGGCCCGGAAGCGAAAGTGAAAAAAATTCGTTTTTTAACCATTTATATGTGTAAGACTCTTAAACTTGAGCGTTTCCCTACAGATTCGTCGAAAAACATCGAAAGAAACAAAGGTTTTTCAAATAGTGATTCGGATGCCTCCACGAGGGTCTTTTCGTAAGGGTTGAGGTTGTGAAGTCTTTTCGACACGAGTAAATGTTTTTTTTCTTCCATATTTTAAGCTTAGGACAATCTTTTGTGGATATGGTATGATACTGAAACGAGAAAACAACTTTTCAGATCGAGTTAACGACCCTGTCCCAATGGGCAAAAAAGTTCCTATGTTAACACCTATGGATTTTGAGTGAAAAATGGCCCGGAAGCGAAAGTGAAAAAAATTTGTATTTTAACCATTTATATGTGTAAGACTCTTAAACTTGAGCGTTTCCTTATAGATTCGTCGAAAAACATCGAAAGAACCAAAGGTTTTCCACATAGTCATTCGGGTGCCTCCACGAGGGTCTTTACGTAAGGGTTGAGGTTGTGAAGTCTTTTCGACACGAGTAAATGTATTTTTTCTTCCATATTTTAAGCTTAGGACAATCTTTAGTGGATATGGTATGATACTAAAACAAGAAAACAACTTTTCAGATCGAGTTAACGACCCTGTCCGAATGTGCAAAAAAGTTCCTATGTTAACACCTATGGATTTTGAGTGAAAAATGGCCCGGAAGCGAAAGTGAAAAAAATTCGTATTTTAACCATTTATATGTGTAAGACTCTTAAACTTGAGCGTTTCCGTACAGATTCGTCGAAAAACATCGAAATAAACAAAGGTCTTTCACATAGTCATTCGGGTGCCTCCACGAGTGTCTTTTCGTAAGGGTTGAGGTTGTGAAGTCTTTTCGACACGAGTAAATGTGTTTTTTCTTCCATATTTTAAGCTTAGGACAATCTTTAGTGGATATGGTATGATACTAAAACAAGAAAACAACTTTTCAGATCGAGTTAACGACCCTGTCCGAATGGGCAAAAAAGTTCCTATGTTAACACCTATGGATTTTGAGTGAAAAATGGCCCGGAAGCGAAAGTGAAAAAAATTCGTATTTTAACCATTTATATGTGTAAGACTCTTAAACTTGAGCGTTTCCTTACAGATTCGTCGAAAAACATCGAAAGAAACAAAGGTTTTTCAAATAGTGATTTGGATGCCTCCACGAGGGTCTTTTCGTAAGGGTTGAGGTTGTGAAGTCTTTTCGACACGAGTAAATGTTTTTTTTCTTCCATATTTTAAGCTTAGGACAATCTTTTGTGGATATGATATGATACTAAAACGAGAAAACAACTTTTCAGGTCGAGTTAACGACCCTGTCCCAATGGGCAAAAAAGTTCCTATGTTAACACCTATGGATTTTGAGTGAAAAATGGCCCGGAAGCGAAAGTGAAAAAAATTTGTATTTTAACCATTTATATGTGTAAGACTCTTAAACTTGAGCGTTTCCTTACAGATTCGTCGAAAAACATCGAAAGAAACAAAGGTCTTTCACATAGTCATTCGGGTGCCTCCACGAGGGTCTTTTCGTAAGGGTTGAGGTTGTGAAGTCTTTTCGACACGAGTAAATGTGTTTTTTCTTCCATATTTTAAGCTTAGGACAATCTTTAGTGGATATGGTATGATACTAAAACGAGAAAACAACTTTTCAGATCGAGTTAACGACCCTGTCCCAATGGGCAAAAAAGTTCCTATGTTAACACCTATGGATTTTGAGTGAAAAATGGCCCGGAAGCGAAAGTGAAAAAAATTCGTATTTTAACCATTTATATGTGTAAGACTCTTAAACTTGAGCGTTTTCTTACAGATTCGTCGAAAAACATCGAAAGAAACAAAGGTTTTTCAAATAGTGATTCGGATGCCTCCACGAGGGTCTTTTCGTAAGGGTTGAGGTTGTGAAGTCTTTTCGACACGAGTAAATGTTTTTTTTCTTCCATATTTTAAGCTTAGGACAATCTTTAGTGGATATGGTATGATACTAAAACGAGAAAACAACTTTTCAGATCGAGTTAACGACCCTGTCCCAATGGGCAAAAAAGTTCCTATGTTAACACCTATGGATTTTGAGTGAAAAATGGCCCGGAAGCGAAAGTGAAAAAAATTCGTATTTTAACCATTTATATGTGTAAGACTCTTAAACTTGAGCGTTTCCTTATAGATTCGTCGAAAAACATCGAAAGAAACAAAGGTTTTCCACATAGTCATTCGGGTGCCTCCACGAGGGTCTTTACGTAAGGGTTGAGGTTGTGAAGTCTTTTCGACACGAGTAAATGTATTTTTTCTTCCATATTTTAAGCTTAGGACAATCTTTAGTGGATATGGTATGATACTAAAACAAGAAAACAACTTTTCAGATCGAGTTAACGACCCTGTCCGAATGGGCAAAAAAGTTCCTATGTTAACACCTATGGATTTTGAGTGAAAAATGGCCCGGAAGCGAAAGTGAAAAAAATTCGTATTTTAACCATTTATATGTGTAAGACTCTTAAACTTGAGCGTTTCCTTACAGATTCGTCGAAAAACATCGAAAGAAACAAAGGTTTTTCAAATAGTGATTTGGATGCCTCCACGAGGGTCTTTTCGTAAGGGTTGAGGTTGTGAAGTCTTTTCGACACGAGTAAATGTTTTTTTTCTTCCATATTTTAAGCTTAGGACAATCTTTTGTGGATATGATATGATACTAAAACGAGAAAACAACTTTTCAGGTCGAGTTAACGACCCTGTCCCAATGGGCAAAAAAGTTCCTATGTTAACACCTATGGATTTTGAGTGAAAAATGGCCCGGAAGCGAAAGTGAAAAAAATTTGTATTTTAACCATTTATATGTGTAAGACTCTTAAACTTGAGCGTTTCCTTACAGATTCGTCGAAAAACATCGAAAGAAACAAAGGTCTTTCACATAGTCATTCGGGTGCCTCCACGAGGGTCTTTTCGTAAGGGTTGAGGTTGTGAAGTCTTTTCGACACGAGTAAATGTGTTTTTTCTTCCATATTTTAAGCTTAGGACAATCTTTAGTGGATATGGTATGATACTAAAACGAGAAAACAACTTTTCAGATCGAGTTAACGACCCTGTCCCAATGGGCAAAAAAGTTCCTATGTTAACACCTATGGATTTTGAGTGAAAAATGGCCCGGAAGCGAAAGTGAAAAAAATTCGTATTTTAACCATTTATATGTGTAAGACTCTTAAACTTGAGCGTTTTCTTACAGATTCGTCGAAAAACATCGAAAGAAACAAAGGTTTTTCAAATAGTGATTCGGATGCCTCCACGAGGGTCTTTTCGTAAGGGTTGAGGTTGTGAAGTCTTTTCGACACGAGTAAATGTTTTTTTTCTTCCATATTTTAAGCTTAGGACAATCTTTAGTGGATATGGTATGATACTAAAACGAGAAAACAACTTTTCAGATCGAGTTAACGACCCTGTCCCAATGGGCAAAAAAGTTCCTATGTTAACACCTATGGATTTTGAGTGAAAAATGGCCCGGAAGCGAAAGTGAAAAAAATTCGTATTTTAACCATTTATATGTGTAAGACTCTTAAACTTGAGCGTTTCCTTATAGATTCGTCGAAAAACATCGAAAGAAACAAAGGTTTTCCACATAGTCATTCGGGTGCCTCCACGAGGGTCTTTACGTAAGGGTTGAGGTTGTGAAGTCTTTTCGACACGAGTAAATGTATTTTTTCTTCCATATTTTAAGCTTAGGACAATCTTTAGTGGATATGGTATGATACTAAAACAAGAAAACAACTTTTCAGATCGAGTTAACGACCCTGTCCGAATGGGCAAAAAAGTTCCTATGTTAACACCTATGGATTTTGAGTGAAAAATGGCCCGGAAGCGAAAGTGAAAAAAATTCGTATTTTAACCATTTATATGTGTAAGACTCTTAAACTTGAGCGTTTCCGTACAGATTCGTCGAAAAACATCGAAATAAACAAAGGTCTTTCACATAGTCATTCGGGTGCCTCCACGAGTGTCTTTTCGTAAGGGTTGAGGTTGTGAAGTCTTTTCGACACGAGTAAATGTGTTTTTTCTTCCATATTTTAAGCTTAGGACAATCTTTAGTGGATATGGTATGATACTAAAACAAGAAAACAACTTTTCAGATCGAGTTAACGACCCTGTCCGAATGGGCAAAAAAGTTCCTATGTTAACACCTATGGATTTTGAGTGAAAAATGGCCCGGAAGCGAAAGTGAAAAAAATTCGTATTTTAACCATTTATATGTGTAAGACTCTTAAACTTGAGCGTTTCCTTACAGATTCGTCGAAAAACATCGAAAGAAACAAAGGTTTTCCACATAGTCATTCGGGTGCCTCCACGAGGGTCTTTTCGTTAGGGTTGAGGTTGTGAAGTCTTTTCGACACGAGTAAATGTTTTTTTTCTTCCAAATTTTATGCTTAGGACAATCTTTAGTGGATATGGTATGATACTAAAACGAGAAAATAACTTTTCAGAACGAGTTAACGACCCTGTCCCAATGGGCCAAAAAGTTCCTATGTTAACACCTATGGATTTTGATTGAAAAATGGCTCGGAAGCGAAATTGAAAAAAATTCGTATTTTAACCATTTATATGTGTAAGACTCTTAAACTTGGGCGTTTCCTTACAGATTCGTCGAAAAACATCGAAAGAAACAAAGGTTTTTCAAATAGTGATTTGGATGCCTCCACGAGGGTCTTTTCGTAAGGGTTGAGGTTGTGAAGTCTTTTCGACACGAGTAAATGTTTTTTTTCTTCCATATTTTAAGCTTAGGACAATCTTTAGTGGATATGGTATGATACTAAAACGAGAAAACAACTTTTCAGATCGAGTTAACGACCCTGTCCCAATGGGCAAAAAAGTTCCTATGTTAACACCTATGGATTTTGAGTGAAAAATGGCCCGGAAGCGAAAGTGAAAAAAATTCGTATTTTAACCATTTATATGTGTAAGACTCTTAAACTTGAGCGTTTCCTTATAGATTCGTCGAAAAACATCGAAAGAAACAAAGGTTTTCCACATAGTCATTCGGGTGCCTCCACGAGGGTCTTTACGTAAAGGTTGAGGTTGTGAAGTCTTTTCGACACGAGTAAATGTATTTTTTCTTCCATATTTTAAGCTTAGGACAATCTTTAGTGGATATGGTATGATACTAAAACAAGAAAACAACTTTTCAGATCGAGTTAACGACCCTGTCCGAATGGGCAAAAAAGTTCCTATGTTAACACCTATGGATTTTGAGTGAAAAATGGCCCGGAAGCGAAAGTGAAAAAAATTCGTATTTTAACCATTTATATGTGTAAGACTCTTAAACTTGAGCGTTTCCGTACAGATTCGTCGAAAAACATCGAAATAAACAAAGGTCTTTCACATAGTCATTCGGGTGCCTCCACGAGTGTCTTTTCGTAAGGGTTGAGGTTGTGAAGTCTTTTCGACACGAGTAAATGTGTTTTTTCTTCCATATTTTAAGCTTAGGACAATCTTTAGTGGATATGGTATGATACTAAAACAAGAAAACAACTTTTCAGATCGAGTTAACGACCCTGTCCGAATGGGCAAAAAAGTTCCTATGTTAACACCTATGGATTTTGAGTGAAAAATGGCCCGGAAGCGAAAGTGAAAAAAATTCGTATTTTAACCATTTATATGTGTAAGACTCTTAAACTTGAGCGTTTCCGTACAGATTCGTCGAAAAACATCGAAATAAACAAAGGTCTTTCACATAGTCATTCGGGTGCCTCCACGAGTGTCTTTTCGTAAGGGTTGAGGTTGTGAAGTCTTTTCGACACGAGTAAATGTGTTTTTTCTTCCATATTTTAAGCTTAGGACAATCTTTAGTGGATATGGTATGATACTAAAACAAGAAAACAACTTTTCAGATCGAGTTAACGACCCTGTCCGAATGGGCAAAAAAGTTCCTATGTTAACACCTATGGATTTTGAGTGAAAAATGGCCCGGAAGCGAAAGTGAAAAAAATTCGTATTTTAACCATTTATATGTGTAAGACTCTTAAACTTGAGCGTTTCCGTACAGATTCGTCGAAAAACATCGAAATAAACAAAGGTCTTTCACATAGTCATTCGGGTGCCTCCACGAGTGTCTTTTCGTAAGGGTTGAGGTTGTGAAGTCTTTTCGACACGAGTAAATGTGTTTTTTCTTCCAAATTTTAAGCTTAGGACAATCTTTAGTGGATATGGTATGATACTAAAACAAGAAAACAACTTTTCAGATCGAGTTAACGACCCTGTCCGAATGGGCAAAAAAGTTCCTATGTTAACACCTATGGATTTTGAGTGAAAAATGGCCCGGAAGCGAAAGTGAAAAAAATTCGTATTTTAACCATTTATATGTGTAAGACTCTTAAACTTGAGCGTTTCCTTACAGATTCGTCGAAAAACATCGAAAGAAACAAAGGTTTTCCACATAGTCATTCGGGTGCCTCCACGAGGGTCTTTTCGTTAGGGTTGAGGTTGTGAAGTCTTTTCGACACGAGTAAATGTTTTTTTTCTTCCAAATTTTATGCTTAGGACAATCTTTAGTGGATATGGTATGATACTAAAACGAGAAAATAACTTTTCAGAACGAGTTAACGACCCTGTCCCAATGGGCCAAAAAGTTCCTATGTTAACACCTATGGATTTTGATTGAAAAATGGCTCGGAAGCGAAATTGAAAAAAATTCGTATTTTAACCATTTATATGTGTAAGACTCTTAAACTTGGGCGTTTCCTTACAGATTCGTCGAAAAACATCGAAAGAAACAAAGGTTTTTCAAATAGTGATTTGGATGCCTCCACGAGGGTCTTTTCGTAAAGGTTGAGGTTGTGAAGTCTTTTCGACACGAGTAAATGTTTTTTTTCTTCCATATTTTAAGCTTAGGACAATCTTTAGTGGATATGGTATGATACTAAAACGAGAAAACAACTTTTCAGATCGAGTTAACGACCCTGTCCCAATGGGCAAAAAAGTTCCTATGTTAACACCTATGGATTTTGAGTGAAAAATGGCCCGGAAGCGAAAGTGAAAAAAATTCGTATTTTAACCATTTATATGTGTAAGACTCTTAAACTTGAGCGTTTCCTTATAGATTCGTCGAAAAACATCGAAAGAAACAAAGGTTTTCCACATAGTCATTCGGGTGCCTCCACGAGGGTCTTTACGTAAAGGTTGAGGTTGTGAAGTCTTTTCGACACGAGTAAATGTATTTTTTCTTCAATATTTTAAGCTTAGGACAATCTTTAGTGGATATGGTATGATACTAAAACAAGAAAACAACTTTTCAGATCGAGTTAACGACCCTGTCCGAATGGGCAAAAAAGTTCCTATGTTAACACCTATGGATTTTGAGTGAAAAATGGCCCGGAAGCGAAAGTGAAAAAAATTCGTATTTTAACCATTTATATGTGTAAGACTCTTAAACTTGAGCGTTTCCGTACAGATTCGTCGAAAAACATCGAAATAAACAAAGGTCTTTCACATAGTCATTCGGGTGCCTCCACGAGTGTCTTTTCGTAAGGGTTGAGGTTGTGAAGTCTTTTCGACACGAGTAAATGTGTTTTTTCTTCCATATTTTAAGCTTAGGACAATCTTTAGTGGATATGGTATGATACTAAAACAAGAAAACAACTTTTCAGATCGAGTTAACGACCCTGTCCGAATGGGCAAAAAAGTTCCTATGTTAACACCTATGGATTTTGAGTGAAAAATGGCCCGGAAGCGAAAGTGAAAAAAATTCGTATTTTAACCATTTATATGTGTAAGACTCTTAAACTTGAGCGTTTCCGTACAGATTCGTCGAAAAACATCGAAATAAACAAAGGTCTTTCACATAGTCATTCGGGTGCCTCCACGAGTGTCTTTTCGTAAGGGTTGAGGTTGTGAAGTCTTTTCGACACGAGTAAATGTGTTTTTTCTTCCATATTTTAAGCTTAGGACAATCTTTAGTGGATATGGTATGATACTAAAACAAGAAAACAACTTTTCAGATCGAGTTAACGACCCTGTCCGAATGGGCAAAAAAGTTCCTATGTTAACACCTATGGATTTTGAGTGAAAAATGGCCCGGAAGCGAAAGTGAAAAAAATTCGTATTTTAACCATTTATATGTGTAAGACTCTTAAACTTGAGCGTTTCCGTACAGATTCGTCGAAAAACATCGAAATAAACAAAGGTCTTTCACATAGTCATTCGGGTGCCTCCACGAGTGTCTTTTCGTAAGGGTTGAGGTTGTGAAGTCTTTTCGACACGAGTAAATGTGTTTTTTCTTCCAAATTTTAAGCTTAGGACAATCTTTAGTGGATATGGTATGATACTAAAACAAGAAAACAACTTTTCAGATCGAGTTAACGACCCTGTCCGAATGGGCAAAAAAGTTCCTATGTTAACACCTATGGATTTTGAGTGAAAAATGGCCCGGAAGCGAAAGTGAAAAAAATTCGTATTTTAACCATTTATATGTGTAAGACTCTTAAACTTGAGCGTTTCCTTACAGATTCGTCGAAAAACATCGAAAGAAACAAAGGTTTTCCACATAGTCATTCGGGTGCCTCCACGAGGGTCTTTTCGTTAGGGTTGAGGTTGTGAAGTCTTTTCGACACGAGTAAATGTTTTTTTTCTTCCAAATTTTATGCTTAGGACAATCTTTAGTGGATATGGTATGATACTAAAACGAGAAAATAACTTTTCAGAACGAGTTAACGACCCTGTCCCAATGGGCCAAAAAGTTCCTATGTTAACACCTATGGATTTTGATTGAAAAATGGCTCGGAAGCGAAATTGAAAAAAATTCGTATTTTAACCATTTATATGTGTAAGACTCTTAAACTTGGGCGTTTCCTTACAGATTCGTCGAAAAACATCGAAAGAAACAAAGGTTTTTCAAATAGTGATTTGGATGCCTCCACGAGGGTCTTTTCGTAAAGGTTGAGGTTGTGAAGTCTTTTCGACACGAGTAAATGTTTTTTTTCTTCCATATTTTAAGCTTAGGACAATCTTTAGTGGATATGGTATGATACTAAAACGAGAAAACAACTTTTCAGATCGAGTTAACGACCCTGTCCCAATGGGCAAAAAAGTTCCTATGTTAACACCTATGGATTTTGAGTGAAAAATGGCCCGGAAGCGAAAGTGAAAAAAATTCGTATTTTAACCATTTATATGTGTAAGACTCTTAAACTTGAGCGTTTCCTTATAGATTCGTCGAAAAACATCGAAAGAAACAAAGGTTTTCCACATAGTCATTCGGGTGCCTCCACGAGGGTCTTTACGTAAAGGTTGAGGTTGTGAAGTCTTTTCGGCACGAGTAAATGTATTTTTTCTTCAATATTTTAAGCTTAGGACAATCTTTAGTGGATATGGTATGATACTAAAACAAGAAAACAACTTTTCAGATCGAGTTAACGACCCTGTCCGAATGGGCAAAAAAGTTCCTATGTTAACACCTATGGATTTTGAGTGAAAAATGGCCCGGAAGCGAAAGTGAAAAAAATTCGTATTTTAACCATTTATATGTGTAAGACTCTTAAACTTGAGCGTTTCCGTACAGATTCGTCGAAAAACATCGAAATAAACAAAGGTCTTTCACATAGTCATTCGGGTGCCTCCACGAGTGTCTTTTCGTAAGGGTTGAGGTTGTGAAGTCTTTTCGACACGAGTAAATGTGTTTTTTCTTCCATATTTTAAGCTTAGGACAATCTTTAGTGGATATGGTATGATACTAAAACAAGAAAACAACTTTTCAGATCGAGTTAACGACCCTGTCCGAATGGGCAAAAAAGTTCCTATGTTAACACCTATGGATTTTGAGTGAAAAATGGCCCGGAAGCGAAAGTGAAAAAAATTCGTATTTTAACCATTTATATGTGTAAGACTCTTAAACTTGAGCGTTTCCGTACAGATTCGTCGAAAAACATCGAAATAAACAAAGGTCTTTCACATAGTCATTCGGGTGCCTCCACGAGTGTCTTTTCGTAAGGGTTGAGGTTGTGAAGTCTTTTCGACACGAGTAAATGTGTTTTTTCTTCCATATTTTAAGCTTAGGACAATCTTTAGTGGATATGGTATGATACTAAAACAAGAAAACAACTTTTCAGATCGAGTTAACGACCCTGTCCGAATGGGCAAAAAAGTTCCTATGTTAACACCTATGGATTTTGAGTGAAAAATGGCCCGGAAGCGAAAGTGAAAAAAATTCGTATTTTAACCATTTATATGTGTAAGACTCTTAAACTTGAGCGTTTCCTTACAGATTCGTCGAAAAACATCGAAAGAAACAAAGGTTTTCCACATAGTCATTCGGGTGCCTCCACGAGGGTCTTTTCGTTAGGGTTGAGGTTGTGAAGTCTTTTCGACACGAGTAAATGTTTTTTTTCTTCCAAATTTTATGCTTAGGACAATCTTTAGTGGATATGGTATGATACTAAAACGAGAAAATAACTTTTCAGAACGAGTTAACGACCCTGTCCCAATGGGCCAAAAAGTTCCTATGTTAACACCTATGGATTTTGATTGAAAAATGGCTCGGAAGCGAAATTGAAAAAAATTCGTATTTTAACCATTTATATGTGTAAGACTCTTAAACTTGGGCGTTTCCTTACAGATTCGTCGAAAAACATCGAAAGAAACAAAGGTTTTTCAAATAGTGATTTGGATGCCTCCACGAGGGTCTTTTCGTAAAGGTTGAGGTTGTGAAGTCTTTTCGACACGAGTAAATGTTTTTTTTCTTCCATATTTTAAGCTTAGGACAATCTTTAGTGGATATGGTATGATACTAAAACGAGAAAACAACTTTTCAGATCGAGTTAACGACCCTGTCCCAATGGGCAAAAAAGTTCCTATGTTAACACCTATGGATTTTGAGTGAAAAATGGCCCGGAAGCGAAAGTGAAAAAAATTCGTATTTTAACCATTTATATGTGTAAGACTCTTAAACTTGAGCGTTTCCTTATAGATTCGTCGAAAAACATCGAAAGAAACAAAGGTTTTCCACATAGTCATTCGGGTGCCTCCACGAGGGTCTTTACGTAAAGGTTGAGGTTGTGAAGTCTTTTCGACACGAGTAAATGTATTTTTTCTTCCATATTTTAAGCTTAGGACAATCTTTAGTGGATATGGTATGATACTAAAACAAGAAAACAACTTTTCAGATCGAGTTAACGACCCTGTCCCAATGGGCAAAAAAGTTCCTATGTTAACACCTATGGATTTTGAGTGAAAAATGGCCCGGAAGCGAAAGTGAAAAAAAATCGTTTTTTAACCATTTATATGTGTAAGACTCTTAAACTTGAGCGTTTCCTTACAGATTCGTCGAAAAAAATCGAAAGAAACAAAGGTTTTTCACATAGTCATTCGGGTGCCTCCACGAGGGTCTTTTCGTAAGGGTTGAGGTTGTGAAGTCTTTTCGACACGAGTAAATGTGTTTTTTCTTCCATATTTTAAGCTTAGGACAATCTTTAGTGGATATGGTATGATACTAAAACAAGAAAACAACTTTTCAGATCGAGTTAACGACCCTGTCCCAATGGGCAAAAAAGTTCCTATGTTAACACCTATGGATTTTGAGTGAAAAATGGCCCGGAAGCGAAAGTGAAAAAAATTCGTATTTTAACCATTTATATGTGTAAGACTCTTAAACTTGAGCGTTTTCTTACAGATTCGTCGAAAAACATCGAAAGAAACAAAGGTTTTTCACATAGTCATTCGGGTGCCTTCACGAGGGTCTTTTCGTAAGGGTTGAGGTTGTGAAGTCTTTTCGACACGAGTAAATGTGTTTTTTCTTCCATATTTTAAGCTTAGGACAATCTTTAGTGGATATGGTATGATACTAAAACAAGAAAACAACTTTTCAGATCGAGTTAACGACCCTGTCCCAATGGGCAAAAAAGTTCCTATGTTAACACCTATGGATTTTGAGTGAAAAATGGCCCGGAAGCGAAAGTGAAAAAATTCGTTTTTTAACCATTTATATGTGTAAGACTCTTAAACTTGAGCGTTTCCTTACAGATTCGTCGAAAAAAATCGAAAGAAACAAAGGTTTTTCACATAGTCATTCGGGTGCCTCCACGAGGGTCTTTTCGTAAGGGTTGAGGTTGTGAAGTCTTTTCGACACGAGTAAATGTGTTTTTTCTTCCATATTTTAAGCTTAGGACAATCTTTAGTGGATATGGTATGATACTAAAACAAGAAAACAACTTTTCAGATCGAGTTAACGACCCTGTCCCAATGGGCAAAAAAGTTCCTATGTTAACACCTATGGATTTTGAGTGAAAAATGGCCCGGAAGCGAAAGTGAAAAAAATTCGTATTTTAACCATTTATATGTGTAAGACTCTTAAACTTGAGCGTTTCCCTACAGATTCGTCGAAAAACATCGAAAGAAACAAAGGTTTTTCAAATAGTGATTCGGATGCCTCCACGAGGGTCTTTTCGTAAGGGTTGAGGTTGTGAAGTCTTTTCGACACGAGTAAATGTTTTTTTTCTTCCATATTTTAAGCTTAGGACAATCTTTTGTGGATATGGTATGATACTGAAACGAGAAAACAACTTTTCAGATCGAGTTAACGACCCTGTCCCAATGGGCAAAAAAGTTCCTATGTTAACACCTATGGATTTTGAGTGAAAAATGGCCCGGAAGCGAAAGTGAAAAAAATTCGTATTTTAACCATTTATATGTGTAAGACTCTTAAACTTGAGCGTTTTCTTACAGATTCGTCGAAAAACATCGAAAGAAACAAAGGTTTTTCAAATAGTGATTCGGATGCCTCCACGAGGGTCTTTTCGTAAGGGTTGAGGTTGTGAAGTCTTTTCGACACGAGTAAATGTTTTTTTTCTTCCATATTTTAAGCTTAGGACAATCTTTTGTGGATATGGTATGATACTAAAACGAGAAAACAACTTTTCAGGTCGAGTTAACGACCCTGTCCCAATGGGCAAAAAAGTTCCTATGTTAACACCTATGGATTTTGAGTGAAAAATGGCCCGGAAGCGAAAGTGAAAAAAAATCGTTTTTTAACCATTTATATGTGTAAGACTCTTAAACTTGAGCGTTTCCTTACAGATTCGTCGAAAAAAATCGAAAGAAACAAAGGTTTTTCACATAGTCATTCGGGTGCCTCCACGAGGGTCTTTTCGTAAGGGTTGAGGTTGTGAAGTCTTTTCGACACGAGTAAATGTGTTTTTTCTTCCATATTTTAAGCTTAGGACAATCTTTAGTGGATATGGTATGATACTAAAACAAGAAAACAACTTTTCAGATCGAGTTAACGACCCTGTCCCAATGGGCAAAAAAGTTCCTATGTTAACACCTATGGATTTTGAGTGAAAAATGGCCCGGAAGCGAAAGTGAAAAAAATTCGTATTTTAACCATTTATATGTGTAAGACTCTTAAACTTGAGCGTTTCCTTATAGATTCGTCGAAAAACATCGAAAGAAACAAAGGTTTTCCACATAGTCATTCGGGTGCCTCCACGAGGGTCTTTACGTAAGGGTTGAGGTCGTGAAGTCTTTTCGACACGAGTAAATGTATTTTTTCTTCCATATTTTAAGCTTAGGACAATCTTTAGTGGATATGGTATGATACTAAAACAAGAAAACAACTTTTCAGATCGAGTTAACGACCCTGTCCCAATGGGCAAAAAAGTTCCTATGTTAACACCTATGGATTTTGAGTGAAAAATGGCCCGGAAGCGAAAGTGAAAAAAATTCGTTTTTTAACCATTTATATGTGTAAGACTCTTAAACTTGAGCGTTTCCTTACAGATTCGTCGAAAAACATCGAAAGAAACAAAGGTTTTTCAAATAGTGATTCGGATGCCTCCACGAGGGTCTTTTCGTAAGGGTTGAGGTTGTGAAGTCTTTTCGACACGAGTAAATGTGTTTTTTCTTCCATATTTTAAGCTTAGGACAATCTTTAGTGGATATGGTATGATACTAAAACAAGAAAACAACTTTTCAGATCGAGTTAACGACCCTGTCCCAATGGGCAAAAAAGTTCCTATGTTAACACCTATGGATTTTGAGTGAAAAATGGCCCGGAAGCGAAAGTGAAAAAAAATCGTTTTTTAACCATTTATATGTGTAAGACTCTTAAACTTGAGCGTTTCCTTACAGATTCGTCGAAAAAAATCGAAAGAAACAAAGGTTTTTCACATAGTCATTCGGGTGCCTCCACGAGGGTCTTTTCGTAAGGGTTGAGGTTGTGAAGTCTTTTCGACACGAGTAAATGTGTTTTTTCTTCCATATTTTAAGCTTAGGACAATCTTTAGTGGATATGGTATGATACTAAAACAAGAAAACAACTTTTCAGATCGAGTTAACGACCCTGTCCCAATGGGCAAAAAAGTTCCTATGTTAACACCTATGGATTTTGAGTGAAAAATGGCCCGGAAGCGAAAGTGAAAAAAATTCGTATTTTAACCATTTATATGTGTAAGACTCTTAAACTTGAGCGTTTCCTTATAGATTCGTCGAAAAACATCGAAAGAAACAAAGGTTTTCCACATAGTCATTCGGGTGCCTCCACGAGGGTCTTTACGTAAGGGTTGAGGTCGTGAAGTCTTTTCGACACGAGTAAATGTATTTTTTCTTCCATATTTTAAGCTTAGGACAATCTTTAGTGGATATGGTATGATACTAAAACAAGAAAACAACTTTTCAGATCGAGTTAACGACCCTGTCCCAATGGGCAAAAAAGTTCCTATGTTAACACCTATGGATTTTGAGTGAAAAATGGCCCGGAAGCGAAAGTGAAAAAAATTCGTTTTTTAACCATTTATATGTGTAAGACTCTTAAACTTGAGCGTTTCCTTACAGATTCGTCGAAAAACATCGAAAGAAACAAAGGTTTTTCAAATAGTGATTCGGATGCCTCCACGAGGGTCTTTTCGTAAGGGTTGAGGTTGTGAAGTCTTTTCGACACGAGTAAATGTGTTTTTTCTTCCATATTTTAAGCTTAGGACAATCTTTAGTGGATATGGTATGATACTAAAACAAGAAAACAACTTTTCAGATCGAGTTAACGACCCTGTCCCAATGGGCAAAAAAGTTCCTATGTTAACACCTATGGATTTTGAGTGAAAAATGGCCCGGAAGCGAAAGTGAAAAAAAATCGTTTTTTAACCATTTATATGTGTAAGACTCTTAAACTTGAGCGTTTCCTTACAGATTCGTCGAAAAAAATCGAAAGAAACAAAGGTTTTTCACATAGTCATTCGGGTGCCTCCACGAGGGTCTTTTCGTAAGGGTTGAGGTTGTGAAGTCTTTTCGACACGAGTAAATGTGTTTTTTCTTCCATATTTTAAGCTTAGGACAATCTTTAGTGGATATGGTATGATACTAAAACAAGAAAACAACTTTTCAGATCGAGTTAACGACCCTGTCCCAATGGGCAAAAAAGTTCCTATGTTAACACCTATGGATTTTGAGTGAAAAATGGCCCGGAAGCGAAAGTGAAAAAAATTCGTTTTTTAACCATTTATATGTGTAAGACTCTTAAACTTGAGCGTTTCCCTACAGATTCGTCGAAAAACATCGATAGAAACAAAGGTTTTTCAAATAGTGATTCGGATGCCTCCACGAGGGTCTTTTCGTAAGGGTTGAGGTTGTGAAGTCTTTTCGACACGAGTAAATGTTTTTTTTCTTCCATATTTTAAGCTTAGGACAATCTTTTGTGGATATGGTATGATACTGAAACGAGAAAACAACTTTTCAGATCGAGTTAACGACCCTGTCCCAATGGGCAAAAAAGTTCCTATGTTAACACCTATGGATTTTGAGTGAAAAATGGCCCGGAAGCGAAAGTGAAAAAAATTCGTATTTTAACCATTTATATGTGTAAGACTCTTAAACTTGAGCGTTTTCTTACAGATTCGTCGAAAAACATCGAAAGAAACAAAGGTTTTTCAAATAGTGATTCGGATGCCTCCACGAGGGTCTTTTCGTAAGGGTTGAGGTTGTGAAGTCTTTTCGACACGAGTAAATGTTTTTTTTCTTCCATATTTTAAGCTTAGGACAATCTTTAGTGGATATGGTATGATACTAAAACGAGAAAACAACTTTTCAGATCGAGTTAACGACCCTGTCCCAATGGGCAAAAAAGTTCCTATGTTAACACCTATGGATTTTGAGTGAAAAATGGCCCGGAAGCGAAAGTGAAAAAAATTCGTTTTTTAACCATTTATATGTGTAAGACTCTTAAACTTGAGCGTTTCCGTACAGATTCGTCGAAAAACATCGAAAGAAACAAAGGTTTTTCAAATAGTGATTCGGATGCCTCCACGAGGGTCTTTTCGTAAGGGTTGAGGTTGTGAAGTCTTTTCGACACGAGTAAATGTGTTTTTTCTTCCATATTTTAAGCTTAGGACAATCTTTAGTGGATATGGTATGATACTAAAACAAGAAAACAACTTTTCAGATCGAGTTAACGACCCTGTCCCAATGGGCAAAAAAGTTCCTATGTTAACACCTATGGATTTTGAGTGAAAAATGGCCCGGAAGCGAAAGTGAAAAAAAATCGTTTTTTAACCATTTATATGTGTAAGACTCTTAAACTTGAGCGTTTCCTTACAGATTCGTCGAAAAAAATCGAAAGAAACAAAGGTTTTTCACATAGTCATTCGGGTGCCTCCACGAGGGTCTTTTCGTAAGGGTTGAGGTTGTGAAGTCTTTTCGACACGAGTAAATGTGTTTTTTCTTCCATATTTTAAGCTTAGGACAATCTTTAGTGGATATGGTATGATACTAAAACAAGAAAACAACTTTTCAGATCGAGTTAACGACCCTGTCCCAATGGGCAAAAAAGTTCCTATGTTAACACCTATGGATTTTGAGTGAAAAATGGCCCGGAAGCGAAAGTGAAAAAAATTCGTATTTTAACCATTTATATGTGTAAGACTCTTAAACTTGAGCGTTTCCTTATAGATTCGTCGAAAAACATCGAAAGAAACAAAGGTTTTCCACATAGTCATTCGGGTGCCTCCACGAGGGTCTTTACGTAAGGGTTGAGGTCGTGAAGTCTTTTCGACACGAGTAAATGTATTTTTTCTTCCATATTTTAAGCTTAGGACAATCTTTAGTGGATATGGTATGATACTAAAACAAGAAAACAACTTTTCAGATCGAGTTAACGACCCTGTCCCAATGGGCAAAAAAGTTCCTATGTTAACACCTATGGATTTTGAGTGAAAAATGGCCCGGAAGCGAAAGTGAAAAAAATTCGTTTTTTAACCATTTATATGTGTAAGACTCTTAAACTTGAGCGTTTCCTTACAGATTCGTCGAAAAACATCGAAAGAAACAAAGGTTTTTCAAATAGTGATTCGGATGCCTCCACGAGGGTCTTTTCGTAAGGGTTGAGGTTGTGAAGTCTTTTCGACACGAGTAAATGTGTTTTTTCTTCCATATTTTAAGCTTAGGACAATCTTTAGTGGATATGGTATGATACTAAAACAAGAAAACAACTTTTCAGATCGAGTTAACGACCCTGTCCCAATGGGCAAAAAAGTTCCTATGTTAACACCTATGGATTTTGAGTGAAAAATGGCCCGGAAGCGAAAGTGAAAAAAAATCGTTTTTTAACCATTTATATGTGTAAGACTCTTAAACTTGAGCGTTTCCTTACAGATTCGTCGAAAAAAATCGAAAGAAACAAAGGTTTTTCACATAGTCATTCGGGTGCCTCCACGAGGGTCTTTTCGTAAGGGTTGAGGTTGTGAAGTCTTTTCGACACGAGTAAATGTGTTTTTTCTTCCATATTTTAAGCTTAGGACAATCTTTAGTGGATATGGTATGATACTAAAACAAGAAAACAACTTTTCAGATCGAGTTAACGACCCTGTCCCAATGGGCAAAAAAGTTCCTATGTTAACACCTATGGATTTTGAGTGAAAAATGGCCCGGAAGCGAAAGTGAAAAAAATTCGTTTTTTAACCATTTATATGTGTAAGACTCTTAAACTTGAGCGTTTCCCTACAGATTCGTCGAAAAACATCGATAGAAACAAAGGTTTTTCAAATAGTGATTCGGATGCCTCCACGAGGGTCTTTTCGTAAGGGTTGAGGTTGTGAAGTCTTTTCGACACGAGTAAATGTTTTTTTTCTTCCATATTTTAAGCTTAGGACAATCTTTTGTGGATATGGTATGATACTGAAACGAGAAAACAACTTTTCAGATCGAGTTAACGACCCTGTCCCAATGGGCAAAAAAGTTCCTATGTTAACACCTATGGATTTTGAGTGAAAAATGGCCCGGAAGCGAAAGTGAAAAAAATTCGTATTTTAACCATTTATATGTGTAAGACTCTTAAACTTGAGCGTTTTCTTACAGATTCGTCGAAAAACATCGAAAGAAACAAAGGTTTTTCAAATAGTGATTCGGATGCCTCCACGAGGGTCTTTTCGTAAGGGTTGAGGTTGTGAAGTCTTTTCGACACGAGTAAATGTTTTTTTTCTTCCATATTTTAAGCTTAGGACAATCTTTAGTGGATATGGTATGATACTAAAACGAGAAAACAACTTTTCAGATCGAGTTAACGACCCTGTCCCAATGGGCAAAAAAGTTCCTATGTTAACACCTATGGATTTTGAGTGAAAAATGGCCCGGAAGCGAAAGTGAAAAAAATTCGTTTTTTAACCATTTATATGTGTAAGACTCTTAAACTTGAGCGTTTCCTTACAGATTCGTCGAAAAACATCGAAAGAAACAAAGGTTTTTCAAATAGTGATTCGGATGCCTCCACGAGGGTCTTTTCGTAAGGGTTGAGGTTGTGAAGTCTTTTCGACACGAGTAAATGTGTTTTTTCTTCCATATTTTAAGCTTAGGACAATCTTTAGTGGATATGGTATGATACTAAAACAAGAAAACAACTTTTCAGATCGAGTTAACGACCCTGTCCCAATGGGCAAAAAAGTTCCTATGTTAACACCTATGGATTTTGAGTGAAAAATGGCCCGGAAGCGAAAGTGAAAAAAAATCGTTTTTTAACCATTTATATGTGTAAGACTCTTAAACTTGAGCGTTTCCTTACAGATTCGTCGAAAAAAATCGAAAGAAACAAAGGTTTTTCACATAGTCATTCGGGTGCCTCCACGAGGGTCTTTTCGTAAGGGTTGAGGTTGTGAAGTCTTTTCGACACGAGTAAATGTGTTTTTTCTTCCATATTTTAAGCTTAGGACAATCTTTAGTGGATATGGTATGATACTAAAACAAGAAAACAACTTTTCAGATCGAGTTAACGACCCTGTCCCAATGGGCAAAAAAGTTCCTATGTTAACACCTATGGATTTTGAGTGAAAAATGGCCCGGAAGCGAAAGTGAAAAAAATTCGTATTTTAACCATTTATATGTGTAAGACTCTTAAACTTGAGCGTTTCCGTACAGATTCGTCGAAAAACATCGAAATAAACAAAGGTCTTTCACATAGTCATTCGGGTGCCTCCACGAGTGTCTTTTCGTAAGGGTTGAGGTTGTGAAGTCTTTTCGACACGAGTAAATGTGTTTTTTCTTCCATATTTTAAGCTTAGGACAATCTTTAGTGGATATGGTATGATACTAAAACAAGAAAACAACTTTTCAGATCGAGTTAACGACCCTGTCCGAATGGGCAAAAAAGTTCCTATGTTAACACCTATGGATTTTGAGTGAAAAATGGCCCGGAAGCGAAAGTGAAAAAAATTCGTATTTTAACCATTTATATGTGTAAGACTCTTAAACTTGAGCGTTTCCTTACAGATTCGTCGAAAAACATCGAAAGAAACAAAGGTTTTCCACATAGTCATTCGGGTGCCTCCACGAGGGTCTTTTCGTTAGGGTTGAGGTTGTGAAGTCTTTTCGACACGAGTAAATGTTTTTTTTCTTCCAAATTTTAAGCTTAGGACAATCTTTAGTGGATATGGTATGATACTAAAACGAGAAAATAACTTTTCAGATCGAGTTAACGACCCTGTCCCAATGGGCCAAAAAGTTCCTATGTTAACACCTATGGATTTTGATTGAAAAATGGCTCGGAAGCGAAATTGAAAAAAATTCGTATTTTAACCATTTATATGTGTAAGACTCTTAAACTTGGGCGTTTCCTTACAGATTCGTCGAAAAACATCGAAAGAAACAAAGGTTTTTCAAATAGTGATTTGGATGCCTCCACGAGGGTCTTTTCGTAAGGGTTGAGGTTGTGAAGTCTTTTCGACACGAGTAAATGTTTTTTTTCTTCCATATTTTAAGCTTAGGACAATCTTTTGTGGATATGGTATGATACTAAAACGAGAAAACAACTTTTCAGATCGAGTTAACGACCCTGTCCCAATGGGCAAAAAAGTTCCTATGTTAACACCTATGGATTTTGAGTGAAAAATGGCCCGGAAGCGAAAGTGAAAAAAATTCGTATTTTAACCATTTATATGTGTAAGACTCTTAAACTTGAGCGTTTCCGTACAGATTCGTCGAAAAACATCGAAATAAACAAAGGTCTTTCACATAGTCATTCGGGTGCCTCCACGAGTGTCTTTTCGTAAGGGTTGAGGTTGTGAAGTCTTTTCGACACGAGTAAATGTGTTTTTTCTTCCATATTTTAAGCTTAGGACAATCTTTAGTGGATATGGTATGATACTAAAACAAGAAAACAACTTTTCAGATCGAGTTAACGACCCTGTCCGAATGGGCAAAAAAGTTCCTATGTTAACACCTATGGATTTTGAGTGAAAAATGGCCCGGAAGCGAAAGTGAAAAAAATTCGTATTTTAACCATTTATATGTGTAAGACTCTTAAACTTGAGCGTTTCCTTACAGATTCGTCGAAAAACATCGAAAGAAACAAAGGTTTTCCACATAGTCATTCGGGTGCCTCCACGAGGGTCTTTTCGTTAGGGTTGAGGTTGTGAAGTCTTTTCGACACGAGTAAATGTTTTTTTTCTTCCAAATTTTAAGCTTAGGACAATCTTTAGTGGATATGGTATGATACTAAAACGAGAAAATAACTTTTCAGATCGAGTTAACGACCCTGTCCCAATGGGCCAAAAAGTTCCTATGTTAACACCTATGGATTTTGATTGAAAAATGGCTCGGAAGCGAAATTGAAAAAAATTCGTATTTTAACCATTTATATGTGTAAGACTCTTAAACTTGGGCGTTTCCTTACAGATTCGTCGAAAAACATCGAAAGAAACAAAGGTTTTTCAAATAGTGATTTGGATGCCTCCACGAGGGTCTTTTCGTAAGGGTTGAGGTTGTGAAGTCTTTTCGACACGAGTAAATGTTTTTTTTCTTCCATATTTTAAGCTTAGGACAATCTTTTGTGGATATGATATGATACTAAAACGAGAAAACAACTTTTCAGGTCGAGTTAACGACCCTGTCCCAATGGGCAAAAAAGTTCCTATGTTAACACCTATGGATTTTGAGTGAAAAATGGCCCGGAAGCGAAAGTGAAAAAAATTCGTATTTTAACCATTTATATGTGTAAGACTCTTAAACTTGAGCGTTTCCTTACAGATTCGTCGAAAAACATCGAAAGAAACAAAGGTTTTTCAAATAGTGATTCGGATGCCTCCACGAGGGTCTATTCGTAAGGGTTGAGGTTGTGAAGTCTTTTCGACACGAGTAAATGTTTTTTTTCTTCCATATTTTAAGCTTAGGACAATCTTTTGTGGATATGGTATGATACTAAAACGAGAAAACAACTTTTCAGATCGAGTTAACGACCCTGTCCCAATGGGCAAAAAAGTTCCTATGTTAACACCTATGGATTTTGAGTGAAAAATGGCCCGGAAGCGAAAGTGAAAAAAATTCGTATTTTAACCATTTATATGTGTAAGACTCTTAAACTTGAGCGTTTTCTTACAGATTCGTCGAAAAACATCGAAAGAAACAAAGGTTTTTCAAATAGTGATTCGGATGCCTCCACGAGGGTCTTTTCGTAAGGGTTGAGGTTGTGAAGTCTTTTCGACACGAGTAAATGTTTTTTTTCTTCCATATTTTAAGCTTAGGACAATCTTTTGTGGATATGGTATGATACTAAAACGAGAAAACAACTTTTCAGGTCGAGTTAACGACCCTGTCCCAATGGGCAAAAAAGTTCCTATGTTAACACCTATGGATTTTGAGTGAAAAATGGCCCGGAAGCGAAAGTGAAAAAAATTTGTATTTTAACCATTTATATGTGTAAGACTCTTAAACTTGAGCGTTTCCTTATAGATTCGTCGAAAAACATCGAAAGAAACAAAGGTTTTCCACATAGTCATTCGGGTGCCTCCACGAGGGTCTTTACGTAAGGGTTGAGGTTGTGAAGTCTTTTCGACACGAGTAAATGTATTTTTTCTTCCATATTTTAAGCTTAGGACAATCTTTAGTGGATATGGTATGATACTAAAACAAGAAAACAACTTTTCAGATCGAGTTAACGACCCTGTCCCAATGGGCAAAAAAGTTCCTATGTTAACACCTATGGATTTTGAGTGAAAAACGGCCCGGAAGCGAAAGTGAAAAAAATTCGTTTTTTAACCATTTATATGTGTAAGACTCTTAAACTTGAGCGTTTCCCTACAGATTCGTCGAAAAACATCGAAAGAAACAAAGGTTTTTCAAATAGTGATTCGGATGCCTCCACGAGGGTCTTTTCGTAAGGGTTGAGGTTGTGAAGTCTTTTCGACACGAGTAAATGTTTTTTTTCTTCCATATTTTAAGCTTAGGACAATCTTTTGTGGATATGGTATGATACTAAAACGAGAAAACAACTTTTCAGATCGAGTTAACGACCCTGTCCCAATGGGCAAAAAAGTTCCTATGTTAACACCTATGGATTTTGAGTGAAAAATGGCCCGGAAGCGAAAGTGAAAAAAATTTGTATTTTAACCATTTATATGTGTAAGACTCTTAAACTTGAGCGTTTCCTTATAGATTCGTCGAAAAACATCGAAAGAAACAAAGGTTTTCCACATAGTCATTCGGGTGCCTCCACGAGGGTCTTTACGTAAGGGTTGAGGTTGTGAAGTCTTTTCGACACGAGTAAATGTATTTTTTCTTCCATATTTTAAGCTTAGGACAATCTTTAGTGGATATGGTATGATACTAAAACAAGAAAACAACTTTTCAGATCGAGTTAACGACCCTGTCCCAATGGGCAAAAAAGTTCCTATGTTAACACCTATGGATTTTGAGTGAAAAATGGCCCGGAAGCGAAAGTGAAAAAAATTCGTTTTTTAACCATTTATATGTGTAAGACTCTTAAACTTGAGCGTTTCCCTACAGATTCGTCGAAAAACATCGAAAGAAACAAAGGTTTTTCAAATAGTGATTCGGATGCCTCCACGAGGGTCTTTTCGTAAGGGTTGAGGTTGTGAAGTCTTTTCGACACGAGTAAATGTTTTTTTTCTTCCATATTTTAAGCTTAGGACAATCTTTTGTGGATATGGTATGATACTAAAACGAGAAAACAACTTTTCAGATCGAGTTAACGACCCTGTCCCAATGGGCAAAAAAGTTCCTATGTTAACACCTATGGATTTTGAGTGAAAAATGGCCCGGAAGCGAAAGTGAAAAAAATTCGTATTTTAACCATTTATATGTGTAAGACTCTTAAACTTGAGCGTTTCCGTACAGATTCGTCGAAAAACATCGAAATAAACAAAGGTCTTTCACATAGTCATTCGGGTGCCTCCACGAGTGTCTTTTCGTAAGGGTTGAGGTTGTGAAGTCTTTTCGACACGAGTAAATGTGTTTTTTCTTCCATATTTTAAGCTTAGGACAATCTTTAGTGGATATGGTATGATACTAAAACAAGAAAACAACTTTTCAGATCGAGTTAACGACCCTGTCCGAATGGGCAAAAAAGTTCCTATGTTAACACCTATGGATTTTGAGTGAAAAATGGCCCGGAAGCGAAAGTGAAAAAAATTCATATTTTAACCATTTATATGTGTAAGACTCTTAAACTTGAGCGTTTCCTTACAGATTCGTCGAAAAACATCGAAAGAAACAAAGGTTTTCCACATAGTCATTCGGGTGCCTCCACGAGGGTCTTTTCGTTAGGGTTGAGGTTGTGAAGTCTTTTCGACACGAGTAAATGTTTTTTTTCTTCCAAATTTTAAGCTTAGGACAATCTTTAGTGGATATGGTATGATACTAAAACGAGAAAATAACTTTTCAGATCGAGTTAACGACCCTGTCCCAATGGGCCAAAAAGTTCCTATGTTAACACCTATGGATTTTGATTGAAAAATGGCTCGGAAGCGAAATTGAAAAAAATTCGTATTTTAACCATTTATATGTGTAAGACTCTTAAACTTGGGCGTTTCCTTACAGATTCGTCGAAAAACATCGAAAGAAACAAAGGTTTTTCAAATAGTGATTTGGATGCCTCCACGAGGGTCTTTTCGTAAGGGTTGAGGTTGTGAAGTCTTTTCGACACGAGTAAATGTTTTTTTTCTTCCATATTTTAAGCTTAGGACAATCTTTTGTGGATATGATATGATACTAAAACGAGAAAACAACTTTTCAGGTCGAGTTAACGACCCTGTCCCAATGGGCAAAAAAGTTCCTATGTTAACACCTATGGATTTTGAGTGAAAAATGGCCCGGAAGCGAAAGTGAAAAAAATTCGTATTTTAACCATTTATATGTGTAAGACTCTTAAACTTGAGCGTTTCCTTACAGATTCGTCGAAAAACATCGAAAGAAACAAAGGTTTTTCAAATAGTGATTCGGATGCCTCCACGAGGGTCTTTTCGTAAGGGTTGAGGTTGTGAAGTCTTTTCGACACGAGTAAATGTTTTTTTTCTTCCATATTTTAAGCTTAGGACAATCTTTTGTGGATATGGTATGATACTAAAACGAGAAAACAACTTTTCAGATCGAGTTAACGACCCTGTCCCAATGGGCAAAAAAGTTCCTATGTTAACACCTATGGATTTTGAGTGAAAAATGGCCCGGAAGCGAAATTCAAAAAAATTCGTATTTTAACCATTTATATGTGTAAGACTCTTAAACTTGAGCGTTTTCTTACAGATTCGTCGAAAAACATCGAAAGAAACAAAGGTTTTTCAAATAGTGATTCGGATGCCTCCACGAGGGTCTTTTCGTAAGGGTTGAGGTTGTGAAGTCTTTTCGACACGAGTAAATGTTTTTTTTCTTCCATATTTTAAGCTTAGGACAATCTTTTGTGGATATGGTATGATACTAAAACGAGAAAACAACTTTTCAGGTCGAGTTAACGACCCTGTCCCAATGGGCAAAAAAGTTCCTATGTTAACACCTATGGATTTTGAGTGAAAAATGGCCCGGAAGCGAAAGTGAAAAAAATTTGTATTTTAACCATTTATATGTGTAAGACTCTTAAACTTGAGCGTTTCCTTATAGATTCGTCGAAAAACATCGAAAGAAACAAAGGTTTTCCACATAGTCATTCGGGTGCCTCCACGAGGGTCTTTACGTAAGGGTTGAGGTTGTGAAGTCTTTTCGACACGAGTAAATGTATTTTTTCTTCCATATTTTAAGCTTAGGACAATCTTTAGTGGATATGGTATGATACTAAAACAAGAAAACAACTTTTCAGATCGAGTTAACGACCCTGTCCCAATGGGCAAAAAAGTTCCTATGTTAACACCTATGGATTTTGAGTGAAAAATGGCCCGGAAGCGAAAGTGAAAAAAATTCGTTTTTTAACCATTTATATGTGTAAGACTCTTAAACTTGAGCGTTTCCCTACAGATTCGTCGAAAAACATCGAAAGAAACAAAGGTTTTTCAAATAGTGATTCGGATGCCTCCACGAGGGTCTTTTCGTAAGGGTTGAGGTTGTGAAGTCTTTTCGACACGAGTAAATGTTTTTTTTCTTCCATATTTTAAGCTTAGGACAATCTTTTGTGGATATGGTATGATACTAAAATGAGAAAACAACTTTTCAGATCGAGTTAACGACCCTGTCCCAATGGGCAAAAAAGTTCCTATGTTAACACCTATGGATTTTGAGTGAAAAATGGCCCGGAAGCGAAAGTGAAAAAAATTCGTTTTTTAACCATTTATATGTGTAAGACTCTTAAACTTGAGCGTTTCCTTACAGATTCGTCGAAAAACATCGAAAGAAACAAAGGTTTTTCAAATAGTGATTCGGATGCCTCCACGAGGGTCTTTTCGTAAGGGTTGAGGTTGTGAAGTCTTTTCGACACGAGTAAATGTTTTTTTTCTTCCATATTTTAAGCTTAGGACAATCTTTTGTGGATATGGTATGATACTAAAACGAGAAAACAACTTTTCAGATCGAGTTAACGACCCTGTCCCAATGGGCAAAAAAGTTCCTATGTTAACACCTATGGATTTTGAGTGAAAAATGGCCCGGAAGCGAAAGTGAAAAAAATTCGTATTTTAACCATTTATATGTGTAAGACTCTTAAACTTGAGCGTTTCCGTACAGATTCGTCGAAAAACATCGAAATAAACAAAGGTCTTTCAAATAGTGATTCGGATGCCTCCACGAGGGTCTTTTCGTAAGGGTTGAGGTTGTGAAGTCTTTTCGACACGAGTAAATGTTTTTTTTCTTCCATATTTTAAGCTTAGGACAATCTTTAGTGGATATGGTATGATACTAAAACGAGAAAACAACTTTTCAGATCGAGTTAACTACCCTGTCCCAATGGGCAAAAAATTCCTATGTTAACACCTATGGATTTTGAGTGAAAAATGGCCCGGAAGTGAAAGTGAAAAAAATTCGTATTTTAACCATTTATATGTGTAAGAATCTTAAACTTGAGCGTTTCCTTACAGATTCGTCGAAAAACATCGAAAGAAACAAAGGTTTTTCAAATAGTGATTCGGATGCCTCCACGAGGGTCTTTTCGTAAGGGTTGAGGTTGTGAAGTCTTTTCGACACGAGTAAATGTGTTTTTTCTTCCATATTTTAAGCTTAGGACAATCTTTAGTGGATATTGTATGATACTAAAACAAGAAAACAACTTTTCAGATCGAGTTAACGACCCTGTCCGAATGGGCAAAAAAGTTCCTATGTTAACACCTATGGATTTTGAGTGAAAAATGGCCCGGAAGCGAAAGTGAAAAAAATTCGTATTTTAACCATTTATATGTGTAAGACTCTTAAACTTGAGCGTTTCCTTACAGATTCGTCGAAAAACATCGAAAGAAACAAAGGTTTTCCACATAGTCATTCGGGTGCCTCCACGAGGGTCTTTTCCTTAGGGTTGAGGTTGTGAAGTCTTTTCGACACGAGTAAATGTTTTTTTTCTTCCAAATTTTAAGCTTAGGACAATCTTTAGTGGATATGGTATGATACTAAAACGAGAAAATAACTTTTCAGATCGAGTTAACGACCCTGTCCCAATGGGCCAAAAAGTTCCTATGTTAACACCTATGGATTTTGATTGAAAAATGGTTCGGAAGCGAAATTGAAAAAAATTCGTATTTTAACCATTTATATGTGTAAGACTCTTAAACTTGGGCGTTTCCTTACAGATTCGTCGAAAAACATTGAAAGAAACAAAGGTTTTTCAAATAGTGATTTGGATGCCTCCACGAGGGTCTTTTCGTAAGGGTTGAGGTTGTGAAGTCTTTTCGACACGAGTAAATGTTTTTTTTCTTCCATATTTTAAGCTTAGGACAATCTTTTGTGGATATGATATGATACTAAAACGAGAAAACAACTTTTCAGGTCGAGTTAACGACCCTGTCCCAATGGGCAAAAAAGTTCCTATGTTAACACCTATGGATTTTGAGTGAAAAATGGCCCGGAAGCGAAAGTGAAAAAAATTCGTATTTTAACCATTTATATGTGTAAGACTCTTAAACTTGAGCGTTTCCTTACAGATTCGTCGAAAAACATCGAAAGAAACAAAGGTTTTTCAAATAGTGATTCGGATGCCTCCACGAGGGTCTTTTCGTAAGGGTTGAGGTTGTGAAGTCTTTTCGACACGAGTAAATGTTTTTTTTCTTCCATATTTTAAGCTTAGGACAATCTTTTGTGGATATGGTATGATACTAAAACGAGAAAACAACTTTTCAGATCGAGTTAACGACCCTGTCCCAATGGGCAAAAAAGTTCCTATGTTAACACCTATGGATTTTGAGTGAAAAATGGCCCGGAAGCAAACGTGAAAAAAATTCGTATTTTAACCATTTATATGTGTAAGACTCTTAAACTTGAGCGTTTCCTTACAGATTCGTCGAAAAACATCGAAAGAAACAAAGGTTTTTCAAATAGTGATTCGGATGCCTACACGAGGGTCTTTTCGTAAGGGTTGAGGTTGTGAAGTCTTTTCGACACGAGTAAATGTTTTTTTTCTTCCATATTTTAAGCTTAGGACAATCTTTTGTGGATATGGTATGATACTAAAATGAGAAAACAACTTTTCAGATCGAGTTAACGACCCTGTCCCAATGGGCAAAAAAGTTCTTATGTTAACACCTATGGATTTTGAGTGAAAAATGGCCCGGAAGCGAAAGTGAAAAAAATTCGTATTTTAACCATTTATATGTGTAAGACTCTTAAACTTGAGCGTTTCCTTACAGATTCGTCGAAAAACATCGAAAGAAACAAAGGTCTTTCACATAGTCATTCGGGTGCCTCCACGAGGGTCTTTTCGTAAGGGTTGAGGTTGTGAAGTCTTTTCGACACGAGTAAATGTGTTTTTTCTTTCATATTTTAAGCTTAGGACAATCTTTAGTGGATATGGTATGATACTGAAACGACAAAACAACTTTTCAGATCGAGTTAACGACCCTGTCCCAATGGGCAAAAAAGTTCCTATGTTAACACCTATGGATTTTGAGTGAAAAATGGCCCGGAAGCGAAAGTGAAAAAAATTCGTATTTTAACCATTTATATGTGTAAGACTCTTAAACTTGAGCGTTTCCTTACAGATTCGTCGAAAAACATCGAAAGAAACAAAGGTCTTTCACATAGTCATTCGGGTGCCTCCACGAGGGTCTTTTCGTAAGGGTTGAGGTTGTGAAGTCTTTTCGACACGAGTAAATGTTTTTTTTCTTCCATATTTTAAGCTTAGGACAATCTTTAGTGGATATGGTATGATACTAAAACGAGAAAACAACTTTTCAGATCGAGTTAACTACCCTGTCCCAATGGGCAAAAAATTCCTATGTTAACACCTATGGATTTTGAGTGAAAAATGGCCCGGAAGCGAAAGTGAAAAAAATTCGTATTTTAACCATTTATATGTGTAAGACTCTTAAACTTGAGCGTTTCCTTACAGATTCGTCGAAAAACATCAAAAGAAACAAAGGTTTTTCAAATAGTGATTCGGATGCCTCCACGAGGGTTTTTTCGTAAGGGTTGAGGTTGTGAAGTCTTTTCGACACGAGTAAATGTTTTTTTTCTTCCATATTTTAAGCTTAGGACAATCTTTAGTGGATATGGTATGATACTAAAACGAGAAAACAACTTTTCAGATCGAGTTAACGACCCTGTCCCAATGGGCAAAAAAGTTCCTATGTTAACACCTATGGATTTTGAGTGAAAAATGGCCCGGAAGCGAAAGTGAAAAAAATTCGTATTTTAACCATTTATATGTGTAAGACTCTTAAACTTGAGCGTTTCCTTATAGATTCGTCGAAAAACATCGAAAGAAACAAAGGTTTTCCACATAGTCATTCGGGTGCCTCCACGAGGGTCTTTACGTAAAGGTTGAGGTTGTGAAGTCTTTTCGACACGAGTAAATGTATTTTTTCTTCCATATTTTAAGCTTAGGACAATCTTTAGTGGATATGGTATGATACTAAAACGAGAAAATAACTTTTCAGATCGAGTTAACGACCCTGTCCCAATGGGCCAAAAAGTTCCTATGTTAACACCTATGGATTTTGAGTGAAAAATGGCCCGGAAGCAAACGTGAAAAAAATTCGTATTTTAACCATTTATATGTGTAAGACTCTTAAACTTGAGCGTTTCCTTACAGATTCGTCGAAAAACATCGAAAGAAACAAAGGTTTTTCAAATAGTGATTCGGATGCCTACACGAGGGTCTTTTCGTAAGGGTTGAGGTTGTGAAGTCTTTTCGACACGAGTAAATGTTTTTTTTCTTCCATATTTTAAGCTTAGGACAATCTTTTGTGGATATGGTATGATACTAAAATGAGAAAACAACTTTTCAGATCGAGTTAACGACCCTGTCCCAATGGGCAAAAAAGTTCTTATGTTAACACCTATGGATTTTGAGTGAAAAATGGCCCGGAAGCGAAAGTGAAAAAAATTCGTATTTTAACCATTTATATGTGTAAGACTCTTAAACTTGAGCGTTTCCTTACAGATTCGTCGAAAAACATCGAAAGAAACAAAGGTCTTTCACATAGTCATTCGGGTGCCTCCACGAGGGTCTTTTCGTAAGGGTTGAGGTTGTGAAGTCTTTTCGACACGAGTAAATGTGTTTTTTCTTTCATATTTTAAGCTTAGGACAATCTTTAGTGGATATGGTATGATACTGAAACGACAAAACAACTTTTCAGATCGAGTTAACGACCCTGTCCCAATGGGCAAAAAAGTTCCTATGTTAACACCTATGGATTTTGAGTGAAAAATGGCCCGGAAGCGAAAGTGAAAAAAATTCGTATTTTAACCATTTATATGTGTAAGACTCTTAAACTTGAGCGTTTCCTTACAGATTCGTCGAAAAACATCAAAAGAAACAAAGGTTTTTCAAATAGTGATTCGGATGCCTCCACGAGGGTTTTTTCGTAAGGGTTGAGGTTGTGAAGTCTTTTCGACACGAGTAAATGTTTTTTTTCTTCCATATTTTAAGCTTAGGACAATCTTTAGTGGATATGGTATGATACTAAAACGAGAAAACAACTTTTCAGATCGAGTTAACGACCCTGTCCCAATGGGCAAAAAAGTTCCTATGTTAACACCTATGGATTTTGAGTGAAAAATGGCCCGGAAGCAAACGTGAAAAAAATTCGTATTTTAACCATTTATATGTGTAAGACTCTTAAACTTGAGCGTTTCCTTACAGATTCGTCGAAAAACATCGAAAGAAACAAAGGTTTTTCAAATAGTGATTCGGATGCCTACACGAGGGTCTTTTCGTAAGGGTTGAGGTTGTGAAGTCTTTTCGACACGAGTAAATGTTTTTTTTCTTCCATATTTTAAGCTTAGGACAATCTTTTGTGGATATGGTATGATACTAAAATGAGAAAACAACTTTTCAGATCGAGTTAACGACCCTGTCCCAATGGGCAAAAAAGTTCTTATGTTAACACCTATGGATTTTGAGTGAAAAATGGCCCGGAAGCGAAAGTGAAAAAAATTCGTATTTTAACCATTTATATGTGTAAGACTCTTAAACTTGAGCGTTTCCTTACAGATTCGTCGAAAAACATCGAAAGAAACAAAGGTCTTTCACATAGTCATTCGGGTGCCTCCACGAGGGTCTTTTCGTAAGGGTTGAGGTTGTGAAGTCTTTTCGACACGAGTAAATGTGTTTTTTCTTTCATATTTTAAGCTTAGGACAATCTTTAGTGGATATGGTATGATACTGAAACGACAAAACAACTTTTCAGATCGAGTTAACGACCCTGTCCCAATGGGCAAAAAAGTTCCTATGTTAACACCTATGGATTTTGAGTGAAAAATGGCCCGGAAGCGAAAGTGAAAAAAATTCGTATTTTAACCATTTATATGTGTAAGACTCTTAAACTTGAGCGTTTCCTTACAGATTCGTCGAAAAACATCGAAAGAAACAAAGGTCTTTCACATAGTCATTCGGGTGCCTCCACGAGGGTCTTTTCGTAAGGGTTGAGGTTGTGAAGTCTTTTCGACACGAGTAAATGTTTTTTTTCTTCCATATTTTAAGCTTAGGACAATCTTTAGTGGATATGGTATGATACTAAAACGAGAAAACAACTTTTCAGATCGAGTTAACTACCCTGTCCCAATGGGCAAAAAATTCCTATGTTAACACCTATGGATTTTGAGTGAAAAATGGCCCGGAAGCGAAAGTGAAAAAAATTCGTATTTTAACCATTTATATGTGTAAGACTCTTAAACTTGAGCGTTTCCTTACAGATTCGTCGAAAAACATCAAAAGAAACAAAGGTTTTTCAAATAGTGATTCGGATGCCTCCACGAGGGTTTTTTCGTAAGGGTTGAGGTTGTGAAGTCTTTTCGACACGAGTAAATGTTTTTTTTCTTCCATATTTTAAGCTTAGGACAATCTTTAGTGGATATGGTATGATACTAAAACGAGAAAACAACTTTTCAGATCGAGTTAACGACCCTGTCCCAATGGGCAAAAAAGTTCCTATGTTAACACCTATGGATTTTGAGTGAAAAATGGCCCGGAAGCAAACGTGAAAAAAATTCGTATTTTAACCATTTATATGTGTAAGACTCTTAAACTTGAGCGTTTCCTTACAGATTCGTCGAAAAACATCGAAAGAAACAAAGGTTTTTCAAATAGTGATTCGGATGCCTACACGAGGGTCTTTTCGTAAGGGTTGAGGTTGTGAAGTCTTTTCGACACGAGTAAATGTTTTTTTTCTTCCATATTTTAAGCTTAGGACAATCTTTTGTGGATATGGTATGATACTAAAATGAGAAAACAACTTTTCAGATCGAGTTAACGACCCTGTCCCAATGGGCAAAAAAGTTCTTATGTTAACACCTATGGATTTTGAGTGAAAAATGGCCCGGAAGCGAAAGTGAAAAAAATTCGTATTTTAACCATTTATATGTGTAAGACTCTTAAACTTGAGCGTTTCCTTACAGATTCTTCGAAAAACATCGAAAGAAACACAGGTCTTTCACATAGTCATTCGGGTGCCTCCACGAGGGTCTTTTCGTAAGGGTTGAGGTTGTGAAGTCTTTTCGACACGAGTAAATGTGTTTTTTCTTTCATATTTTAAGCTTAGGACAATCTTTAGTGGATATGGTATGATACTGAAACGACAAAACAACTTTTCAGATCGAGTTAACGACCCTGTCCCAATGGGCAAAAAAGTTCCTATGTTAACACCTATGGATTTTGAGTGAAAAATGGCCCGGAAGCGAAAGTGAAAAAAATTCGTATTTTAACCATTTATATGTGTAAGACTCTTAAACTTGAGCGTTTCCTTACAGATTCGTCGAAAAACATCGAAAGAAACAAAGGTCTTTCACATAGTCATTCGGGTGCCTCCACGAGGGTCTTTTCGTAAGGGTTGAGGTTGTGAAGTCTTTTCGACACGAGTAAATGTTTTTTTTCTTCCATATTTTAAGCTTAGGACAATCTTTAGTGGATATGGTATGATACTAAAACGAGAAAACAACTTTTCAGATCGAGTTAACGACCCTGTCCCAATGGGCAAAAAAGTTCCTATGTTAACACCTATGGATTTTGAGTGAAAAATGGCCCGGAAGCAAACGTGAAAAAAATTCGTATTTTAACCATTTATATGTGTAAGACTCTTAAACTTGAGCGTTTCCTTACAGATTCGTCGAAAAACATCGAAAGAAACAAAGGTTTTTCAAATAGTGATTCGGATGCCTACACGAGGGTCTTTTCGTAAGGGTTGAGGTTGTGAAGTCTTTTCGACACGAGTAAATGTTTTTTTTCTTCCATATTTTAAGCTTAGGACAATCTTTTGTGGATATGGTATGATACTAAAATGAGAAAACAACTTTTCAGATCGAGTTAACGACCCTGTCCCAATGGGCAAAAAAGTTCTTATGTTAACACCTATGGATTTTGAGTGAAAAATGGCCCGGAAGCGAAAGTGAAAAAAATTCGTATTTTAACCATTTATATGTGTAAGACTCTTAAACTTGAGCGTTTCCTTACAGATTCTTCGAAAAACATCGAAAGAAACACAGGTCTTTCACATAGTCATTCGGGTGCCTCCACGAGGGTCTTTTCGTAAGGGTTGAGGTTGTGAAGTCTTTTCGACACGAGTAAATGTGTTTTTTCTTTCATATTTTAAGCTTAGGACAATCTTTAGTGGATATGGTATGATACTGAAACGACAAAACAACTTTTCAGATCGAGTTAACGACCCTGTCCCAATGGGCAAAAAAGTTCCTATGTTAACACCTATGGATTTTGAGTGAAAAATGGCCCGGAAGCGAAAGTGAAAAAAATTCGTATTTTAACCATTTATATGTGTAAGACTCTTAAACTTGAGCGTTTCCTTACAGATTCGTCGAAAAACATCGAAAGAAACAAAGGTCTTTCACATAGTCATTCGGGTGCCTCCACGAGGGTCTTTTCGTAAGGGTTGAGGTTGTGAAGTCTTTTCGACACGAGTAAATGTTTTTTTTCTTCCATATTTTAAGCTTAGGACAATCTTTAGTGGATATGGTATGATACTAAAACGAGAAAACAACTTTTCAGATCGAGTTAACTACCCTGTCCCAATGGGCAAAAAATTCCTATGTTAACACCTATGGATTTTGAGTGAAAAATGGCCCGGAAGCGAAAGTGAAAAAAATTCGTATTTTAACCATTTATATGTGTAAGACTCTTAAACTTGAGCGTTTCCTTACAGATTCGTCGAAAAACATCAAAAGAAACAAAGGTTTTTCAAATAGTGATTCGGATGCCTCCACGAGGGTTTTTTCGTAAGGGTTGAGGTTGTGAAGTCTTTTCGACACGAGTAAATGTTTTTTTTCTTCCATATTTTAAGCTTAGGACAATCTTTAGTGGATATGGTATGATACTAAAACGAGAAAACAACTTTTCAGATCGAGTTAACTACCCTGTCCCAATGGGCAAAAAATTCCTATGTTAACACCTATGGATTTTGAGTGAAAAATGGCCCGGAAGCGAAAGTGAAAAAAATTCGTATTTTAACCATTTATATGTGTAAGACTCTTAAACTTGAGCGTTTCCTTACAGATTCGTCGAAAAACATCGAAAGAAACAAAGGTTTTTCAAATAGTGATTCGGATGCCTCCACGAGGGTCTTTTCGTAAGGGTTGAGGTTGTGAAGTCTTTTCGACACGAGTAAATGTTTTTTTTCTTCCATATTTTAAGCTTAGGACAATCTTTTGTGGATATGGTATGATACTAAAATGAGAAAACAACTTTTCAGATCGAGTTAACGACCCTGTCCCAATGGGCAAAAAAGTTCTTATGTTAACACCTATGGATTTTGAGTGAAAAATGGCCCGGAAGCGAAAGTGAAAAAAATTCGTATTTTAACCATTTATATGTGTAAGACTCTTAAACTTGAGCGTTTCCTTACAGATTCGTCGAAAAACATCGAAAGAAACAAAGGTCTTTCACATAGTCATTCGGGTGCCTCCACGAGGGTCTTTTCGTAAGGGTTGAGGTTGTGAAGTCTTTTCGACACGAGTAAATGTGTTTTTTCTTTCATATTTTAAGCTTAGGACAATCTTTAGTGGATATGGTATGATACTGAAACGACAAAACAACTTTTCAGATCGAGTTAACGACCCTGTCCCAATGGGCAAAAAAGTTCCTATGTTAACACCTATGGATTTTGAGTGAAAAATGGCCCGGAAGCGAAAGTGAAAAAAATTCGTATTTTAACCATTTATATGTGTAAGACTCTTAAACTTGAGCGTTTCCTTACAGATTCGTCGAAAAACATCGAAAGAAACAAAGGTTTTTCAAATAGTGATTCGGATGCCTCCACGAGGGTTTTTTCGTAAGGGTTGAGGTTGTGAAGTCTTTTCGACACGAGTAAATGTTTTTTTTCTTCCATATTTTAAGCTTAGGACAATCTTTAGTGGATATGGTATGATACTAAAACGAGAAAACAACTTTTCAGATCGAGTTAACTACCCTGTCCCAATGGGCAAAAAATTCCTATGTTAACACCTATGGATTTTGAGTGAAAAATGGCCCGGAAGCGAAAGTGAAAAAAATTCGTATTTTAACCATTTATATGTGTAAGACTCTTAAACTTGAGCGTTTCCTTACAGATTCGTCGAAAAACATCGAAAGAAACAAAGGTCTTTCACATAGTCATTCGGGTGCCTCCACGAGGGTCTTTTCGTAAGGGTTGAGGTTGTGAAGTCTTTTCGACATGAGTAAATGTGTTTTTTCTTCCATATTTTAAGCTTAGGACAATCTTTAGTGGATATGGTATGATACTGAAACGACAAAACAACTTTTCAGATCGAGTTAACGACCCTGTCCCAATGGGCAAAAAAGTTCCTATGTTAACACCTATGGATTTTGAGTGAAAAATGGCCCGGAAGCGAAAGTGAAAAAAATTCGTATTTTAACCATTTATATGTGTAAGACTCTTAAACTTGAGCGTTTCCTTACAGATTCGTCGAAAAACATCGAAAGAAACAAAGGTCTTTCACATAGTCATTCGGGTGCCTCCACGAGGGTCTTTTCGTAAGGGTTGAGGTTGTGAAGTCTTTTCGACACGAGTAAATGTTTTTTTTCTTCCATATTTTAAGCTTAGGACAATCTTTAGTGGATATGGTATGATACTAAAACGAGAAAACAACTTTTCAGATCGAGTTAACTACCCTGTCCCAATGGGCAAAAAATTCCTATGTTAACACCTATGGATTTTGAGTGAAAAATGGCCCGGAAGCGAAAGTGAAAAAAATTCGTATTTTAACCATTTATATGTGTAAGACTCTTAAACTTGAGCGTTTCCTTACAGATTCGTCGAAAAACATCGAAAGAAACAAAGGTTTTTCAAATAGTGATTCGGATGCCTCCACGAGGGTTTTTTCGTAAGGGTTGAGGTTGTGAAGTCTTTTCGACACGAGTAAATGTTTTTTTTCTTCCATATTTTAAGCTTAGGACAATCTTTAGTGGATATGGTATGATACTAAAACGAGAAAACAACTTTTCAGATCGAGTTAACTACCCTGTCCCAATGGGCAAAAAATTCCTATGTTAACACCTATGGATTTTGAGTGAAAAATGGCCCGGAAGCGAAAGTGAAAAAAATTCGTATTTTAACCATTTATATGTGTAAGACTCTTAAACTTGAGCGTTTCCTTACAGACTCGTCGAAAAACATCGAAAGAAACAAAGGTTTTCCACATAGTCATTCGGGTGCCTCCACGAGGGTCTTTTCGTTAGGGTTGAGGTTGTGAAGTCTTTTCGACACGAGTAAATGTTTTTTTTCTTCCAAATTTTAAGCTTAGGACAATCTTTAGGAGATATGGTATGATACTAAAACGAGAAAATAACTTTTCAGATCGAGTTAACGACCCTGTCCCAATGGGCCAAAAAGTTCCTATGTTAACACCTATGGATTTTGATTGAAAAATGGCTCGGAAGCGAAATTGAAAAAAATTCGTATTTTAACCATTTATATGTGTAAGACTCTTAAACTTGAGCGTTTCCTTACAGATTCGTCGAAAAACATCGAAAGAAACAAAGGTCTTTCACATAGTCATTCGGGTGCCTCCACGAGGGTCTTTTCGTAAGGGTTGAGGTTGTGAAGTCTTTTCGACACGAGTAAATGTGTTTTTTCTTCCATATTTTAAGCTTAGGACAATCTTTAGTGGATATGGTATGATACTAAAACGAGAAAACAACTTTTCAGATCGAGTTAACTACCCTGTCCCAATGGGCAAAAAATTCCTATGTTAACACCTATGGATTTTGAGTGAAAAATGGCCCGGAAGCGAAAGTGAAAAAAATTCGTATTTTAACCATTTATATGTGTAAGACTCTTAAACTTGAGCGTTTCCTTACAGATTCGTCGAAAAACATCGAAAGAAACAAAGGTTTTTCAAATAGTGATTCGGATGCCTCCACGAGGGTCTTTTCGTAAGGGTTGAGGTTGTGAAGTCTTTTCGACACGAGTAAATGTTTTTTTTCTTCCATATTTTAAGCTTAGGACAATCTTTTGTGGATATGGTATGATACTAAAATGAGAAAACAACTTTTCAGATCGAGTTAACGACCCTGTCCCAATGGGCAAAAAAGTTCTTATGTTAACACCTATGGATTTTGAGTGAAAAATGGCCCGGAAGCGAAAGTGAAAAAAATTCGTATTTTAACCATTTATATGTGTAAGACTCTTAAACTTGAGCGTTTCCTTACAGATTCGTCGAAAAACATCGAAAGAAACAAAGGTCTTTCACATAGTCATTCGGGTGCCTCCACGAGGGTCTTTTCGTAAGGGTTGAGGTTGTGAAGTCTTTTCGACACGAGTAAATGTGTTTTTTCTTCCATATTTTAAGCTTAGGACAATCTTTAGTGGATATGGTATGATACTGAAACGACAAAACAACTTTTCAGATCGAGTTAACGACCCTGTCCCAATGGGCAAAAAAGTTCCTATGTTAACACCTATGGATTTTGAGTGAAAAATGGCCCGGAAGCGAAAGTGAAAAAAATTCGTATTTTAACCATTTATATGTGTAAGACTCTTAAACTTGAGCGTTTCCTTACAGATTCGTCGAAAAACATCGAAAGAAACAAAGGTCTTTCACATAGTCATTCGGGTGCCTCCACGAGGGTCTTTTCGTAAGGGTTGAGGTTGTGAAGTCTTTTCGACACGAGTAAATGTTTTTTTTCTTCCATATTTTAAGCTTAGGATAATCTTTAGTGGATATGGTATGATACTAAAACGAGAAAACAACTTTTCAGATCGAGTTAACTACCCTGTCCCAATGGGCAAAAAATTCCTATGTTAACACCTATGGATTTTGAGTGAAAAATGGCCCGGAAGCGAAAGTGAAAAAAATTCGTATTTTAACCATTTATATGTGTAAGACTCTTAAACTTGAGCGTTTCCTTACAGATTCGTCGAAAAACATCAAAAGAAACAAAGGTTTTTCAAATAGTGATTCGGATGCCTCCACGAGGGTTTTTTCGTAAGGGTTGAGGTTGTGAAGTCTTTTCGACACGAGTAAATGTTTTTTTTCTTCCATATTTTAAGCTTAGGACAATCTTTAGTGGATATGGTATGATACTAAAACGAGAAAACAACTTTTCAGATCGAGTTAACTACCCTGTCCCAATGGGCAAAAAATTCCTATGTTAACACCTATGGATTTTGAGTGAAAAATGGCCCGGAAGCGAAAGTGAAAAAAATTCGTATTTTAACCATTTATATGTGTAAGACTCTTAAACTTGAGCGTTTCCTTACAGACTTGTCGAAAAACATCGAAAGAAACAAAGGTTTTCCACATAGTCATTCGGGTGCCTCCACGAGGGTCTTTTCGTTAGGGTTGAGGTTGTGAAGTCTTTTCGACACGAGTAAATGTTTTTTTTCTTCCAAATTTTAAGCTTAGGACAATCTTTAGTGGATATGGTATGATACTAAAACGAGAAAATAACTTTTCAGATCGAGTTAACGACCCTGTCCCAATGGGCCAAAAAGTTCCTATGTTAACACCTATGGATTTTGATTGAAAAATGGCTCGGAAGCGAAATTGAAAAAAATTCGTATTTTAACCATTTATATGTGTAAGACTCTTAAACTTGGGCGTTTCCTTACAGATTCGTCGAAAAACATCGAAAGAAACAAAGGTTTTTCACATAGTCATTCGGGTGCCTCCACGAGGGTCTTTTCGTAAGGGTTGAGGTTGTGAAGTTTTTTCGACACGAGTAAATGTGTTTTTTCTTCCATATTTTAAGCTTAGGACAATCTTTAGTGGATATGGTATGATACTAAAACAAGAAAACAACTTTTCAGATCGAGTTAACGACCCTGTCCGAATGGGCAAAAAAGTTCCTATGTTAACACCTATGGATTTTTAGTGAAAAATGGCCCGGAAGCGAAAGTGAAAAAAATTCGTATTTTAACCATTTATATGTGTAAGACTCTTAAACTTGAGCGTTTCCTTACAGATTCGTCGAAAAACATCGAAAGAAACAAAGGTTTTCCACATAGTCATTCGGGTGCCTCCACGAGGGTCTTTTCGTTAGGGTTGAGGTTGTGAAGTCTTTTCGACACGAGTAAATGTTTTTTTTCTTCCAAATTTTAAGCTTAGGACAATCTTTAGTGGATATGGTATGATACTAAAACGAGAAAATAACTTTTCAGATCGAGTTAACGACCCTGTCCCAATGGGCCAAAAAGTTCCTATGTTAACACCTATGGATTTTGATTGAAAAATGGCTCGGAAGCGAAATTGAAAAAAATTTGTATTTTAACCATTTATATGTGTAAGACTCTTAAACTTGGGCGTTTCCTTACAGATTCGTCGAAAAACATCGAAAGAAACAAAGGTTTTTCAAATAGTGATTTGGATGCCTCCACGAGGGTCTTTTCGTAAGGGTTGAGGTTGTGAAGTCTTTTCGACACGAGTAAATGTTTTTTTTCTTCCATATTTTAAGCTTAGGACAATCTTTTGTTGATATGATATGATACTAAAACGAGAAAACAACTTTTCAGGTCGAGTTAACGACCCTGTCCCAATGGGCAAAAAAGTTCCTATGTTAACACCTATGGATTTTGAGTGAAAAATGGCCCGGAAGCGAAAGTGAAAAAAATTCGTATTTTAACCATTTATATGTGTAAGACTCTTAAACTTGAGCGTTTCCTCACAGATTCGTCGAAAAACATCGAAAGAAACAAAGGTTTTTCAAATAGTGATTCGGATGCCTCCACGAGGGTCTTTTCGTAAGGGTTGAGGTTGTGAAGTCTTTTCGACACGAGTAAATGTTTTTTTTCTTCCATATTTTAAGCTTAGGACAATCTTTTGTGGATATGGTATGATACTAAAACGAGAAAACAACTTTTCAGATCGAGTTAACGACCCTGTCCCAATGGGCAAAAAAGTTCCTATGTTAACACCTATGGATTTTGAGTGAAAAATGGCCCGGAAGCGAAAGTGAAAAAAATTCGTATTTTAACCATTTATATGTGTAAGACTCTTAAACTTGAGCGTTTCCTTACAGATTCGTCGAAAAACATCGAAAGAAACAAAGGTTTTTCAAATAGTGATTCGGATGCCTCCACGAGGGTTTTTTCGTAAGGGTTGAGGTTGTGAAGTCTTTTCGACACGAGTAAATGTTTTTTTTCTTCCATATTTTAAGCTTAGGACAATCTTTAGTGGATATGGTATGATACTAAAACGAGAAAACAACTTTTCAGATCGAGTTAACTACCCTGTCCCAATGGGCAAAAAATTCCTATGTTAACACCTATGGATTTTGAGTGAAAAATGGCCCGGAAGCGAAAGTGAAAAAAATTCGTATTTTAACCATTTATATGTGTAAGACTCTTAAACTTGAGCGTTTCCTTACAGATTCGTCGAAAAACATCGAAAGAAACAAAGGTCTTTCACATAGTCATTCGGGTGCCTCCACGAGGGTCTTTTCGTAAGGGTTGAGGTTGTGAAGTCTTTTCGACACGAGTAAATGTGTTTTTTCTTCCATATTTTAAGCTTAGGACAATCTTTAGTGGATATGGTATGATACTGAAACGACAAAACAACTTTTCAGATCGAGTTAACGACCCTGTCCCAATGGGCAAAAAAGTTCCTATGTTAACACCTATGGATTTTGAGTGAAAAATGGCCCGGAAGCGAAAGTGAAAAAAATTCGTATTTTAACCATTTATATGTGTAAGACTCTTAAACTTGAGCGTTTCCTTACAGATTCGTCGAAAAACATCGAAAGAAACAAAGGTCTTTCACATAGTCATTCGGGTGCCTCCACGAGGGTCTTTTCGTAAGGGTTGAGGTTGTGAAGTCTTTTCGACACGAGTAAATGTTTTTTTTCTTCCATATTTTAAGCTTAGGACAATCTTTAGTGGATATGGTATGATACTAAAACGAGAAAACAACTTTTCAGATCGAGTTAACTACCCTGTCCCAATGGGCAAAAAATTCCTATGTTAACACCTATGGATTTTGAGTGAAAAATGGCCCGGAAGCGAAAGTGAAAAAAATTCGTATTTTAACCATTTATATGTGTAAGACTCTTAAACTTGAGCGTTTCCTTACAGATTCGTCGAAAAACATCGAAAGAAACAAAGGTTTTTCAAATAGTGATTCGGATGCCTCCACGAGGGTTTTTTCGTAAGGGTTGAGGTTGTGAAGTCTTTTCGACACGAGTAAATGTTTTTTTTCTTCCATATTTTAAGCTTAGGACAATCTTTAGTGGATATGGTATGATACTAAAACGAGAAAACAACTTTTCAGATCGAGTTAACTACCCTGTCCCAATGGGCAAAAAATTCCTATGTTAACACCTATGGATTTTGAGTGAAAAATGGCCCGGAAGCGAAAGTGAAAAAAATTCGTATTTTAACCATTTATATGTGTAAGACTCTTAAACTTGAGCGTTTCCTTACAGACTCGTCGAAAAACATCGAAAGAAACAAAGGTTTTCCACATAGTCATTCGGGTGCCTCCACGAGGGTCTTTTCGTTAGGGTTGAGGTTGTGAAGTCTTTTCGACACGAGTAAATGTTTTTTTTCTTCCAAATTTTAAGCTTAGGACAATCTTTAGGAGATATGGTATGATACTAAAACGAGAAAATAACTTTTCAGATCGAGTTAACGACCCTGTCCCAATGGGCCAAAAAGTTCCTATGTTAACACCTATGGATTTTGATTGAAAAATGGCTCGGAAGCGAAATTGAAAAAAATTCGTATTTTAACCATTTATATGTGTAAGACTCTTAAACTTGAGCGTTTCCTTACAGATTCGTCGAAAAACATCGAAAGAAACAAAGGTCTTTCACATAGTCATTCGGGTGCCTCCACGAGGGTCTTTTCGTAAGGGTTGAGGTTGTGAAGTCTTTTCGACACGAGTAAATGTGTTTTTTCTTCCATATTTTAAGCTTAGGACAATCTTTAGTGGATATGGTATGATACTAAAACGAGAAAACAACTTTTCAGATCGAGTTAACTACCCTGTCCCAATGGGCAAAAAATTCCTATGTTAACACCTATGGATTTTGAGTGAAAAATGGCCCGGAAGCGAAAGTGAAAAAAATTCGTATTTTAACCATTTATATGTGTAAGACTCTTAAACTTGAGCGTTTCCTTACAGATTCGTCGAAAAACATCGAAAGAAACAAAGGTTTTTCAAATAGTGATTCGGATGCCTCCACGAGGGTCTTTTCGTAAGGGTTGAGGTTGTGAAGTCTTTTCGACACGAGTAAATGTTTTTTTTCTTCCATATTTTAAGCTTAGGACAATCTTTTGTGGATATGGTATGATACTAAAATGAGAAAACAACTTTTCAGATCGAGTTAACGACCCTGTCCCAATGGGCAAAAAAGTTCTTATGTTAACACCTATGGATTTTGAGTGAAAAATGGCCCGGAAGCGAAAGTGAAAAAAATTCGTATTTTAACCATTTATATGTGTAAGACTCTTAAACTTGAGCGTTTCCTTACAGATTCGTCGAAAAACATCGAAAGAAACAAAGGTCTTTCACATAGTCATTCGGGTGCCTCCACGAGGGTCTTTTCGTAAGGGTTGAGGTTGTGAAGTCTTTTCGACACGAGTAAATGTGTTTTTTCTTCCATATTTTAAGCTTAGGACAATCTTTAGTGGATATGGTATGATACTGAAACGACAAAACAACTTTTCAGATCGAGTTAACGACCCTGTCCCAATGGGCAAAAAAGTTCCTATGTTAACACCTATGGATTTTGAGTGAAAAATGGCCCGAAAGCGAAAGTGAAAAAAATTCGTATTTTAACCATTTATATGTGTAAGACTCTTAAACTTGAGCGTTTCCTTACAGATTCGTCGAAAAACATCGAAAGAAACAAAGGTCTTTCACATAGTCATTCGGGTGCCTCCACGAGGGTCTTTTCGTAAGGGTTGAGGTTGTGAAGTCTTTTCGACACGAGTAAATGTTTTTTTTCTTCCATATTTTAAGCTTAGGACAATCTTTAGTGGATATGGTATGATACTAAAACGAGAAAACAACTTTTCAGATCGAGTTAACTACCCTGTCCCAATGGGCAAAAAATTCCTATGTTAACACCTATGGATTTTGAGTGAAAAATGGCCCGGAAGCGAAAGTGAAAAAAATTCGTATTTTAACCATTTATATGTGTAAGACTCTTAAACTTGAGCGTTTCCTTACAGATTCGTCGAAAAACATCAAAAGAAACAAAGGTTTTTCAAATAGTGATTCGGATGCCTCCACGAGGGTTTTTTCGTAAGGGTTGAGGTTGTGAAGTCTTTTCGACACGAGTAAATGTTTTTTTTCTTCCATATTTTAAGCTTAGGACAATCTTTAGTGGATATGGTATGATACTAAAACGAGAAAACAACTTTTCAGATCGAGTTAACTACCCTGTCCCAATGGGCAAAAAATTCCTATGTTAACACCTATGGATTTTGAGTGAAAAATGGCCCGGAAGCGAAAGTGAAAAAAATTCGTATTTTAACCATTTATATGTGTAAGACTCTTAAACTTGAGCGTTTCCTTACAGACTTGTCGAAAAACATCGAAAGAAACAAAGGTTTTCCACATAGTCATTCGGGTGCCTCCACGAGGGTCTTTTCGTTAGGGTTGAGGTTGTGAAGTCTTTTCGACACGAGTAAATGTTTTTTTTCTTCCAAATTTTAAGCTTAGGACAATCTTTAGTGGATATGGTATGATACTAAAACGAGAAAATAACTTTTCAGATCGAGTTAACGACCCTGTCCCAATGGGCCAAAAAGTTCCTATGTTAACACCTATGGATTTTGATTGAAAAATGGCTCGGAAGCGAAATTGAAAAAAATTCGTATTTTAACCATTTATATGTGTAAGACTCTTAAACTTGGGCGTTTCCTTACAGATTCGTCGAAAAACATCGAAAGAAACAAAGGTTTTTCAAATAGTGATTTGGATGCCTCCACGAGGGTCTTTTCGTAAGGGTTGAGGTTGTGAAGTTTTTTCGACACGAGTAAATGTGTTTTTTCTTCCATATTTTAAGCTTAGGACAATCTTTAGTGGATATGGTATGATACTAAAACAAGAAAACAACTTTTCAGATCGAGTTAACGACCCTGTCCGAATGGGCAAAAAAGTTCCTATGTTAACACCTATGGATTTTTAGTGAAAAATGGCCCGGAAGCGAAAGTGAAAAAAATTCGTATTTTAACCATTTATATGTGTAAGACTCTTAAACTTGAGCGTTTCCTTACAGATTCGTCGAAAAACATCGAAAGAAACAAAGGTTTTCCACATAGTCATTCGAGTGCCTCCACGAGGGTCTTTTCGTTAGGGTTGAGGTTGTGAAGTCTTTTCGACACGAGTAAATGTTTTTTTTCTTCCAAATTTTAAGCTTAGGACAATCTTTAGTGGATATGGTATGATACTAAAACGAGAAAATAACTTTTCAGATCGAGTTAAGGACCCTGTCCCAATGGGCCAAAAAGTTCCTATGTTAACACCTATGGATTTTGATTGAAAAATGGCTCGGAAGCGAAATTGAAAAAAATTTGTATTTTAACCATTTATATGTGTAAGACTCTTAAACTTGGGCGTTTCCTTACAGATTCGTCGAAAAACATCGAAAGAAACAAAGGTTTTTCAAATAGTGATTTGGATGCCTCCACGAGGGTCTTTTCGTAAGGGTTGAGGTTGTGAAGTCTTTTCGACACGAGTAAATGTTTTTTTTCTTCCATATTTTAAGCTTAGGACAATCTTTTGTTGATATGATATGATACTAAAACGAGAAAACAACTTTTCAGGTCGAGTTAACGACCCTGTCCCAATGGGCAAAAAAGTTCCTATGTTAACACCTATGGATTTTGAGTGAAAAATGGCCCGGAAGCGAAAGTGAAAAAAATTCGTATTTTAACCATTTATATGTGTAAGACTCTTAAACTTGAGCGTTTCCTCACAGATTCGTCGAAAAACATCGAAAGAAACAAAGGTTTTTCAAATAGTGATTCGGATGCCTCCACGAGGGTCTTTTCGTAAGGGTTGAGGTTGTGAAGTCTTTTCGACACGAGTAAATGTTTTTTTTCTTCCATATTTTAAGCTTAGGACAATCTTTTGTGGATATGGTATGATACTAAAACGAGAAAACAACTTTTCAGATCGAGTTAACGACCCTGTCCCAATGGGCAAAAAAGTTCCTATGTTAACACCTATGGATTTTGAGTGAAAAATGGCCCGGAAGCGAAAGTGAAAAAAATTCGTATTTTAACCATTTATATGTGTAAGACTCTTAAACTTGAGCGTTTCCTTACAGATTCGTCGAAAAACATCGAAAGAAACAAAGGTTTTCCACATAGTCATTCGAGTGCCTCCACGAGGGTCTTTTCGTTAGGGTTGAGGTTGTGAAGTCTTTTCGACACGAGTAAATGTTTTTTTTCTTCCAAATTTTAAGCTTAGGACAATCTTTAGTGGATATGGTATGATACTAAAACGAGAAAACAACTTTTCAGGTCGAGTTAACGACCCTGTCCCAATGGGCCAAAAAGTTCCTATGTTAACACCTATGGATTTTGATTGAAAAATGGCTCGGAAGCGAAATTGAAAAAAATTTGTATTTTAACCATTTATATGTGTAAGACTCTTAAACTTGGGCGTTTCCTTACAGATTCGTCGAAAAACATCGAAAGAAACAAAGGTTTTTCAAATAGTGATTTGGATGCCTCCACGAGGGTCTTTTCGTAAGGGTTGAGGTTGTGAAGTCTTTTCGACACGAGTAAATGTTTTTTTTCTTCCATATTTTAAGCTTAGGACAATCTTTTGTTGATATGATATGATACTAAAACGAGAAAACAACTTTTCAGGTCGAGTTAACGACCCTGTCCCAATGGGCAAAAAAGTTCCTATGTTAACACCTATGGATTTTGAGTGAAAAATGGCCCGGAAGCGAAAGTGAAAAAAATTCGTATTTTAACCATTTATATGTGTAAGACTCTTAAACTTGAGCGTTTCCTCACAGATTCGTCGAAAAACATCGAAAGAAACAAAGGTTTTTCAAATAGTGATTCGGATGCCTCCACGAGGGTCTTTTCGTAAGGGTTGAGGTTGTGAAGTCTTTTCGACACGAGTAAATGTTTTTTTTCTTCCATATTTTAAGCTTAGGACAATCTTTTGTGGATATGGTATGATACTAAAACGAGAAAACAACTTTTCAGATCGAGTTAACGACCCTGTCCCAATGGGCAAAAAAGTTCCTATGTTAACACCTATGGATTTTGAGTGAAAAATGGCCCGGAAGCGAAAGTGAAAAAAATTCGTATTTTAACCATTTATATGTGTAAGACTCTTAAACTTGAGCGTTTTCTTACAGATTCGTCGAAAAACATCGAAAGAAACAAAGGTTTTTCAAATAGTGATTCGGATGCCTCCACGAGGGTCTTTTCGTAAGGGTTGAGGTTGTGAAGTCTTTTCGACACGAGTAAATGTTTTTTTTCTTCCATATTTTAAGCTTAGGACAATCTTTTGTGGATATGGTATGATACTAAAACGAGAAAACAACTTTTCAGGTCGAGTTAACGACCCTGTCCCAATGGGCAAAAAAGTTCCTATGTTAACACCTATGGATTTTGAGTGAAAAATGGCCCGGAAGCGAAAGTGAAAAAAATTTGTATTTTAACCATTTATATGTGTAAGACTCTTAAACTTGAGCGTTTCCTTATAGATTCGTCGAAAAACATCGAAAGAAACAAAGGTTTTCCACATAGTCATTCGGGTGCCTCCACGAGGGTCTTTACGTAAGGGTTGAGGTTGTGAAGTCTTTTCGACACGAGTAAATGTATTTTTTCTTCCATATTTTAAGCTTAGGACAATCTTTAGTGGATATGGTATGATTCTAAAACAAGAAAACAACTTTTCAGATCGAGTTAACGACCCTGTCCCAATGGGCAAAAAAGTTCCTATGTTAACACCTATGGATTTTGAGTGAAAAATGGCCCGGAAGCGAAAGTGAAAAAAATTCGTATTTTAACCATTTATATGTGTAAGACTCTTAAACTTGAGCGTTTCCTCACAGATTCGTCGAAAAACATCGAAAGAAACAAAGGTTTTTCAAATAGTGATTCGGATGCCTCCACGAGGGTCTTTTCGTAAGGGTTGAGGTTGTGAAGTCTTTTCGACACGAGTAAATGTTTTTTTTCTTCCATATTTTAAGCTTAGGACAATCTTTTGTGGATATGGTATGATACTAAAACGAGAAAACAACTTTTCAGGTCGAGTTAACGACCCTGTCCCAATGGGCAAAAAAGTTCCTATGTTAACACCTATGGATTTTGAGTGAAAAATGGCCCGGAAGCGAAAGTGAAAAAAATTTGTATTTTAACCATTTATATGTGTAAGACTCTTAAACTTGAGCGTTTCCTTATAGATTCGTCGAAAAACATCGAAAGAAACAAAGGTTTTCCACATAGTCATTCGGGTGCCTCCACGAGGGTCTTTACGTAAGGGTTGAGGTTGTGAAGTCTTTTCGACACGAGTAAATGTATTTTTTCTTCCATATTTTAAGCTTAGGACAATCTTTAGTGGATATGGTATGATTCTAAAACAAGAAAACAACTTTTCAGATCGAGTTAACGACCCTGTCCCAATGGGCAAAAAAGTTCCTATGTTAACACCTATGGATTTTGAGTGAAAAATGGCCCGGAAGCGAAAGTGAAAAAAATTCGTATTTTAACCATTTATATGTGTAAGACTCTTAAACTTGAGCGTTTCCTCACAGATTCGTCGAAAAACATCGAAAGAAACAAAGGTTTTTCAAATAGTGATTCGGATGCCTCCACGAGGGTCTTTTCGTAAGGGTTGAGGTTGTGAAGTCTTTTCGACACGAGTAAATGTTTTTTTTCTTCCATATTTTAAGCTTAGGACAATCTTTTGTGGATATGGTATGATACTAAAACGAGAAAACAACTTTTCAGATCGAGTTAACGACCCTGTCCCAATGGGCAAAAAAGTTCCTATGTTAACACCTATGGATTTTGAGTGAAAAATGGCCCGGAAGCGAAAGTGAAAAAAATTCGTATTTTAACCATTTATATGTGTAAGACTCTTAAACTTGAGCGTTTTCTTACAGATTCGTCGAAAAACATCGAAAGAAACAAAGGTCTTTCACATAGTCATTCGGGTGCCTCCACGAGGGTCTTTTCGTAAGGGTTGAGGTTGTGAAGTCTTTTCGACACGAGTAAATGTGTTTTTTCTTCCATATTTTAAGCTTAGGACAATCTTTAGTGGATATGGTATGATACTAAAACAAGAAAACAACTTTTCAGATCGAGTTAACGACCCTGTCCGAATGGGCAAAAAAGTTCCTATGTTAACACCTATGGATTTTGAGTGAAAAATGGCCCGGAAGCGAAAGTGAAAAAAATTCGTATTTTAACCATTTATATGTGTAAGACTCTTAAACTTGAGCGTTTCCTTACAGATTCGTCGAAAAACATCGAAAGAAACAAAGGTTTTCCACATAGTCATTCGGGTGCCTCCACGAGGGTCTTTTCGTTAGGGTTGAGGTTGTGAAGTCTTTTCGACACGAGTAAATGTTTTTTTTCTTCCAAATTTTAAGCTTAGGACAATCTTTAGTGGATATGGTATGATACTAAAACGAGAAAATAACTTTTCAGATCGAGTTAACGACCCTGTCCCAATGGGCCAAAAAGTTCCTATGTTAACACCTATGGATTTTGATTGAAAAATGGCTCGGAAGCGAAATTGAAAAAAATTCGTATTTTAACCATTTATATGTGTAAGACTCTTAAACTTGGGCGTTTCCTTACAGATTCGTCGAAAAACATCGAAAGAAACAAAGGTTTTTCAAATAGTGATTTGGATGCCTCCACGAGGGTCTTTTCGTAAGGGTTGAGGTTGTGAAGTCTTTTCGACACGAGTAAATGTTTTTTTTCTTCCATATTTTAAGCTTAGGACAATCTTTTGTGGATATGATATGATACTAAAACGAGAAAACAACTTTTCAGGTCGAGTTAACGACCCTGTCCCAATGGGCAAAAAAGTTCCTATGTTAACACCTATGGATTTTGAGTGAAAAATGGCCCGGAAGCGAAAGTGAAAAAAATTCGTATTTTAACCATTTATATGTGTAAGACTCTTAAACTTGAGCGTTTCCTTACAGATTCGTCGAAAAACATCGAAACAAACAAAGGTCTTTCACATAGTCATTCGGGTGCCTCCACGAGTGTCTTTTCGTAAGGGTTGAGGTTGTGAAGTCTTTTCGACACGAGTAAATGTGTTTTTTCTTCCATATTTTAAGCTTAGGACAATCTTTAGTGGATATGGTATGATACTGAAACGACAAAACAACTTTTCAGATCGAGTTAACGACCCTGTCCCAATGGGCAAAAAAGTTCCTATGTTAACACCTATGGATTTTGAGTGAAAAATGGCCCGGAAGCGAAAGTGAAAAAAATTCGTATTTTAACCATTTATATGTGTAAGACTCTTAAACTTGAGCGTTTCCTTACAGATTCGTCGAAAAACATCGAAAGAAACAAAGGTCTTTCACATAGTCATTCGGGTGCCTCCACGAGGGTCTTTTCGTAAGGGTTGAGGTTGTGAAGTCTTTTCGACACGAGTAAATGTTTTTTTTCTTCCATATTTTAAGCTTAGGACAATCTTTAGTGGATATGGTATGATACTAAAACGAGAAAACAACTTTTCAGATCGAGTTAACTACCCTGTCCCAATGGGCAAAAAATTCCTATGTTAACACCTATGGATTTTGAGTGAAAAATGGCCCGGAAGCGAAAGTGAAAAAAATTCGTATTTTAACCATTTATATGTGTAAGACTCTTAAACTTGAGCGTTTCCTTACAGATTCGTCGAAAAACATCAAAAGAAACAAAGGTTTTTCAAATAGTGATTCGGATGCCTCCACGAGGGTTTTTTCGTAAGGGTTGAGGTTGTGAAGTCTTTTCGACACGAGTAAATGTTTTTTTTCTTCCATATTTTAAGCTTAGGACAATCTTTAGTGGATATGGTATGATACTAAAACGAGAAAACAACTTTTCAGATCGAGTTAACTACCCTGTCCCAATGGGCAAAAAATTCCTATGTTAACACCTATGGATTTTGAGTGAAAAATGGCCCGGAAGCGAAAGTGAAAAAAATTCGTATTTTAACCATTTATATGTGTAAGACTCTTAAACTTGAGCGTTTCCTTACAGACTTGTCGAAAAACATCGAAAGAAACAAAGGTTTTCCACATAGTCATTCGGGTGCCTCCACGAGGGTCTTTTCGTTAGGGTTGAGGTTGTGAAGTCTTTTCGACACGAGTAAATGTTTTTTTTCTTCCAAATTTTAAGCTTAGGACAATCTTTAGTGGATATGGTATGATACTAAAACGAGAAAATAACTTTTCAGATCGAGTTAACGACCCTGTCCCAATGGGCCAAAAAGTTCCTATGTTAACACCTATGGATTTTGATTGAAAAATGGCTCGGAAGCGAAATTGAAAAAAATTCGTATTTTAACCATTTATATGTGTAAGACTCTTAAACTTGGGCGTTTCCTTACAGATTCGTCGAAAAACATCGAAAGAAACAAAGGTTTTTCAAATAGTGATTTGGATGCCTCCACGAGGGTCTTTTCGTAAGGGTTGAGGTTGTGAAGTTTTTTCGACACGAGTAAATGTGTTTTTTCTTCCATATTTTAAGCTTAGGACAATCTTTAGTGGATATGGTATGATACTAAAACAAGAAAACAACTTTTCAGATCGAGTTAACGACCCTGTCCGAATGGGCAAAAAAGTTCCTATGTTAACACCTATGGATTTTTAGTGAAAAATGGCCCGGAAGCGAAAGTGAAAAAAATTCGTATTTTAACCATTTATATGTGTAAGACTCTTAAACTTGAGCGTTTCCTTACAGATTCGTCGAAAAACATCGAAAGAAACAAAGGTTTTCCACATAGTCATTCGAGTGCCTCCACGAGGGTCTTTTCGTTAGGGTTGAGGTTGTGAAGTCTTTTCGACACGAGTAAATGTTTTTTTTCTTCCAAATTTTAAGCTTAGGACAATCTTTAGTGGATATGGTATGATACTAAAACGAGAAAATAACTTTTCAGATCGAGTTAACGACCCTGTCCCAATGGGCCAAAAAGTTCCTATGTTAACACCTATGGATTTTGATTGAAAAATGGCTCGGAAGCGAAATTGAAAAAAATTTGTATTTTAACCATTTATATGTGTAAGACTCTTAAACTTGGGCGTTTCCTTACAGATTCGTCGAAAAACATCGAAAGAAACAAAGGTTTTTCAAATAGTGATTTGGATGCCTCCACGAGGGTCTTTTCGTAAGGGTTGAGGTTGTGAAGTCTTTTCGACACGAGTAAATGTTTTTTTTCTTCCATATTTTAAGCTTAGGACAATCTTTTGTTGATATGATATGATACTAAAACGAGAAAACAACTTTTCAGGTCGAGTTAACGACCCTGTCCCAATGGGCAAAAAAGTTCCTATGTTAACACCTATGGATTTTGAGTGAAAAATGGCCCGGAAGCGAAAGTGAAAAAAATTCGTATTTTAACCATTTATATGTGTAAGACTCTTAAACTTGAGCGTTTCCTCACAGATTCGTCGAAAAACATCGAAAGAAACAAAGGTTTTTCAAATAGTGATTCGGATGCCTCCACGAGGGTCTTTTCGTAAGGGTTGAGGTTGTGAAGTCTTTTCGACACGAGTAAATGTTTTTTTTCTTCCATATTTTAAGCTTAGGACAATCTTTTGTGGATATGGTATGATACTAAAACGAGAAAACAACTTTTCAGATCGAGTTAACGACCCTGTCCCAATGGGCAAAAAAGTTCCTATGTTAACACCTATGGATTTTGAGTGAAAAATGGCCCGGAAGCGAAAGTGAAAAAAATTCGTATTTTAACCATTTATATGTGTAAGACTCTTAAACTTGAGCGTTTTCTTACAGATTCGTCGAAAAACATCGAAAGAAACAAAGGTTTTTCAAATAGTGATTCGGATGCCTCCACGAGGGTCTTTTCGTAAGGGTTGAGGTTGTGAAGTCTTTTCGACACGAGTAAATGTTTTTTTTCTTCCATATTTTAAGCTTAGGACAATCTTTTGTGGATATGGTATGATACTAAAACGAGAAAACAACTTTTCAGGTCGAGTTAACGACCCTGTCCCAATGGGCAAAAAAGTTCCTATGTTAACACCTATGGATTTTGAGTGAAAAATGGCCCGGAAGCGAAAGTGAAAAAAATTTGTATTTTAACCATTTATATGTGTAAGACTCTTAAACTTGAGCGTTTCCTTATAGATTCGTCGAAAAACATCGAAAGAAACAAAGGTTTTCCACATAGTCATTCGGGTGCCTCCACGAGGGTCTTTACGTAAGGGTTGAGGTTGTGAAGTCTTTTCGACACGAGTAAATGTATTTTTTCTTCCATATTTTAAGCTTAGGACAATCTTTAGTGGATATGGTATGATTCTAAAACAAGAAAACAACTTTTCAGATCGAGTTAACGACCCTGTCCCAATGGGCAAAAAAGTTCCTATGTTAACACCTATGGATTTTGAGTGAAAAATGGCCCGGAAGCGAAAGTGAAAAAAATTCGTATTTTAACCATTTATATGTGTAAGACTCTTAAACTTGAGCGTTTCCTCACAGATTCGTCGAAAAACATCGAAAGAAACGAAGGTTTTTCAAATAGTGATTCGGATGCCTCCACGAGGGTCTTTTCGTAAGGGTTGAGGTTGTGAAGTCTTTTCGACACGAGTAAATGTTTTTTTTCTTCCATATTTTAAGCTTAGGACAATCTTTTGTGGATATGGTATGATACTAAAACGAGAAAACAACTTTTCAGGTCGAGTTAACGACCCTGTCCCAATGGGCAAAAAAGTTCCTATGTTAACACCTATGGATTTTGAGTGAAAAATGGCCCGGAAGCGAAAGTGAAAAAAATTTGTATTTTAACCATTTATATGTGTAAGACTCTTAAACTTGAGCGTTTCCTTATAGATTCGTCGAAAAACATCGAAAGAAACAAAGGTTTTCCACATAGTCATTCGGGTGCCTCCACGAGGGTCTTTACGTAAGGGTTGAGGTTGTGAAGTCTTTTCGACACGAGTAAATGTATTTTTTCTTCCATATTTTAAGCTTAGGACAATCTTTAGTGGATATGGTATGATTCTAAAACAAGAAAACAACTTTTCAGATCGAGTTAACGACCCTGTCCCAATGGGCAAAAAAGTTCCTATGTTAACACCTATGGATTTTGAGTGAAAAATGGCCCGGAAGCGAAAGTGAAAAAAATTCGTATTTTAACCATTTATATGTGTAAGACTCTTAAACTTGAGCGTTTCCTCACAGATTCGTCGAAAAACATCGAAAGAAACAAAGGTTTTTCAAATAGTGATTCGGATGCCTCCACGAGGGTCTTTTCGTAAGGGTTGAGGTTGTGAAGTCTTTTCGACACGAGTAAATGTTTTTTTTCTTCCATATTTTAAGCTTAGGACAATCTTTTGTGGATATGGTATGATACTAAAACGAGAAAACAACTTTTCAGATCGAGTTAACGACCCTGTCCCAATGGGCAAAAAAGTTCCTATGTTAACACCTATGGATTTTGAGTGAAAAATGGCCCGGAAGCGAAAGTGAAAAAAATTCGTATTTTAACCATTTATATGTGTAAGACTCTTAAACTTGAGCGTTTTCTTACAGATTCGTCGAAAAACATCGAAAGAAACAAAGGTCTTTCACATAGTCATTCGGGTGCCTCCACGAGGGTCTTTTCGTAAGGGTTGAGGTTGTGAAGTCTTTTCGACACGAGTAAATGTGTTTTTTCTTCCATATTTTAAGCTTAGGACAATCTTTAGTGGATATGGTATGATACTAAAACAAGAAAACAACTTTTCAGATCGAGTTAACGACCCTGTCCGAATGGGCAAAAAAGTTCCTATGTTAACACCTATGGATTTTGAGTGAAAAATGGCCCGGAAGCGAAAGTGAAAAAAATTCGTATTTTAACCATTTATATGTGTAAGACTCTTAAACTTGAGCGTTTCCTTACAGATTCGTCGAAAAACATCGAAAGAAACAAAGGTTTTCCACATAGTCATTCGGGTGCCTCCACGAGGGTCTTTTCGTTAGGGTTGAGGTTGTGAAGTCTTTTCGACACGAGTAAATGTTTTTTTTCTTCCAAATTTTAAGCTTAGGACAATCTTTAGTGGATATGGTATGATACTAAAACGAGAAAATAACTTTTCAGATCGAGTTAACGACCCTGTCCCAATGGGCCAAAAAGTTCCTATGTTAACACCTATGGATTTTGATTGAAAAATGGCTCGGAAGCGAAATTGAAAAAAATTCGTATTTTAACCATTTATATGTGTAAGACTCTTAAACTTGGGCGTTTCCTTACAGATTCGTCGAAAAACATCGAAAGAAACAAAGGTTTTTCAAATAGTGATTTGGATGCCTCCACGAGGGTCTTTTCGTAAGGGTTGAGGTTGTGAAGTCTTTTCGACACGAGTAAATGTTTTTTTTCTTCCATATTTTAAGCTTAGGACAATCTTTTGTGGATATGATATGATACTAAAACGAGAAAACAACTTTTCAGGTCGAGTTAACGACCCTGTCCCAATGGGCAAAAAAGTTCCTATGTTAACACCTATGGATTTTGAGTGAAAAATGGCCCGGAAGCGAAAGTGAAAAAAATTCGTATTTTAACCATTTATATGTGTAAGACTCTTAAACTTGAGCGTTTCCTTACAGATTCGTCGAAAAACATCGAAACAAACAAAGGTCTTTCACATAGTCATTCGGGTGCCTCCACGAGTGTCTTTTCGTAAGGGTTGAGGTTGTGAAGTCTTTTCGACACGAGTAAATGTGTTTTTTCTTCCATATTTTAAGCTTAGGACAATCTTTAGTGGATATGGTATGATACTAAAACAAGAAAACAACCTTTCAGATCGAGTTAACGACCCTGTCCGAATGGGCAAAAAAGTTCCTATGTTAACACCTATGGATTTTGAGTGAAAAATGGCCCGGAAGCGAAAGTGAAAAAAATTCGTATTTTAACCATTTATATGTGTAAGACTCTTAAACTTGAGCGTTTCCTTACAGATTCGTCGAAAAACATCGAAAGAAACAAAGGTTTTCCACATAGTCATTCGGGTGCCTCCACGAGGGTCTTTTCGTTAGGGTTGAGGTTGTGAAGTCTTTTCGACACGAGTAAATGTTTTTTTTCTTCCAAATTTTAAGCTTAGGACAATCTTTAGTGGATATGGTATGATACTAAAACGAGAAAATAACTTTTCAGATCGAGTTAACGACCCTGTCCCAATGGGCCAAAAAGTTCCTATGTTAACACCTATGGATTTTGATTGAAAAATGGCTCGGAAGCGAAATTGAAAAAAATTCGTATTTTAACCATTTATATGTGTAAGACTCTTAAACTTGGGCGTTTCCTTACAGATTCGTCGAAAAACATCGAAAGAAACAAAGGTTTTTCAAATAGTGATTCGGATGCCTCCACGAGGGTCTTTTCGTAAGGGTTGAGGTTGTGATGTCTTTTCGACACGAGTAAATGTTTTTTTTCTTCCATATTTTAAGCTTAGGACAATCTTTAGTGGATATGGTATGATACTGAAACGACAAAACAACTTTTCAGATCGAGTTAACGACCCTGTCCCAATGGGCAAAAAAGTTCTTATGTTAACACCTATGGATTTTGAGTGAAAAATGGCCCGGAAGCAAAAGTGAAAAAAATTCGTATTTTAACCATTTATATGTGTAAGACTCTTAAACTTGAGCGTTTCCTTACAGATTCGTCGAAAAACATCGAAAGAAACAAAGGTCTTTCACATAGTCATTCGGGTGCCTCCACGAGGGTCTTTTCGTAAGGGTTGAGGTTGTGAAGTCTTTTCGACACGAGTAAATGTGTTTTTTCTTCCATATTTTAAGCTTAGGACAATCTTTAGTGGATATGGTATGATACTGAAACGACAAAACAACTTTTCAGATCGAGTTAACGACCCTGTCCCAATGGGCAAAAAAGTTCCTATGTTAACACCTATGGATTTTGAGTGAAAAATGGCCCGGAAGCGAAAGTGAAAAAAATTCGTATTTTAACCATTTATATGTGTAAGACTCTTAAACTTGAGCGTTTCCTTACAGATTCGTCGAAAAACATCGAAAGAAACAAAGGTTTTTCAAATAGTGATTCGGATGCCTACACGAGGGTCTTTTCGTAAGGGTTGAGGTTGTGAAGTCTTTTCGACACGAGTAAATGTTTTTTTTCTTCCATATTTTAAGCTTAGGACAATCTTTAGTGGATATGGTATGATACTGAAACGACAAAACAACTTTTCAGATCGAGTTAACGACCCTGTCCCAATGGGCAAAAAAGTTCCTATGTTAACACCTATGGATTTTGAGTGAAAAATGGCCCGGAAGCGAAAGTGAAAAAAATTCGTATTTTAACCATTTATATGTGTAAGACTCTTAAACTTGAGCGTTTCCTCACAGATTCGTCGAAAAACATCGAAAGAAACAAAGGTTTTTCAAATAGTGATTCGGATGCCTCCACGAGGGTCTTTTCGTAAGGGTTGAGGTTGTGAAGTCTTTTCGACACGAGTAAATGTTTTTTTTCTTCCATATTTTAAGCTTAGGACAATCTTTTGTGGATATGGTATGATACTAAAACGAGAAAACAACTTTTCAGATCGAGTTAACGACCCTGTCCCAATGGGCAAAAAAGTTCCTATGTTAACACCTATGGATTTTGATTGAAAAATGGCCCGGAAGCGAAAGGGAAAAAATTCGTATTTTAACCATTTATACGTGTAAGACTCTTAAACTTGAGCGTTTCCTTACAGATTCGTCGAAAAACATCGAAAGAAACAAAGGTTTTCCACATAGTCATTCGGGTGCCTCCACGAGGGTCTTTTCGTTAGGGTTGAGGTTGTGAAGTCTTTTCGACACGAGTAAATGTTTTTTTTCTTCCAAATTTTAAGCTTAGGACAATCTTTAGTGGATATGGTATGATACTAAAACGAGAAAATAACTTTTCAGATCGAGTTAACGACCCTGTCCCAATGGGCCAAAAAGTTCCTATGTTAACACCTATGGATTTTGATTGAAAAATGGCTCGGAAGCGAAATTGAAAAAAATTCGTATTTTAACCATTTATATGTGTAAGACTCTTAAACTTGGGCGTTTCCTTACAGATTCGTCGAAAAACATCGAAAGAAACAAAGGTTTTTCAAATAGTGATTCGGATGCCTCCACGAGGGTCTTTTCGTAAGGGTTGAGGTTGTGATGTCTTTTCGACACGAGTAAATGTTTTTTTTCTTCCATATTTTAAGCTTAGGACAATCTTTAGTGGATATGGTATGATACTGAAACGACAAAACAACTTTTCAGATCGAGTTAACGACCCTGTCCCAATGGGCAAAAAAGTTCTTATGTTAACACCTATGGATTTTGAGTGAAAAATGGCCCGGAAGCAAAAGTGAAAAAAATTCGTATTTTAACCATTTATATGTGTAAGACTCTTAAACTTGAGCGTTTCCTTACAGATTCGTCGAAAAACATCGAAAGAAACAAAGGTCTTTCACATAGTCATTCGGGTGCCTCCACGAGGGTCTTTTCGTAAGGGTTGAGGTTGTGAAGTCTTTTCGACACGAGTAAATGTGTTTTTTCTTCCATATTTTAAGCTTAGGACAATCTTTAGTGGATATGGTATGATACTGAAACGACAAAACAACTTTTCAGATCGAGTTAACGACCCTGTCCCAATGGGCAAAAAAGTTCCTATGTTAACACCTATGGATTTTGAGTGAAAAATGGCCCGGAAGCGAAAGTGAAAAAAATTCGTATTTTAACCATTTATATGTGTAAGACTCTTAAACTTGAGCGTTTCCTTACAGATTCGTCGAAAAACATCGAAAGAAACAAAGGTTTTTCAAATAGTGATTCGGATGCCTACACGAGGGTCTTTTCGTAAGGGTTGAGGTTGTGAAGTCTTTTCGACACGAGTAAATGTTTTTTTTCTTCCATATTTTAAGCTTAGGACAATCTTTAGTGGATATGGTATGATACTGAAACGACAAAACAACTTTTCAGATCGAGTTAACGACCCTGTCCCAATGGGCAAAAAAGTTCCTATGTTAACACCTATGGATTTTGAGTGAAAAATGGCCCGGAAGCGAAAGTGAAAAAAATTCGTATTTTAACCATTTATATGTGTAAGACTCTTAAACTTGAGCGTTTCCTCACAGATTCGTCGAAAAACATCGAAAGAAACAAAGGTTTTTCAAATAGTGATTCGGATGCCTCCACGAGGGTCTTTTCGTAAGGGTTGAGGTTGTGAAGTCTTTTCGACACGAGTAAATGTTTTTTTTCTTCCATATTTTAAGCTTAGGACAATCTTTTGTGGATATGGTATGATACTAAAACGAGAAAACAACTTTTCAGATCGAGTTAACGACCCTGTCCCAATGGGCAAAAAAGTTCCTATGTTAACACCTATGGATTTTGATTGAAAAATGGCCCGGAAGCGAAATTGAAAAAAATTCGTATTTTAACCAAATATATGTGTAAGACTCTTAAACTTGAGCGTTTCCTTACAGATTCGTCGAAAAACATCGAAAGAAACAAAGGTTTTTCAAATAGTGATTCGGATGCCTACACGAGGGTCTTTTCGTAAGGGTTGAGGTTGTGAAGTCTTTTCGACACGAGTAAATGTTTTTTTTCTTCCATATTTTAAGCTTAGGACAATCTTTTGTGGATATGGTATGATACTAAAACGAGAAAACAACTTTTCAGGTCGAGTTAATGACCCTGTCCCAATGGGCAAAAAAGTTCCTATGTTAACACCTATGGATTTTGAGTGAAAAATGGCCCGGAAGCGAAAGTGAAAAAAATTCGTATTTTAACCATTTATATGTGTAAGACTCTTAAACTTGAGCGTTTCCTCACAGATTCGTCGAAAAACATCGAAAGAAACAAAGGTTTTTCAAATAGTGATTCGGATGCCTCCACGAGGGTCTTTTCGTAAGGGTTGAGGTTGTGAAGTCTTTTCGACACGAGTAAATGTTTTTTTTCTTCCATATTTTAAGCTTAGGACAATCTTTTGTGGATATGGTATGATACTAAAACGAGAAAACAACTTTTCAGATCGAGTTAACGACCCTGTCCCAATGGGCAAAAAAGTTCCTATGTTAACACCTATGGATTTTGATTGAAAAATGGCCCGGAAGCGAAATTGAAAAAAATTCGTATTTTAACCAAATATATGTGTAAGACTCTTAAACTTGAGCGTTTCCTTACAGATTCGTCGAAAAACATCGAAAGAAACAAAGGTTTTTCAAATAGTGATTCGGATGCCTACACGAGGGTCTTTTCGTAAGGGTTGAGGTTGTGAAGTCTTTTCGACACGAGTAAATGTTTTTTTTCTTCCATATTTTAAGCTTAGGACAATCTTTTGTGGATATGGTATGATACTAAAACGAGAAAACAACTTTTCAGATCGAGTTAACGACCCTGTCCCAATGGGCAAAAAAGTTCCTATGTTAACACCTATGGATTTTGAGTGAAAAATGGCCCGGAAGCGAAAGTGAAAAAAATTCGTATTTTAACCATTTATATGTGTAAGACTCTTAAACTTGAGCGTTTTCTTACAGATTCGTCGAAAAACATCGAAAGAAACAAAGGTTTTTCAAATAGTGATTCGGATGCCTCCACGAGGGTCTTTTCGTAAGGGTTGAGGTTGTGAAGTCTTTTCGACACGAGTAAATGTTTTTTTTCTTCCATATTTTAAGCTTAGGACAATCTTTTGTGGATATGGTATGATACTAAAACGAGAAAACAACTTTTCAGGTCGAGTTAATGACCCTGTCCCAATGGGCAAAAAAGTTCCTATGTTAACACCTATGGATTTTGAGTGAAAAATGGCCCGGAAGCGAAAGTGAAAAAAATTTGTATTTTAACCATTTATATGTGTAAGACTCTTAAACTTGAGCGTTTCCTTATAGATTCGTCGAAAAACATCGAAAGAAACAAAGGTTTTCCACATAGTCATTCGGGTGCCACCACGAGGGTCTTTACGTAAGGGTTGAGGTTGTGAAGTCTTTTCGACACGAGTAAATGTATTTTTTCTTCCATATTTTAAGCTTAGGACAATCTTTTGTGGATATGGTATGATACTAAAACGAGAAAACAACTTTTCAGATCGAGTTAACGACCCTGTCCCAATGGGCAAAAAAGTTCCTATGTTAACACCTATGGATTTTGAGTGAAAAATGGCCCGGAAGCGAAAGTGAAAAAAATTCGTATTTTAACCATTTATATGTGTAAGACTCTTAAACTTGAGCGTTTTCTTACAGATTCGTCGAAAAACATCGAAAGAAACAAAGGTCTTTCACATAGTCATTCGGGTGCCTCCACGAGGGTCTTTTCGTAAGGGTTGAGGTTGTGAAGTCTTTTCGACACGAGTAAATGTGTTTTTTCTTCCATATTTTAAGCTTAGGACAATCTTTAGTGGATATGGTATGATACTAAAACAAGAAAACAACTTTTCAGATCGAGTTAACGACCCTGTCCGAATGGGCAAAAAAGTTCCTATGTTAACACCTATGGATTTTGAGTGAAAAATGGCCCGGAAGCGAAAGTGAAAAAAATTCGTATTTTAACCATTTATATGTGTAAGACTCTTAAACTTGAGCGTTTCCTTACAGATTCGTCGAAAAACATCGAAAGAAACAAAGGTTTTCCACATAGTCATTCGGGTGCCTCCACGAGGGTCTTTTCGTTAGGGTTGAGGTTGTGAAGTCTTTTCGACACGAGTAAATGTTTTTTTTCTTCCAAATTTTAAGCTTAGGACAATCTTTAGTGGATATGGTATGATACTAAAACGAGAAAATAACTTTTCAGATCGAGTTAACGACCCTGTCCCAATGGGCCAAAAAGTTCCTATGTTAACACCTATGGATTTTGATTGAAAAATGGCTCGGAAGCGAAATTGAAAAAAATTCGTATTTTAACCATTTATATGTGTAAGACTCTTAAACTTGGGCGTTTCCTTACAGATTCGTCGAAAAACATCGAAAGAAACAAAGGTTTTTCAAATAGTGATTCGGATGCCTCCACGAGGGTCTTTTCGTAAGGGTTGAGGTTGTGATGTCTTTTCGACACGAGTAAATGTTTTTTTTCTTCCATATTTTAAGCTTAGGACAATCTTTAGTGGATATGGTATGATACTGAAACGACAAAACAACTTTTCAGATCGAGTTAACGACCCTGTCCCAATGGGCAAAAAAGTTCCTATGTTAACACCTATGGATTTTGAGTGAAAAATGGCCCGGAAGCGAAAGTAAGAAAAAATTCGTATTTTAACCATTTATATGTGTAAGACTCTTAAACTTGAGCGTTTCCTTACAGATTCGTCGAAAAACATCGAAAGAAACAAAGGTTTTTCAAATAGTGATTCGGATGCCTCCACGAGGGTTTTTTCGTAAGGGTTGAGGTTGTTAAGTCTTTTCGACACGAGTAAATGTTTTTTTTCTTCCATATTTTAAGCTTAGGACAATCTTTAGTGGATATGGTATGATACTAAAACGAGAAAACAACTTTTCAGATCGAGTTAACTACCCTGTCCCAATGGGCAAAAAATTCCTATGTTAACACCTATGGATTTTGAGTGAAAAATGGCCCGGAAGCGAAAGTGAAAAAAATTCGTATTTTAACCATTTATATGTGTAAGACTCTTAAACTTGAGCGTTTCCTTACAGATTCGTCGAAAAACATCGAAAGAAACAAAGGTTTTTCAAATAGTGATTCGGATGCCTCCACGAGGGTCTTTTCGTAAGGGTTGAGGTTGTGAAGTCTTTTCGACACGAGTAAATGTTTTTTTTCTTCCATATTTTAAGCTTAGGACAATCTTTTGTGGATGTGGTATGATACTAAAACGAGAAAACAACTTTTCAGATCGAGTTAACGACCCTGTCCCAATGGGCAAAAAAGTTCCTATGTTAACACCTTTGGATTTTGAGTGAAAAATGGCCCGGAAGCAAAAGTGAAAAAAATTCGTATTTTAACAATTTATATGTGTAAGACTCTTAAACTTGAGCGTTTCCTTACAGATTCGTCGAAAAACATCGAAAGAAACAAAGGTTTTTCAAATAGTGATTCGGATGCCTACACGAGGGTCTTTTCGTAAGGGTTGAGGTTGTGAAGTCTTTTCGACACGAGTAAATGTTTTTTTTCTTCCATATTTTAAGCTTAGGACAATCTTTTGTGGATATGGTATGATACTAAAATGAGAAAACAACTTTTCAGATCGAGTTAACGACCCTGTCCCAATGGGCAAAAAATTCCTATGTTAACACCTATGGATTTTGAGTGAAAAATGGCCCGGAAGCGAAAGTGAAAAAAATTCGTATTTTAACCATTTATATGTGTAAGACTCTTAAACTTGAGCGTTTTCTTACAGATTCGTCGAAAAACATCGAAAGAAACAAAGGTCTTTCACATAGTCATTCGGGTGCCTCCACGAGGGTCTTTTCGTAAGGGTTGAGGTTGTGAAGTCTTTTCGACACGAGTAAATGTGTTTTTTCTTCCATATTTTAAGCTTAGGACAATCTTTAGTGGATATGGTATGATACTAAAACAAGAAAACAACTTTTCAGATCGAGTTAACGACCCTGTCCGAATGGGCAAAAAAGTTCCTATGTTAACACCTATGGATTTTGAGTGAAAAATGGCCCGGAAGCGAAAGTGAAAAAAATTCGTATTTTAACCATTTATATGTGTAAGACTCTTAAACTTGAGCGTTTCCTTACAGATTCGTCGAAAAACATCGAAAGAAACAAAGGTTTTCCACATAGTCATTCGGGTGCCTCCACGAGGGTCTTTTCGTTAGGGTTGAGGTTGTGAAGTCTTTTCGACACGAGTAATGTTTTTTTTCTTCCAAATTTTAAGCTTAGGACAATCTTTAGTGGATATGGTATGATACTAAAACGAGAAAATAACTTTTCAGATCGAGTTAACGACCCTGTCCCAATGGGCCAAAAAGTTCCTATGTTAACACCTATGGATTTTGATTGAAAAATGGCTCGGAAGCGAAATTGAAAAAAATTCGTATTTTAACCATTTATATGTGTAAGACTCTTAAACTTGGGCGTTTCCTTACAGATTCGTCGAAAAACATCGAAAGAAACAAAGGTTTTTCAAATAGTGATTCGGATGCCTCCACGAGGGTCTTTTCGTAAGGGTTGAGGTTGTGATGTCTTTTCGACACGAGTAAATGTTTTTTTTCTTCCATATTTTAAGCTTAGGACAATCTTTAGTGGATATGGTATGATACTGAAACGACAAAACAACTTTTCAGATCGAGTTAACGACCCTGTCCCAATGGGCAAAAAAGTTCCTATGTTAACACCTATGGATTTTGAGTGAAAAATGGCCCGGAAGCGAAAGTGAAAAAAATTCGTATTTTAACCATTTATATGTGTAAGACTCTTAAACTTGAGCGTTTCCTTATAGATTCGTCGAAAAACATCGAAAGAAACAAAGGTTTTTCAAATAGTGATTCGGATGCCTCCACGAGGGTTTTTTCGTAAGGGTTGAGGTTGTGAAGTCTTTTCGACACGAGTAAATGTTTTTTTTCTTCCATATTTTAAGCTTAGGACAATCTTTAGTGGATATGGTATGATACTAAAACGAGAAAACAACTTTTCAGATCGAGTTAACTACCCTGTCCCAATGGGCAAAAAATTCCTATGTTAACACCTATGGATTTTGAGTGAAAAATGGCCCGGAAGCGAAAGTGAAAAAAATTCGTATTTTAACCATTTATATGTGTAAGACTCTTAAACTTGAGCGTTTCCTTACAGATTCGTCGAAAAACATCGAAAGAAACAAAGGTTTTTCAAATAGTGATTCGGATGCCTCCACGAGGGTCTTTTCGTAAGGGTTGAGGTTGTGAAGTCTTTTCGACACGAGTAAATGTTTTTTTTCTTCCATATTTTAAGCTTAGGACAATCTTTTGTGGATGTGGTATGATACTAAAACGAGAAAACAACTTTTCAGATCGAGTTAACGACCCTGTCCCAATGGGCAAAAAAGTTCCTATGTTAACACCTTTGGATTTTGAGTGAAAAATGGCCCGGAAGCAAAAGTGAAAAAAATTCGTATTTTAACAATTTATATGTGTAAGACTCTTAAACTTGAGCGTTTCCTGACAGATTCGTCGAAAAACATCGAAAGAAACAAAGGTTTTTCAAATAGTGATTCGGATGCCTACACGAGGGTCTTTTCGTAAGGGTTGAGGTTGTGAAGTCTTTTCGACACGAGTAAATGTTTTTTTTCTTCCATATTTTAAGCTTAGGACAATCTTTTGTGGATATGGTATGATACTAAAATGAGAAAACAACTTTTCAGATCGAGTTAACGACCCTGTCCCAATGGGCAAAAAATTCCTATGTTAACACCTATGGATTTTGAGTGAAAAATGGCCCGGAAGCGAAAGTGAAAAAAATTCGTATTTTAACCATTTATATGTGTAAGACTCTTTAACTTGAGCGTTTCCTTACAGATTCGTCGAAAAACATCGAAAGAAACAAAGGTTTTTCAAATAGTGATTCGGATGCCTCCACGAGGGTCTTTTCGTAAGGGTTGAGGTTGTGATGTCTTTTCGACACGAGTAAATGTTTTTTTTCTTCCATATTTTAAGCTTAGGACAATCTTTAGTGGATATGGTATGATACTAAAACGAGAAAACAACTTTTTAGATCGAGTTAATGACCCTGTCCCAATGGGCAAAAAAGTTCCTATGTTAACACCTATGGATTTTGAGTGAAAAATGGCCCGGAAGCGAAAGTGAAAAAAATTCGTATTTTAAAAATTTATATGTGTAAGACTCTTAAACTTGAGCGTTTCCTTACAGATTCGTCGAAAAACATCGAAAGAAACAAAGGTTTTTCACATAGTCATTCGGGTGCCTCCACGAGGGACTTTTCGTAAGGGTTGAGGTTGTGAAGTCTTTTCGACACGAGTAAATGTTTTTTTTCTTCCATATTTTAAGCTTAGGACAATCTTTTGTGGATATGGTATGATACTAAAACGAGAAAACAACTTTTCAGATCGAGTTAACGACCCTGTCCCAATGGGCAAAAAAGTTCCTATGTTAACACCTATGGATTTTGAGTGAAAAATGGCCCGGAAGCGAAAGTGAAAAAAATTCGTATTTTAACAATTTATATGTGTAAGACTCTTAAACTTGAGCGTTTCCTTACAGATTCGTCGAAAAACATCGAAAGAAACAAAGGTTTTTCAAATAGTGATTCGGATGCCTCCACGGGGGTCTTTTCTTAAGGGTTGAGGTTGTGAAGTCTTTTCGACACGAGTAAATGTTTTTTTTCTTCCATATTTTAAGCTTAGGACAATCTTTAGTGGATATGGTATGATACTAAAACGAGAAAACAACTTTTCATCGAGTTAACTACCCTGTCCCAATGGGCAAAAAAGTTCCTATGTTAACACCTATGGATTTTGAGTGAAAAATGGCCCGGAAGCGAAAGTGAAAAAAATTCGTATTTTAACAATTTATATGTGTAAGACTCATAAACTTGAGCGTTTCCTTACAGATTCGTCGAAAAACATCGAAAGAAACAAAGGTTTTTCAAATAGTGATTCGGATGCCTCCACGAGGGTCTTTTCGTAAGGGTTGAGGTTGTGATGTCTTTTCGACACGAGTAAATGTTTTTTTTCTTCCATATTTTAAGCTTAGGACAATCTTTAGTGGATATGGTATGATACTAAAACGAGAAAACAACTTTTCAGATCGAGTTAATGACCCTGTCCCAATGGGCAAAAAAGTTCCTATGTTAACACCTATGGATTTTGAGTGAAAAATGGCCCGGAAGCGAAAGTGAAAAAAATTCGTATTTTAACCATTTATATGTGTAAGACTCTGGAACTTGAGTGTTTCCTTACAGATTCGTCGAAAAACATCGAAAGAAACAAAGGTTTTCCACATAGTCATTCGGGTGCCTCCACGAGGGTCTTTTCGTAAGGGTTGAGGTTGTGAAGTCTTTTCGACACGAGTAAATGTATTTTTTCTTCCATATTTTAAGCTTAGGACAATCTTTAGTGGATATGGTATGATACATAAACAAGAAAACCACTTTTCAGATCGAGTTAACGACCCTGTCCCAATGGGCAAAAAAGTTTCTATGTGTTCCTATGGATTTTGAGTGAAAAATGGCCCGGAAGCGAAAGTGAAAAAAATTCGTATTTTAACCATTTATATGTGTAAGACTCTTAAACTTGAGCGTTTCCTTACAGATTCGTCGAAAAACATCGAAAGAAACAAAGGTTTTTCACATAGTCATTCGGGTGCCTCCACGAGGGTCTTTTCGTAAGGGTTGAGGTTGTGAAGTCTTTTCGACACGAGTAAATGTTTTTTTTCTTTCATATTTTAAGCTTAGGACAATCTTTAGTGGATATGGTATGATACATAAACAAGAAAACAACTTTTCAGATCGAGTTAACGACCCTGTCCCAATGGGCAAAAAAGTTTCTATGTGTTCCTATGGATTTTGAGTGAAAAATGGCCCGGAAGCGAAAGTGAAAAAAATTCGTATTTTAACCATTTATATGTGTAAGACTCTTAAACTTGAGCGTTTCCTTACAGATTCGTCGAAAAACATCGAAAGAAACAAAGGTTTTTCACATAGTCATTCGGGTGCCTCCACGAGGGACTTTTCGTAAGGGTTGAGGTTGTGAAGTCTTTTCGACACGAGTAAATGTTTTTTTTCTTCCATATTTTAAGCTTAGGACAATCTTTAGTGGATATGGTATGATACATAAACAAGAAAACAACTTTTCAGATCGAGTTAACGACCCTGTCCCAATGGGCAAAAAAGTTTCTATGTGTTCCTATGGATTTTGAGTGAAAAATGGCCCGGAAGCGAAAGTGAAAAAAATTCGTATTTTAACCATTTATATGTGTAAGACTCTTAAACTTGAGCGTTTCCTTACAGATTCGTCGAAAAACATCGAAAGAAACAAAGGTTTTTCAAATAGTGATTCGGATGCCTCCACGAGGGTCTTTTCGTAAGGGTTGAGGTTGTGAAGTCTTTTCGACACGAGTAAATGTTTTTTTTTCTTCCATATTTTAAGCTTAGGACAATCTTTTGTGGATATGGTATGATACTAAAACGAGAAAACAACTTTTCAGATCGAGTTAACGACCCTGTCCCAATGGGCAAAAAAGTTCCTATGTTAACACCTATGGATTTTGAGTGAAAAATGGCCCGGAAGCGAAAGTGAAAAAAATTCGTATTTTAACCATTTATATGTGTAAGACTCTTTAACTTGAGCGTTTCCTTACAGATTCGTCGAAAAACATCGAAAGAAACAAAGGTTTTTCAAATAGTGATTCGGATGCCTCCACGAGGGTCTTTTCGTAAGGGTTGAGGTTGTGAAGTCTTTTCGACACGAGTAAATGTTTTTTTTCTTCCATATTTTAAGCTTAGGACAATCTTTAGTGGATATGGTATGATACTAAAACGAGAAAACAACTTTTCAGATCGAGTTAACGACCCTGTCCCAATGGGCAAAAAAGTTCCTATGTTAACACCTATGGATTTTGAGTGAAAAATGGCCCGGAAGCGAAAGTGAAAAAAATTCGTATTTTAACCATTTATATGTGTAAGACTCTTTAACTTGAGCGTTTCCTTACAGATTCGTCGAAAAACATCGAAAGAAACAAAGGTTTTTCAAATAGTGATTCGGATGCCTCCACGAGGGTCTTTTCGTAAGGGTTGAGGTTGTGAAGTCTTTTCGACACGAGTAAATGTTTTTTTTCTTCCATATTTTAAGCTTAGGACAATCTTTAGTGGATATGGTATGATACTAAAACGAGAAAACAACTTTTCAGATCGAGTTAACGACCCTGTCCCAATGGGCAAAAAAGTTCCTATGTTAACACCTATGGATTTTGAGTGAAAAATGGCCCGGAAGCGAAAGTGAAAAAAATTCGTATTTTAACCATTTATATGTGTAAGACTCTTAAACTTGAGCGTTTCCTTACAGATTCGTCGAAAAACATCGAAAGAAACAAAGGTCTTTCACATAGAAATTCGGGTGCCTCCACGAGGGTCTTTTCGTAAGGGTTGAGGTTGGGAAGTCTTTTCGACACGAGTAAATGTATTTTTTCTTCCATATGTTAACCTTAGGACAATCTTTAGTGGATATGGTATGATACTAAAACGAGAAAACAACTTTTCAGATCGAGTTAACGACCCTGTCACAATGGGCAAAAAAGTTCCTATGTTAACACCTTTGGATTTTGAGTGAAAATGGCCCGGAAGCGAAATTGAAAAAAATTCGTATTTTAACCATTTATATGTGTAAGACTCTTAAACTTGAGCGTTTCGTTACAGATTCGTCGAAAAACATCGAAAGAAACAAAGGTCTTTCACATAGAAATTCGGGTGCCTCCACGAGGGTCTTTTCGTAAGGGTTGAGGTTGGGAAGTCTTTTCGACACGAGTAAATGTATTTTTTCTTCCATATTTTAACCTTAGGACAATCTTTAGTGGATATGGTATGATACTAAAACGAGAAAACAACTTTTCAGATCGAGTTAACGACCCTGTCACAATGGGCAAAAAAGTTCCTATGTTAACACCTTTGGATTTTGAGTGAAAATGGCCCGGAAGCGAAATTGAAAAAAATTCGTATTTTAACCATTTATATGTGTAAGACTCTTTAACTTGAGTGTTTCCTTACAGATTGGTCGAAAAACATCGAAAGAAACAAAGGTTTTCCACATAGTCATTCGGGTGCCTCCACGAGGGTCTTTTCGTAAGGGTTGAGGTTGTGAAGTCTTTTCGACACGAGTAAATGTATTTTTTCTTCCATATTTTAAGCTTAGGACAATCTTTAGTGGATATGGTATGATACTAAAACAAGAAAACAACTTTTCAGATCGAGTTAACGACCCTGTCCCAATGGGCAAAAAAGTTCCTATGTGTTCCTATGGATTTTGAGTGAAAAATGGCCCGGAAGCGAAAGTGAAAAAAATTCGTATTTTAACCATTTATATGTGTAAGACTCTTAAACTTGAGCGTTTCCTTACAGATTCGTCGAAAAAAATCGAAAGAAACAAAGGTTTTTGACATAGTCATTCGGGTGCCTCCACGAGGGACTTTTCGTAAGGGTTGAGGTTGTGAAGTCTTTTCGACACGAGTAAATGTTTTTTTTCTTCCATATTTTAAGCTTAGGACAATCTTTAGTGGATATGGTATGATACTAAAACGAGAAAACAACTTTTCAGATCGAGTTAACTACCCTGTCCCAATGGGCAAAAAAGTTCCTATGTTAACACCTTTGGATTTTGAGTGAAAATGGCCCGGAAGCGAAATTGAAAAAAATTCGTATTTTAACCATTTATATGTGTAAGACTCTTAAACTTGAGCGTTTCCTTACAGATTCGTCGAAAAACATCGAAAGAAACAAAGGTTTTTCAAATAGTGATTCGGATGCCTCCACGAGGGTCTTTTCGTAAGGGTTGAGGTTGTGAAGTCTTTTCGACACGAGTAAATGTTTTTTTTCTTCCATATTTTAAGCTTAGGACAATCTTTTGTGGATATGGTATGATACTAAAACGAGAAAACAACTTTTCAGATCGAGTTAACGACCCTGTCCCAATGGGCAAAAAAGTTCCTATGTTAACACCTATGGATTTTGAGTGAAAAATTGCCCGGAAGCGAAAGTGAAAAAAATTCGTATTTTAACCATTTATATGTGTAAGACTCTTTAACTTGAGCGTTTCCTTACAGATTCGTCGAAAAACATCGAAAGAAACAAAGGTTTTTCAAATAGTGATTCGGATGCCTCCACGAGGGTCTTTTCGTAAGGGTTGAGGTTGTGATGTCTTTTCGACACGAGTAAATGTTTTTTTTCTTCCATATTTTAAGCTTAGGACAATCTTTAGTGGATATGGTATGATACTAAAACGAGAAAACAACTTTTCAGATCGAGTTAATGACCCTGTCCCAATGGGCAAAAAAGTTCCTATGTTAACACCTATGGATTTTGAGTGAAAAATGGCCCGGAAGCGAAAGTGAAAAAAATTCGTATTTTAACCATTTATATGTGTAAGACTCTTGAACTTGAGTGTTTCCTTACAGATTGGTCGAAAAACATCGAAAGAAACAAAGGTTTTCCACATAGTCATTCGGGTGCCTCCACGAGGGTCTTTTCGTAAGGGTTGAGGTTGTGAAGTCTTTTCGACACGAGTAAATGTATTTTTTCTTCCATATTTTAAGCTTAGGACAATCTTTAGTGGATATGGTATGATACTAAAACAAGAAAACAACTTTTCAGATCGAGTTAACGACCCTGTCCCAATGGGCAAAAAAGTTCCTATGTGTTCCTATGGATTTTGAGTGAAAAATGGCCCGGAAGCGAAAGTGAAAAAAATTCGTATTTTAACCATTTATATGTGTAAGACTCTTAAACTTGAGCGTTTCCTTACAGATTCGTCGAAAAAAATCGAAAGAAACAAAGGTTTTTGACATAGTCATTCGGGTGCCTCCACGAGGGACTTTTCGTAAGGGTTGAGGTTGTGAAGTCTTTTCGACACGAGTAAATGTTTTTTTTCTTCCATATTTTAAGCTTAGGACAATCTTTAGTGGATATGGTATGATACTAAAACGAGAAAACAACTTTTCAGATCGAGTTAACTACCCTGTCCCAATGGGCAAAAAAGTTCCTATGTTAACACCTATGGATTTTGAGTGAAAAATGGCCCGGAAGCGAAAGTGAAAAAAATTCATATTTTAACCTTTTATATGTGTAAGACTCTTTAACTTGAGCGTTTCCTTACAGATTCGTCGAAAAACATCGAAAGAAACAAAGGTTTTTCAAATAGTGATTCGGATGCCTCCACGAGGGTCTTTTCGTAAGGGTTGAGGTTGTGAAGTCTTTTCGACACGAGTAAATGTTTTTTTTCTTCCATATTTTAAGCTTAGGACAATCTTTAGTGGATATGGTATGATACATAAACAAGAAAACAACTTTTCAGATCGAGTTAACGACCCTGTCCCAATGGGCAAAAAAGTTCCTATGTGTTCCTATGGATTTTGAGTGAAAAATGGCCCGGAAGCGAAAGTGAAAAAAATTCGTATTTTAACCATTTATATGTGTAAGACTCTTAAACTTGAGCGTTTCCTTACAGATTCGTCGAAAAACATCGAAAGAAACAAAGGTTTTTCACATAGTCATTCGGGTGCCTCCACGAGGGTCTTTTCGTTAGGGTTGAGGTTGTGAAGTCTTTTCGACACGAGTAAATGTTTTTTTTCTTCCAAATTTTAAGCTTAGGACAATCTTTAGTGGATATGGTATGATACTAAAACGAGAAAATAACTTTTCAGATCGAGTTAACGACCCTGTCCCAATGGGCCAAAAAGTTCCTATGTTAACACCTATGGATTTTGATTGAAAAATGGCTCGGAAGCGAAATTGAAAAAAATTTGTATTTTAACCATTTATATGTGTAAGACTCTTAAACTTGGGCGTTTCCTTACAGATTCGTCGAAAAACATCGAAAGAAACAAAGGTTTTTCAAATAGTGATTTGGATGCCTCCACGAGGGTCTTTTCGTAAGGGTTGAGGTTGTGAAGTCTTTTCGACACGAGTAAATGTTTTTTTTCTTCCAAATTTTAAGCTTAGGACAATCTTTAGTGGATATGGTATGATACTAAAACGAGAAAACAACTTTTCAGATCGAGTTAACGACCCTGTCTCAATGGGCCAAAAAGTTCCTATGTTAACACCTATGGATTTTGAGTGAAAAATGGCCCGGAAGCGAAAGTGAAACAAATTCGTATTTTAACCATTTATATGTGTAAGACTCTTTAACTTGAGCGTTTCCTTACAGATTCGTCGAAAAACATCGAACGAAACAAAGGTTTTTCACATAGTCATTCGGGTGTCTCCACGAGGGTCTTTTCGTAAGGGTTGAGGTTGTGAAGTCTTTTCGACACGAGTAAATGTATTTTTTCTTCCATATTTTAAGCTTAGGACAATCTTTAGTGGATATGGTATGATACTAAAACGAGAAAACAACTTTTCAGATCGAGTTAACGACCCTGTCCCAATGGGCAAAAAAGTTCCTATGTTAACACCTATGGATTTTGAGTGAAAAATGGCCCGGAAGCGAAAGTGAAAAAAATTCGTATTTTAACCATTTATATGTGTAAGACTCTTTAACTTGAGCGTTTCCTTACAGATTCGTCGAAAAACATCGAACGAAACAAAGGTTTTTCACATAGTCATTCGGGTGCCTCCACGAGGGTCTTTTCGTAAGGGTTGAGGTTGTGAAGTCTTTTCGACACGAGTAAATGTATTTTTTCTTCCATATTTTAAGCTTAGGACAATCTTTAGTGGATATGGTATGATACTAAAACGAGAAAACAACTTTTCAGATCGAGTTAACGACCCTGTCCCAATGGGCAAAAAAGTTCCTATGTTAACACCTATGGATTTTGAGTGAAAAATGGCCCGGAAGCGAAAGTGAAAAAAATTCGTATTTTAACCATTTATATGTGTAAGACTCTTAAACTTGAGCGTTTCCTTACAGATTCGTCAAAAAACATCGATAGAAACAAAGGTTTTTCACATAGTCATTCGGGTGCCTCCACGAGGGTCTTTTCGTAAGGGTTGAGGTTGTGAAGTCTTTTCGACACGAGTAAATGTATTTTTTCTTCCATATTCTAAGATTAGGAAAATGTTTAGTTGATATGGTATGATACTAAAACGAGAAAACAACTTTTCAGATCGAGTTAACGACCCTGTCTCAATGGGCAAAAAAGTTCCTATGTTAACACCTATGGATTTTGAGTGAAAAATGGCCCGGAAGCAAAAGGGAAAAAAATTAGTATTTTCACCATTTATATGTGTAAGACTCTTAAACTTGAGGGTTTCCTTACAGATTCGTCGAAAAACATCGAAAGAAATAAAGGTTTTTCACATAGTCATTCGGGTGCCTCCACGAGGGTCTTTTCGTAAGGGTTGAGGTTGTGAAGTCTTTTCGACACGTGTAAATGTATTTTTTCTTCCATATTTTAAGCTTAGGACAATCTTTAGTGGATATGGTATGATACTAAAACGAGAAAACAACTTTTCAGATCGAGTTAACGACCCTGTCCCAATGGGCAAAAAAGTTCCTATGTTAACACCTATGGATTTTGAGTGAAAAATGGCCCGGATGCGAAAGTGAAAAAAATTCGTATTTTAACCATTTATATGTGTAAGACTCTTAAACTTGAGCGTATCCCTACAGATTCGTCGAAAAACATCGAAAGAAACAAAGGTTTTTCACATAGTCATTCGGGTGCCTCCACGAGGGTCTTTTCGTAAGGGTTGAGGTTGTGAAGTCTTTTCGACACGAGTAAATGTATTTTTTCTTCCATATTCTAAGATTAGGAAAATCTTTAGTTGATATGGTATGATACTAAAACGAGAAAACAACTTTTCATCGAGTTAACTACCCTGTCCCAATGGGCAAAAAAGTTCCTATGTTAACACCTATGGATTTTGAGTGAAAAATGGCCCGGAAGCGAAAGTGAAAAAAATTCGTATTTTAACCATTTTTATGTGTAAGACTCTTTAACTTGAGCGTTTCCTTACAGATTCGTCGAAAAACATCGAAAGAAACAAAGGTTTTTCAAATAGTGATTCGGATGCCTCCACGAGGGTCTTTTCGTAAGGGTTGAGGTTGTGAAGTCTTTTCGACACGAGTAAATGTTTTTTTTCTTCCATATTTTAAGCTTAGGACAATCTTTAGTGGATATGGTATGATACTAAAACGAGAAAACAACTTTTCAGATCGAGTTAACGACCCTGTCTCAATGGGCCAAAAAGTTCCTATGTTAACACCTATGGATTTTGAGTGAAAAATGGCCCAGAAGCGAAAGTGAAACAAATTCGTATTTTAACCATTTATATGTGTAAGACTCTTAAACTTGAGCGTTTCCTTACAGATTCGTCGAAAAACATCGAACGAAACAAAGGTTTTTCACATAGTCATTCGGGTGTCTCCACGAGGGTCTTTTCGTAAGGGTTGAGGTTGTGAAGTCTTTTCGACACGAGTAAATGTATTTTTTCTTCCATATTTTAAGCTTAGGACAATCTTTAGTGGATATGGTATGATACTAAAACGAGAAAACAACTTTTCAGATCGAGTTAACGACCCTGTCCCAATGGGCAAAAAAGTTCCTATGTTAACACCTATGGATTTTGAGTGAAAAATGGCCCGGAAGCGAAAGTGAAAAAAATTCGTATTTTAACCATTTATATGTGTAAGACTCTTAAACTTGAGCGTTTCCTTACAGATTCGTCGAAAAAAATCGAAAGAAACAAAGGTTTTTCACATAGTCATTCGGGTGCCTCCACGAGGGTCTTTTCGTAAGGGTTGAGGTTGTGAAGTCTTTTCGACACGAGTAAATGTTTTTTTTCTTCCATATTTTAAGCTTAGGACAATCTTTTGTGGATATGGTATGATACTAAAATGAGAAAACAACTTTTCAGATCTAGTTAACGACCCTGTCCCAATGGGCAAAAAAGTTCCTATGTTAACACCTATGGATTTTGAGTGAAAAATGGCCCGGAAGCGAAAGTGAAAAAAATTCGTATTTTAACCATTTATATGTGTAAGACTCTTAAACTTGAGCGTATCCCTACAGATTCGTCGAAAAACATCGAAAGAAACAAAGGTTTTTCACATAGTCATTCGGGTGCCTCCACGAGGGTCTTTTCGTAAGGGTTGAGGTTGTGAAGTCTTTTCGACACGAGTAAATGTATTTTTTCTTCCATATTCTAAGATTAGGAAAATCTTTAGTTGATATGGTATGATACTAAAACGAGAAAACAACTTTTCATCGAGTTAACTACCCTGTCCCAATGGGCAAAAAAGTTCCTATGTTAACACCTATGGATTTTGAGTGAAAAATGGCCCGGAAGCGAAAGTGAAAAAAATTCGTATTTTAACCATTTTTATGTGTAAGACTCTTTAACTTGAGCGTTTCCTTACAGATTCGTCGAAAAACATCGAAAGAAACAAAGGTTTTTCAAATAGTGATTCGGATGCCTCCACGAGGGTCTTTTCGTAAGGGTTGAGGTTGTGAAGTCTTTTCGACACGAGTAAATGTTTTTTTTCTTCCATATTTTAAGCTTAGGACAATCTTTAGTGGATATGGTATGATACTAAAACGAGAAAACAACTTTTCAGATCGAGTTAACGACCCTGTCTCAATGGGCCAAAAAGTTCCTATGTTAACACCTATGGATTTTGAGTGAAAAATGGCCCAGAAGCGAAAGTGAAACAAATTCGTATTTTAACCATTTATATGTGTAAGACTCTTAAACTTGAGCGTTTCCTTACAGATTCGTCGAAAAACATCGAACGAAACAAAGGTTTTTCACATAGTCATTCGGGTGTCTCCACGAGGGTCTTTTCGTAAGGGTTGAGGTTGTGAAGTCTTTTCGACACGAGTAAATGTATTTTTTCTTCCATATTTTAAGCTTAGGACAATCTTTAGTGGATATGGTATGATACTAAAACGAGAAAACAACTTTTCAGATCGAGTTAACGACCCTGTCCCAATGGGCAAAAAAGTTCCTATGTTAACACCTATGGATTTTGAGTGAAAAATGGCTCGGAAGCGAAAGTGAAAAAAATTCGTATTTTAACCATTTATATGTGTAAGACTCTTAAACTTGAGCGTTTCCTTACAGATTCGTCAAAAAACATCGAAAGAAACAAAGGTTTTTCACATAGTCATTCGGGTGCCTCCACGAGGGTCTTTTCGTAAGGGTTGAGGTTGTGAAGTCTTTTCGACACGAGTAAATGTATTTTTTCTTCCATATTCTAAGATTAGGAAAATGTTTAGTTGATATGGTATGATACTAAAACGAGAAAACAACTTTTCAGATCGAGTTAACGACCCTGTCTCAATGGGCAAAAAAGTTCCTATGTTAACACCTATGGATTTTGATTGAAAAATGGCCCGGAAGCAAAAGGGAAAAAAATTAGTATTTTCACCATTTATATGTGTAAGACTCTTAAACTTGAGGGTTTCCTTACAGATTCGTCGAAAAACATCGAAAGAAATAAAGGTTTTTCACATAGTCATTCGGGTGCCTCCACGAGGGTCTTTTCGTAAGGGTTGAGGTTGTGAAGTCTTTTCGACACGAGTAAATGTATTTTTTCTTCCATATTTTAAGCTTAGGACAATCTTTAGTGGATATGGTATGATACTAAAACGAGAAAACAACTTTTCAGATCGAGTTAACGACCCTGTCCCAATGGGCAAAAAAGTTCCTATGTTAACACCTATGGATTTTGAGTGAAAAATGGCCCGGAAGCGAAAGTGAAAAAAATTCGTATTTTAACCATTTATATGTGTAAGACTCTTAAACTTGAGCGTATCCCTACAGATTCGTCGAAAAACATCGAAAGAAACAAAGGTTTTTCACAGTCATTCGGGTGCCTCCACGAGGGTCTTTTCGTAAGGGTTGAGGTTGTGAAGTCTTTTCGACACGAGTAAATGTATTTTTTCTTCCATATTCTAAGATTAGGAAAATCTTTAGTTGATATGGTATGATACTAAAACGAGAAAACAACTTTTCATCGAGTTAACTACCCTATCCCAATGGGCAAAAAAGTTCCTATGTTAACACCTATGGATTTTGAGTGAAAAATGGCCCGGAAGCGAAAGTGAAAAAAATTCGTATTTTAACCATTTATATGTGTAAGACTCTTTAACTTGAGCGTTTCCTTACAGATTCGTCGAAAAACATCGAAAGAAACAAAGGTTTTTCAAATAGTGATTCGGATGCCTCCACGAGGGTCTTTTCGTAAGGGTTGAGGTTGTGAAGTCTTTTCGACACGAGTAAATGTTTTTTTTCTTCCATATTTTAAGCTTAGGACAATCTTTAGTGGATATGGTATGATACTAAAACGAGAAAACAACTTTTCAGATCGAGTTAACGACCCTGTCTCAATGGGCCAAAAAGTTCCTATGTTAACACCTATGGATTTTGAGTGAAAAATGGCCCAGAAGCGAAAGTGAAACAAATTCGTATTTTAACCATTTATATGTGTAAGACTCTTAAACTTGAGCGTTTCCTTACAGATTCGTCGAAAAACATCGAACGAAACAAGGGTTTTTCACATAGTCATTCGGGTGTCTCCACGAGGGTCTTTTCGTAAGGGTTGAGGTTGTGAAGTCTTTTCGACACGAGTAAATGTATTTTTTCTTCCATATTTTAAGCTTAGGACAATCTTTAGTGGATATGGTATGATACTAAAACGAGAAAACAACTTTTCAGATCGAGTTAACGACCCTGTCCCAATGGGCAAAAAAGTTCCTATGTTAACACCTATGGATTTTGAGTGAAAAATGGCCCGGAAGCGAAAGTGAAAAAAATTCGTATTTTAACCATTTATATGTGTAAGACTCTTAAACTTGAGCGTTTCCTTACAGATTCGTCAAAAAACATCGAAAGAAACAAAGGTTTTTCACATAGTCATTCGGGTGCCTCCACGAGGGTCTTTTCGTAAGGGTTGAGGTTGTGAAGTCTTTTCGACACGAGTAAATGTATTTTTTCTTCCATATTCTAAGATTAGGAAAAATTTTAGTTGATATGGTATGATACTAAAACGAGAAAACAACTTTTCAGATCGAGTTAACGACCCTGTCTCAATGGGCAAAAAAGTTCCTATGTTAACACCTATGGATTTTGAGTGAAAAATGGCCCGGAAGCAAAAGGGAAAAAAATTCGTATTTTCACCATTTATATGTGTAAGACTCTTAAACTTGAGGGTTTCCTTACAGATTCGTCGAAAAACATCGAAAGAAATAAAGGTTTTTCACATAGTCATTCGGGTGCCTCCACGAGGGTCTTTTCGTAAGGGTTGAGGTTGTGAAGTCTTTTCGACACGAGTAAATGTATTTTTTCTTCCATATTTTAAGCTTAGGACAATCTTTAGTGGATATGGTATGATACTAAAACGAGAAAACAACTTTTCAGATCGAGTTAACGACCCTGTCCCAATGGGCAAAAAAGTTCCTATGTTAACACCTATGGATTTTGAGTGAAAAATGGCCCGGAAGCGAAAGTGAAAAAAATTCGTATTTTAACCATTTATATGTGTAAGACTCTTAAACTTGAGCGTTTCCTTACAGATTCGTCGAAAAACATCGAAAGAAACAAAGGTTTTTCACATAGTCATTCGGGTGCCTCCACGAGGGTCTTTTCGTAAGGGTTGAGGTTGTGAAGTCTTTTCGACACGAGTAAATGTATTTTTTCTTCCATATTCTAAGATTAGGAAAATCTTTAGTTGATATGGTATGATACTAAAACGAGAAAACAACTTTTCAGATCGAGTTAACGACCCTGTCTCAATGGGCAAAAAAGTTCCTATGTTAACACCTATGGATTTTGAGTGAAAAATGGCCCGGAAGCAAAAGGGAAAAAAATTCGTATTTTCACCATTTATATGTGTAAGACTCTTAAACTTGAGCGTTTCCTTACAGATTCGTCGAAAAAAATCGAAAGAAACAAAGGTTTTTCACATAGTCATTCGGGTGCCTCCACGAGGGTCTTTTCGTAAGGGTTGAGGTTGTGAAGTCTTTTCGACACGAGTAAATGTATTTTTTCTTCCATATTTTAAGCTTAGGACAATCTTTAGTGGATATGGTATGATACTAAAACGAGAAAACAACTTTTCAGATCGAGTTAACGACCCTGTCCCAATGGGCAAAAAAGTTCCTATGTTAACACCTATGGATTTTGAGTGAAAAATGGCCCGGAAGCGAAAGGGAAAAAATTCGTATTTTAACCATTTATATGTGTAACACTCTTAAACTTGAGCGTTTCCTTACAGATTCGTCGAAAAACATCGAAAGAAATAAAGGTTTTTCACATAGTCATTCGGGTGCCTCCACGAGGGTCTTTTCGTAAGGGTTGAGGTTGTGAAGTCTTTTCGACACGAGTAAATGTATTTTTTCTTCCATATTTTAAGCTTAGGACAATCTTTAGTGGATATGGTATGATACTAAAACGAGAAAACAACTTTTCAGATCGAGTTAACGACCCTGTCCCAATGGGCAAAAAAGTTCCTATGTTAACACCTATGGATTTTGAGTGAAAAATGGCCCGGAAGCGAAAGTGAAAAAAATTCGTATTTTAACCATTTATATGTGTAAGACTCTTAAACTTGAGCGTATCCCTACAGATTCGTCGAAAAACATCGAAAGAAACAAAGGTTTTTCACATAGTCATTCGGGTGCCTCCACGAGGGTCTTTTCGTAAGGGTTGAGGTTGTGAAGTCTTTTCGACACGAGTAAATGTATTTTTTCTTCCATATTCTAAGATTAGGAAAATCTTTAGTTGATATGGTATGATACTAAAACGAGAAAACAACTTTTCATCGAGTTAACTACCCTGTCCCAATGGGCAAAAAAGTTCCTATGTTAACACCTATGGATTTTGAGTGAAAAATGGCCCGGAAGCGAAAGTGAAAAAAATTCGTATTTTAACCATTTATATGTGTAAGACTCTTTAACTTGAGCGTTTCCTTACAGATTCGTCGAAAAACATCGAAAGAAACAAAGGTTTTTCAAATAGTGATTCGGATGCCTCCACGAGGGTCTTTTCGTAAGGGTTGAGGTTGTGAAGTCTTTTCGACACGAGTAAATGTTTTTTTTCTTCCATATTTTAAGCTTAGGACAATCTTTAGTGGATATGGTATGATACTAAAACGAGAAAACAACTTTTCAGATCGAGTTAACGACCCTGTCTCAATGGGCCAAAAAGTTCCTATGTTAACACCTATGGATTTTGAGTGAAAAATGGCCCAGAAGCGAAAGTGAAACAAATTCGTATTTTAACCATTTATATGTGTAAGACTCTTAAACTTGAGCGTTTCCTTACAGATTCGTCGAAAAACATCGAACGAAACAAGGGTTTTTCACATAGTCATTCGGGTGTCTCCACGAGGGTCTTTTCGTAAGGGTTGAGGTTGTGAAGTCTTTTCGACACGAGTAAATGTATTTTTTCTTCCATATTTTAAGCTTAGGACAATCTTTAGTGGATATGGTATGATACTAAAACGAGAAAACAACTTTTCAGATCGAGTTAACGACCCTGTCCCAATGGGCAAAAAAGTTCCTATGTTAACACCTATGGATTTTGAGTGAAAAATGGCCCGGAAGCGAAAGTGAAAAAAATTCGTATTTTAACCATTTATATGTGTAAGACTCTTAAACTTGAGCGTTTCCTTACAGATTCGTCAAAAAACATCGAAAGAAACAAAGGTTTTTCACATAGTCATTCGGGTGCCTCCACGAGGGTCTTTTCGTAAGGGTTGAGGTTGTGAAGTCTTTTCGACACGAGTAAATGTATTTTTTCTTCCATATTCTAAGATTAGGAAAATTTTTAGTTGATATGGTATGATACTAAAACGAGAAAACAACTTTTCAGATCGAGTTAACGACCCTGTCTCAATGGGCAAAAAAGTTCCTATGTTAACACCTATGGATTTTGAGTGAAAAATGGCCCAGAAGCGAAAGTGAAACAAATTCGTATTTTAACCATTTATATGTGTAAGACTCTTAAACTTGAGCGTTTCCTTACAGATTCGTCGAAAAACATCGAACGAAACAAGGGTTTTTCACATAGTCATTCGGGTGTCTCCACGAGGGTCTTTTCGTAAGGGTTGAGGTTGTGAAGTCTTTTCGACACGAGTAAATGTATTTTTTCTTCCATATTTTAAGCTTAGGACAATCTTTAGTGGATATGGTATGATACTAAAACGAGAAAACAACTTTTCAGATCGAGTTAACGACCCTGTCCCAATGGGCAAAAAAGTTCCTATGTTAACACCTATGGATTTTGAGTGAAAAATGGCCCGGAAGCGAAAGTGAAAAAAATTCGTATTTTAACCATTTATATGTGTAAGACTCTTAAACTTGAGCGTTTCCTTACAGATTCGTCAAAAAACATCGAAAGAAACAAAGGTTTTTCACATAGTCATTCGGGTGCCTCCACGAGGGTCTTTTCGTAAGGGTTGAGGTTGTGAAGTCTTTTCGACACGAGTAAATGTATTTTTTCTTCCATATTCTAAGATTAGGAAAATTTTTAGTTGATATGGTATGATACTAAAACGAGAAAACAACTTTTCAGATCGAGTTAACGACCCTGTCTCAATGGGCAAAAAAGTTCCTATGTTAACACCTATGGATTTTGAGTGAAAAATGGCCCGGAAGCAAAAGGGAAAAAAATTCGTATTTTCACCATTTATATGTGTAAGACTCTTAAACTTGAGGGTTTCCTTACAGATTCGTCGAAAAACATCGAAAGAAATAAAGGTTTTTCACATAGTCATTCGGGTGCCTCCACGAGGGTCTTTTCGTAAGGGTTGAGGTTGTGAAGTCTTTTCGACACGAGTAAATGTATTTTTTCTTCCATATTTTAAGCTTAGGACAATCTTTAGTGGATATGGTATGATACTAAAACGAGAAAACAACTTTTCAGATCGAGTTAACGACCCTGTCCCAATGGGCAAAAAAGTTCCTATGTTAACACCTATGGATTTTGAGTGAAAAATGGCCCGGAAGCGAAAGTGAAAAAAATTCGTATTTTAACCATTTATATGTGTAAGACTCTTAAACTTGAGCGTTTCCTTACAGATTCGTCGAAAAACATCGAAAGAAACAAAGGTTTTTCACATAGTCATTCGGGTGCCTCCACGAGGGTCTTTTCGTAAGGGTTGAGGTTGTGAAGTCTTTTCGACACGAGTAAATGTATTTTTTCTTCCATATTCTAAGATTAGGAAAATCTTTAGTTGATATGGTATGATACTAAAACGAGAAAACAACTTTTCAGATCGAGTTAACGACCCTGTCTCAATGGGCAAAAAAGTTCCTATGTTAACACCTATGGATTTTGAGTGAAAAATGGCCCGGAAGCAAAAGGGAAAAAAATTCGTATTTTCACCATTTATATGTGTAAGACTCTTAAACTTGAGCGTTTCCTTACAGATTCGTCGAAAAAAATCAAAAGAAACAAAGGTTTTTCACATAGTCATTCGGGTGCCTCCACGAGGGTCTTTTCGTAAGGGTTGAGGTTGTGAAGTCTTTTCGACACGAGTAAATGTATTTTTTCTTCCATATTTTAAGCTTAGGACAATCTTTAGCTGATATGGTATGATACTAAAACGAGAAAACAACTTTTCAGATCGAGTTAACGACCCTGTCCCAATGGGCAAAAAAGTTCCTATGTTAACACCTATGGATTTTGAGTGAAAAATGGCCCGGAAGCGAAAGGGAAAAAATTCGTATTTTAACCATTTATATGTGTAACACTCTTAAACTTGAGCGTTTCCTTACAGATTCGTCGAAAAACATCGAAAGAAATAAAGGTTTTTCACATAGTCATTCGGGTGCCTCCACGAGGGTCTTTTCGTAAGGGTTGAGGTTGTGAAGTCTTTTCGACACGAGTAAATGTATTTTTTCTTCCATATTTTAAGCTTAGGACAATCTTTAGTGGATATGGTATGATACTAAAACGAGAAAACAAATTTTCAGATCGAGTTAACGACCCTGTCCCAATGGGCAAAAAAGTTCCTATGTTAACACCTATGGATTATGAGTGAAAAATGGCCCGGAAGCGAAAGTGAAAAAAATTCGTATTTTAACCATTTATATGTGTAAGACTCTTAAACTTGAGCGTTTCCTTACAGATTCGTCGAAAAACATCGAAAGAAACAAAGGTTTTTCACATAGTCATTCGGGTGCCTCCACGAGGGTCTTTTCGTAAGGGTTGAGGTTGTGAAGTCTTTTCGACACGAGTAAATGTATTTTTTCTTCCATATTCTAAGATTAGGAAAATCTTTAGTTGATATGGTATGATACTAAAACGAGAAAACAACTTTTCAGATCGAGTTAACGACCCTGTCTCAATGGGCAAAAAAGTTCCAATGTTAACACCTATGGATTTTGAGTGAAAAATGGCCCGGAAGCAAAAGGGAAAAAAATTCGTATTTTAACCATTTATATGTGTAACACTCTTAAACTTGAGGGTTTCCTTACAGATTCGTCGAAAAACATCGAAAGAAATAAAGGTTTTTCACATAGTCATTCGGGTGCCTCCACGAGGGTCTTTTCGTAAGGGTTGAGGTTGTGAAGTCTTTTCGACACGAGTAAATTTATTTTTTCTTCCATATTCTAAGTTTAGGACAATCTTTAGTGGATATGGTATGATACTAAAACGAGAAAACAACTTTTCAGATCGAGTTAACGACCCTGTCCCAATGGGCAAAAAAGTTCCTATGTTAACACCTATGGATTTTGAGTGAAAAATGGCCCGGAAGCGAAAGTGAAAAAAATTCGTATTTTAACCATTTATATGTGTAAGACTCTTAAACTTGAGCGTTTTCTTACAGATTCGTCGAAAAACATCGAAAGAAACAAAGGTTTTTCAAATAGTGATTCGGATGCCTCCACGAGGGTCTTTTCGTAAGGGTTGAGGTTGTGAAGTCTTTTCGACACGAGTAAATGTTTTTTTTCTTCCATATTTTAAGCTTAGGACAATCTTTAGTGGATATGGTATGATACTAAAACGAGAAAACAACTTTTCAGATCGAGTTAACGACCCTGTCTCAATGGGCAAAAAAGTTCCTATGTTAACACCTATGGATTTTGAGTGAAAAATGGCCCGGAAGCGAAAGGGAAAAAAATTCGTATTTTAACCATTTATATGTGTAACACTCTTAAACTTGAGGGTTTCCTTACAGATTCGTCGAAAAACATCGAAAGAAATAAAGGTTTTTCACATAGTCATTCGGGTGCCTCCACGAGGGTCTTTTCGTAAGGGTTGAGGTTGTGAAGTCTTTTCGACACGAGTAAATGTATTTTTTCTTCCATATTCTAAGTTTAGGACAATCTTTAGTGGATATGGTATGATACTAAAACGAGAAAACAACTTTTCAGATCGAGTTAACGACCCTGTCTCAATGGGCAAAAAAGTTCCTATGTTAACACCTATGGATTTTGAGTGAAAAATGGCCCGGAAGCGAAAGGGAAAAAAATTCGTATTTTAACCATTTATATGTGTAACACTCTTAAACTTGAGCGTTTCCTTACAGATTCGTCGAAAAACATCGAAAGAAATAAAGGTTTTTCACATAGTCATTCGGGTGCCTCCACGAGGGTCTTTTCGTAAGGGTTGAGGTTGTGAAGTCTTTTCGACACGAGTAAATGTATTTTTTCTTCCATATTTTAAGCTTAGGACAATCTTTAGTGGATATGGTATGATACTAAAATGAGAAAACAACTTTTCAGATCGAGTTAACGACCCTGTCCCAATGGGCAAAAAAGTTCCTATGTTAACACCTATGGATTTTGAGTGAAAAATGGCCCGGAAGCGAAAGGGAAAAAATTCGTATTTTAACCATTTATATGTGTAACACTCTTAAACTTGAGCGTTTCCTTACAGATTCGTCGAAAAACATCGAAAGAAATAAAGGTTTTTCACATAGTCATTCGGGTGCCTCCACGAGGGTCTTTTCGTAAGGGTTGAGGTTGTGAAGTCTTTTCGACACGAGTAAATGTATTTTTTCTTCCATATTTTAAGCTTAGGACAATCTTTAGTTGATATGGTATGATACTAAAACGAGAAAACAACTTTTCAGATCGAGTTAACGACCCTGTCCCAATGGGCAAAAAAGTTCCTATGTTAACACCTATGGATTTTGAGTGAAAAATGGCCCGGAAGCGAAAGGGAAAAAAATTCGTATTTTAACCATTTATATGTGTAACACTCTTAAACTTGAGCGTTTCCTTACAGATTCGTCGAAAAACATCGAAAGAAATAAAGGTTTTTCACATAGTCATTCGGGTGCCTCCACGAGGGTCTTTTCGTAAGGGTTGAGGTTGTGAAGTCTTTTCGACACGAGTAAATGTATTTTTTCTTCCATATTTTAAGCTTAGGACAATCTTTAGTGGATATGGTATGATACTAAAATGAGAAAACAACTTTTCAGATCGAGTTAACGACCCTGTCCCAATGGGCAAAAAAGTTCCTATGTTAACACCTATGGATTTTGAGTGAAAAATGGCCCGGAAGCGAAAGGGAAAAAATTCGTATTTTAACCATTTATATGTGTAACACTCTTAAACTTGAGCGTTTCCTTACAGATTCGTCGAAAAACATCGAAAGAAATAAAGGTTTTTCACATAGTCATTCGGGTGCCTCCACGAGGGTCTTTTCGTAAGGGTTGAGGTTGTGAAGTCTTTTCGACACGAGTAAATGTATTTTTTCTTCCATATTTTAAGCTTAGGACAATCTTTAGTTGATATGGTATGATACTAAAACGAGAAAACAACTTTTCAGATCGAGTTAACGACCCTGTCCCAATGGGCAAAAAAGTTCCTATGTTAACACCTATGGATTTTGAGTGAAAAATGGCCCGGAAGCGAAAGGGAAAAAATTCGTATTTTAACCATTTATATGTGTAAGACTCTTAAACTTGAGCGTTTCCTTACAGATTCGTCGAAAAACATCGAAAGAAATAAAGGTTTTTCACATAGTCATTCGGGTGCCTCCACGAGGGTCTTTTCGTAAGGGTTGAGGTTGTGAAGTCTTTTCGACACGAGTAAATGTATTTTTTCTTCCATATTTTAAGCTTAGGACAATCTTTAGTTGATATGGTATGATACTAAAACGAGAAAACAACTTTTCAGATCGAGTTAACGACCCTGTCCCAATGGGCAAAAAAGTTCCTATGTTAACACCTATGGATTTTGAGTGAAAAATGGCCCGGAAGCGAAAGTGAAAAAAATTCGTATTTTAACCATTTATATGTGTAAGACTCTTAAACTTGAGGGTTTTCTTACAGATTCGTCGAAAAACATCGAAAGAAACAAAGGTTTTTCAAATAGTGATTCGGATGCCTCCACGAGGGTCTTTTCGTAAGGGTTGAGGTTGTGAAGTCTTTTCGACACGAGTAAATGTTTTTTTTCTTCCATATTTTAAGCTTAGGACAATCTTTAGTGGATATGGTATGATACTAAAACGAGAAAACAACTTTTCAGATCGAGTTAACGACCCTGTCTCAATGGGCAAAAAAGTTCCTATGTTAACACCTATGGATTTTGAGTGAAAAATGGCCCGGAAGCGAAAGGGAAAAAAATTCGTATTTTAACCATTTATATGTGTAACACTCTTAAACTTGAGGGTTTCCTTACAGATTCGTCGAAAAACATCGAAAGAAATAAAGGTTTTTCACATAGTCATTCGGGTGCCTCCACGAGGGTCTTTTCGTAAGGGTTGAGGTTGTGAAGTCTTTTCGACACGAGTAAATGTATTTTTTCTTCCATATTCTAAGTTTAGGACAATCTTTAGTGGATATGGTATGATACTAAAACGAGAAAACAACTTTTCAGATCGAGTTAACGACCCTGTCTCAATGGGCAAAAAAGTTCCTATGTTAACACCTATGGATTTTGAGTGAAAAATGGCCCGGAAGCGAAAGGGAAAAAAATTCGTATTTTAACCATTTATATGTGTAACACTCTTAAACTTGAGCGTTTCCTTACAGATTCGTCGAAAAACATCGAAAGAAATAAAGGTTTTTCACATAGTCATTCGGGTGCCTCCACGAGGGTCTTTTCGTAAGGGTTGAGGTTGTGAAGTCTTTTCGACACGAGTAAATGTATTTTTTCTTCCATATTTTAAGCTTAGGACAATCTTTAGTGGATATGGTATGATACTAAAATGAGAAAACAACTTTTCAGATCGAGTTAACGACCCTGTCCCAATGGGCAAAAAAGTTCCTATGTTAACACCTATGGATTTTGAGTGAAAAATGGCCCGGAAGCGAAAGGGAAAAAATTCGTATTTTAACCATTTATATGTGTAACACTCTTAAACTTGAGCGTTTCCTTACAGATTCGTCGAAAAACATCGAAAGAAATAAAGGTTTTTCACATAGTCATTCGGGTGCCTCCACGAGGGTCTTTTCGTAAGGGTTGAGGTTGTGAAGTCTTTTCGACACGAGTAAATGTATTTTTTCTTCCATATTTTAAGCTTAGGACAATCTTTAGTTGATATGGTATGATACTAAAACGAGAAAACAACTTTTCAGATCGAGTTAACGACCCTGTCCCAATGGGCAAAAAAGTTCCTATGTTAACACCTATGGATTTTGAGTGAAAAATGGCCCGGAAGCGAAAGGGAAAAAATTCGTATTTTAACCATTTATATGTGTAACACTCTTAAACTTGAGCGTTTCCTTACAGATTCGTCGAAAAACATCGAAAGAAATAAAGGTTTTTCACATAGTCATTCGGGTGCCTCCACGAGGGTCTTTTCGTAAGGGTTGAGGTTGTGAAGTCTTTTCGACACGAGTAAATGTATTTTTTCTTCCATATTTTAAGCTTAGGACAATCTTTAGTTGATATGGTATGATACTAAAACGAGAAAACAACTTTTCAGATCGAGTTAACGACCCTGTCCCAATGGGCAAAAAAGTTCCTATGTTAACACCTATGGATTTTGAGTGAAAAATGGCCCGGAAGCGAAAGTGAAAAAAATTCGTATTTTAACCATTTATATGTGTAAGACTCTTAAACTTGAGTGTTTTCTTACAGATTCGTCGAAAAACATTGAAAGAAACAAAGGTTTTTCAAATAGTGATTCGGATGCCTCCACGAGGGTCTTTTCGTAAGGGTTGAGGTTGTGAAGTCTTTTCGACACGAGTAAATGTTTTTTTTCTTCCATATTTTAAGCTTAGGACAATCTTTAGTGGATATGGTATGATACTAAAACGAGAAAACAACTTTTCAGATCGAGTTAACGACCCTGTCTCAATGGGCAAAAAAGTTCCTATGTTAACACCTATGGATTTTGAGTGAAAAATGGCCCGGAAGCGAAAGGGAAAAAAATTCGTATTTTAACCATTTATATGTGTAACACTCTTAAACTTGAGGGTTTCCTTACAGATTCGTCGAAAAACATCGAAAGAAATAAAGGTTTTTCACATAGTCATTCGGGTGCCTCCACGAGGGTCTTTTCGTAAGGGTTGAGGTTGTGAAGTCTTTTCGACACGAGTAAATGTATTTTTTCTTCCATATTCTAAGTTTAGGACAATCTTTAGTGGATATGGTATGATACTAAAACGAGAAAACAACTTTTCAGATCGAGTTAACGACCCTGTCTCAATGGGCAAAAAAGTTCCTATGTTAACACCTATGGATTTTGAGTGAAAAATGGCCCGGAAGCGAAAGGGAAAAAATTCGTATTTTAACCATTTATATGTGTAACACTCTTAAACTTGAGCGTTTCCTTACAGATTCGTCGAAAAACATCGAAAGAAATAAAGGTTTTTCACATAGTCATTCGGGTGCCTCCACGAGGGTCTTTTCGTAAGGGTTGAGGTTGTGAAGTCTTTTCGACACGAGTAAATGTATTTTTTCTTCCATATTTTAAGCTTAGGACAATCTTTAGTTGATATGGTATGATACTAAAACGAGAAAACAACTTTTCAGATCGAGTTAACGACCCTGTCCCAATGGGCAAAAAAGTTCCTATGTTAACACCTATGGATTTTGAGTGAAAAATGGCCCGGAAGCGAAAGTGAAAAAAATTCGTATTTTAACCATTTATATGTGTAAGACTCTTAAACTTGAGTGTTTTCTTACAGATTCGTCGAAAAACATCGAAAGAAACAAAGGTTTTTCAAATAGTGATTCGGATGCCTCCACGAGGGTCTTTTCGTAAGGGTTGAGGTTGTGAAGTCTTTTCGACACGAGTAAATGTTTTTTTTCTTCCATATTTTAAGCTTAGGACAATCTTTAGTGGATATGGTATGATACTAAAACGAGAAAACAACTTTTCAGATCGAGTTAACGACCCTGTCTCAATGGGCAAAAAAGTTCCTATGTTAACACCTATGGATTTTGAGTGAAAAATGGCCCGGAAGCGAAAGGGAAAAAAATTCGTATTTTAACCATTTATATGTGTAACACTCTTAAACTTGAGGGTTTCCTTACAGATTCGTCGAAAAACATCGAAAGAAATAAAGGTTTTTCACATAGTCATTCGGGTGCCTCCACGAGGGTCTTTTCGTAAGGGTTGAGGTTGTGAAGTCTTTTCGACACGAGTAAATGTATTTTTTCTTCCATATTTTAAGCTTAGGACAATCTTTAGTGGATATGGTATGATACTAAAATGAGAAAACAACTTTTCAGATCGAGTTAACGACCCTGTCCCAATGGGCAAAAAAGTTCCTATGTTAACACCTATGGATTTTGAGTGAAAAATGGCCCGGAAGCGAAAGGGAAAAAATTCGTATTTTAACCATTTATATGTGTAACACTCTTAAACTTGAGCGTTTCCTTACAGATTCGTCGAAAAACATCGAAAGAAATAAAGGTTTTTCACATAGTCATTCGGGTGCCTCCACGAGGGTCTTTTCGTAAGGGTTGAGGTTGTGAAGTCTTTTCGACACGAGTAAATGTATTTTTTCTTCCATATTTTAAGCTTAGGACAATCTTTAGTTGATATGGTATGATACTAAAACGAGAAAACAACTTTTCAGATCGAGTTAACGACCCTGTCCCAATGGGCAAAAAAGTTCCTATGTTAACACCTATGGATTTTGAGTGAAAAATGGCCCGGAAGCGAAAGGGAAAAAATTCGTATTTTAACCATTTATATGTGTAACACTCTTAAACTTGAGCGTTTCCTTACAGATTCGTCGAAAAACATCGAAAGAAATAAAGGTTTTTCACATAGTCATTCGGGTGCCTCCACGAGGGTCTTTTCGTAAGGGTTGAGGTTGTGAAGTCTTTTCGACACGAGTAAATGTATTTTTTCTTCCATATTTTAAGCTTAGGACAATCTTTAGTTGATATGGTATGATACTAAAACGAGAAAACAACTTTTCAGATCGAGTTAACGACCCTGTCCCAATGGGCAAAAAAGTTCCTATGTTAACACCTATGGATTTTGAGTGAAAAATGGCCCGGAAGCGAAAGTGAAAAAAATTCGTATTTTAACCATTTATATGTGTAAGACTCTTAAACTTGAGTGTTTTCTTACAGATTCGTCGAAAAACATCGAAAGAAACAAAGGTTTTTCAAATAGTGATTCGGATGCCTCCACGAGGGTCTTTTCGTAAGGGTTGAGGTTGTGAAGTCTTTTCGACACGAGTAAATGTTTTTTTTCTTCCATATTTTAAGCTTAGGACAATCTTTAGTGGATATGGTATGATACTAAAACGAGAAAACAACTTTTCAGATCGAGTTAACGACCCTGTCTCAATGGGCAAAAAAGTTCCTATGTTAACACCTATGGATTTTGAGTGAAAAATGGCCCGGAAGCGAAAGGGAAAAAAATTCGTATTTTAACCATTTATATGTGTAACACTCTTAAACTTGAGGGTTTCCTTACAGATTCGTCGAAAAACATCGAAAGAAATAAAGGTTTTTCACATAGTCATTCGGGTGCCTCCACGAGGGTCTTTTCGTAAGGGTTGAGGTTGTGAAGTCTTTTCGACACGAGTAAATGTATTTTTTCTTCCATATTCTAAGTTTAGGACAATCTTTAGTGGATATGGTATGATACTAAAACGAGAAAACAACTTTTCAGATCGAGTTAACGACCCTGTCTCAATGGGCAAAAAAGTTCCTATGTTAACACCTATGGATTTTGAGTGAAAAATGGCCCGGAAGCGAAAGGGAAAAAAAATCGTATTTTAACCATTTATATGTGTAACACTCTTAAACTTGAGCGTTTCCTTACAGATTCGTCGAAAAACATCGAAAGAAATAAAGGTTTTTCACATAGTCATTCGGGTGCCTCCACGAGGGTCTTTTCGTAAGGGTTGAGGTTGTGAAGTCTTTTCGACACGAGTAAATGTATTTTTTCTTCCATATTTTAAGCTTAGGACAATCTTTAGTGGATATGGTATGATACTAAAATGAGAAAACAACTTTTCAGATCGAGTTAACGACCCTGTCCCAATGGGCAAAAAAGTTCCTATGTTAACACCTATGGATTTTGAGTGAAAAATGGCCCGGAAGCGAAAGGGAAAAAATTCGTATTTTAACCATTTATATGTGTAACACTCTTAAACTTGAGCGTTTCCTTACAGATTCGTCGAAAAACATCGAAAGAAATAAAGGTTTTTCACATAGTCATTCGGGTGCCTCCACGAGGGTCTTTTCGTAAGGGTTGAGGTTGTGAAGTCTTTTCGACACGAGTAAATGTATTTTTTCTTCCATATTTTAAGCTTAGGACAATCTTTAGTGGATATGGTATGATACTAAAATGAGAAAACAACTTTTCAGATCGAGTTAACGACCCTGTCCCAATGGGCAAAAAAGTTCCTATGTTAACACCTATGGATTTTGAGTGAAAAATGGCCCGGAAGCGAAAGGGAAAAAATTCGTATTTTAACCATTTATATGTGTAACACTCTTAAACTTGAGCGTTTCCTTACAGATTCGTCGAAAAACATCGAAAGAAATAAAGGTTTTTCACATAGTCATTCGGGTGCCTCCACGAGGGTCTTTTCGTAAGGGTTGAGGTTGTGAAGTCTTTTCGACACGAGTAAATGTATTTTTTCTTCCATATTTTAAGCTTAGGACAATCTTTAGTTGATATGGTATGATACTAAAACGAGAAAACAACTTTTCAGATCGAGTTAACGACCCTGTCCCAATGGGCAAAAAAGTTCCTATGTTAACACCTATGGATTTTGAGTGAAAAATGGCCCGGAAGCGAAAGGGAAAAAATTCGTATTTTAACCATTTATATGTGTAACACTCTTAAACTTGAGCGTTTCCTTACAGATTCGTCGAAAAACATCGAAAGAAATAAAGGTTTTTCACATAGTCATTCGGGTGCCTCCACGAGGGTCTTTTCGTAAGGGTTGAGGTTGTGAAGTCTTTTCGACACGAGTAAATGTATTTTTTCTTCCATATTTTAAGCTTAGGACAATCTTTAGTTGATATGGTATGATACTAAAACGAGAAAACAACTTTTCAGATCGAGTTAACGACCCTGTCCCAATGGGCAAAAAAGTTCCTATGTTAACACCTATGGATTTTGAGTGAAAAATGGCCCGGAAGCGAAAGTGAAAAAAATTCGTATTTTAACCATTTATATGTGTAAGACTCTTAAACTTGAGTGTTTTCTTACAGATTCGTCGAAAAACATCGAAAGAAACAAAGGTTTTTCAAATAGTGATTCGGATGCCTCCACGAGGGTCTTTTCGTAAGGGTTGAGGTTGTGAAGTCTTTTCGACACGAGTAAATGTTTTTTTTCTTCCATATTTTAAGCTTAGGACAATCTTTAGTGGATATGGTATGATACTAAAACGAGAAAACAACTTTTCAGATCGAGTTAACGACCCTGTCTCAATGGGCAAAAAAGTTCCTATGTTAACACCTATGGATTTTGAGTGAAAAATGGCCCGGAAGCGAAAGGGAAAAAAATTCGTATTTTAACCATTTATATGTGTAACACTCTTAAACTTGAGGGTTTCCTTACAGATTCGTCGAAAAACATCGAAAGAAATAAAGGTTTTTCACATAGTCATTCGGGTGCCTCCACGAGGGTCTTTTCGTAAGGGTTGAGGTTGTGAAGTCTTTTCGACACGAGTAAATGTATTTTTTCTTCCATATTCTAAGTTTAGGACAATCTTTAGTGGATATGGTATGATACTAAAACGAGAAAACAACTTTTCAGATCGAGTTAACGACCCTGTCTCAATGGGCAAAAAAGTTCCTATGTTAACACCTATGGATTTTGAGTGAAAAATGGCCCGGAAGCGAAAGGGAAAAAAAATCGTATTTTAACCATTTATATGTGTAACACTCTTAAACTTGAGCGTTTCCTTACAGATTCGTCGAAAAACATCGAAAGAAATAAAGGTTTTTCACATAGTCATTCGGGTGCCTCCACGAGGGTCTTTTCGTAAGGGTTGAGGTTGTGAAGTCTTTTCGACACGAGTAAATGTATTTTTTCTTCCATATTTTAAGCTTAGGACAATCTTTAGTGGATATGGTATGATACTAAAATGAGAAAACAACTTTTCAGATCGAGTTAACGACCCTGTCCCAATGGGCAAAAAAGTTCCTATGTTAACACCTATGGATTTTGAGTGAAAAATGGCCCGGAAGCGAAAGGGAAAAAATTCGTATTTTAACCATTTATATGTGTAACACTCTTAAACTTGAGCGTTTCCTTACAGATTCGTCGAAAAACATCGAAAGAAATAAAGGTTTTTCACATAGTCATTCGGGTGCCTCCACGAGGGTCTTTTCGTAAGGGTTGAGGTTGTGAAGTCTTTTCGACACGAGTAAATGTATTTTTTCTTCCATATTTTAAGCTTAGGACAATCTTTAGTTGATATGGTATGATACTAAAACGAGAAAACAACTTTTCAGATCGAGTTAACGACCCTGTCCCAATGGGCAAAAAAGTTCCTATGTTAACACCTATGGATTTTGAGTGAAAAATGGCCCGGAAGCGAAAGGGAAAAAATTCGTATTTTAACCATTTATATGTGTAAGACTCTTAAACTTGAGCGTTTCCTTACAGATTCGTCGAAAAACATCGAAAGAAATAAAGGTTTTTCACATAGTCATTCGGGTGCCTCCACGAGGGTCTTTTCGTAAGGGTTGAGGTTGTGAAGTCTTTTCGACACGAGTAAATGTATTTTTTCTTCCATATTTTAAGCTTAGGACAATCTTTAGTTGATATGGTATGATACTAAAACGAGAAAACAACTTTTCAGATCGAGTTAACGACCCTGTCCCAATGGGCAAAAAAGTTCCTATGTTAACACCTATGGATTTTGAGTGAAAAATGGCCCGGAAGCGAAAGTGAAAAAAATTCGTATTTTAACCATTTATATGTGTAAGACTCTTAAACTTGAGCGTTTTCTTACAGATTCGTCGAAAAACATCGAAAGAAACAAAGGTTTTTCAAATAGTGATTCGGATGCCTCCACGAGGGTCTTTTCGTAAGGGTTGAGGTTGTGAAGTCTTTTCGACACGAGTAAATGTTTTTTTTCTTCCATATTTTAAGCTTAGGACAATCTTTAGTGGATATGGTATGATACTAAAACGAGAAAACAACTTTTCAGATCGAGTTAACGACCCTGTCTCAATGGGCAAAAAAGTTCCTATGTTAACACCTATGGATTTTGAGTGAAAAATGGCCCGGAAGCGAAAGGGAAAAAAATTCGTATTTTAACCATTTATATGTGTAACACTCTTAAACTTGAGGGTTTCCTTACAGATTCGTCGAAAAACATCGAAAGAAATAAAGGTTTTTCACATAGTCATTCGGGTGCCTCCACGAGGGTCTTTTCGTAAGGGTTGAGGTTGTGAAGTCTTTTCGACACGAGTAAATGTATTTTTTCTTCCATATTCTAAGTTTAGGACAATCTTTAGTGGATATGGTATGATACTAAAACGAGAAAACAACTTTTCAGATCGAGTTAACGACCCTGTCTCAATGGGCAAAAAAGTTCCTATGTTAACACCTATGGATTTTGAGTGAAAAATGGCCCGGAAGCGAAAGGGAAAAAAATTCGTATTTTAACCATTTATATGTGTAACACTCTTAAACTTGAGCGTTTCCTTACAGATTCGTCGAAAAACATCGAAAGAAATAAAGGTTTTTCACATAGTCATTCGGGTGCCTCCACGAGGGTCTTTTCGTAAGGGTTGAGGTTGTGAAGTCTTTTCGACACGAGTAAATGTATTTTTTCTTCCATATTTTAAGCTTAGGACAATCTTTAGTGGATATGGTATGATACTAAAATGAGAAAACAACTTTTCAGATCGAGTTAACGACCCTGTCCCAATGGGCAAAAAAGTTCCTATGTTAACACCTATGGATTTTGAGTGAAAAATGGCCCGGAAGCGAAAGGGAAAAAATTCGTATTTTAACCATTTATATGTGTAACACTCTTAAACTTGAGCGTTTCCTTACAGATTCGTCGAAAAACATCGAAAGAAATAAAGGTTTTTCACATAGTCATTCGGGTGCCTCCACGAGGGTCTTTTCGTAAGGGTTGAGGTTGTGAAGTCTTTTCGACACGAGTAAATGTATTTTTTCTTCCATATTTTAAGCTTAGGACAATCTTTAGTTGATATGGTATGATACTAAAACGAGAAAACAACTTTTCAGATCGAGTTAACGACCCTGTCCCAATGGGCAAAAAAGTTCCTATGTTAACACCTATGGATTTTGAGTGAAAAATGGCCCGGAAGCGAAAGTGAAAAAAATTCGTATTTTAACCATTTATATGTGTAAGACTCTTAAACTTGAGCGTTTTCTTACAGATTCGTCGAAAAACATCGAAAGAAACAAAGGTTTTTCAAATAGTGATTCGGATGCCTCCACGAGGGTCTTTTCGTAAGGGTTGAGGTTGTGAAGTCTTTTCGACACGAGTAAATGTTTTTTTTCTTCCATATTTTAAGCTTAGGACAATCTTTAGTGGATATGGTATGATACTAAAACGAGAAAACAACTTTTCAGATCGAGTTAACGACCCTGTCTCAATGGGCAAAAAAGTTCCTATGTTAACACCTATGGATTTTGAGTGAAAAATGGCCCGGAAGCGAAAGGGAAAAAAATTCGTATTTTAACCATTTATATGTGTAACACTCTTAAACTTGAGGGTTTCCTTACAGATTCGTCGAAAAACATCGAAAGAAATAAAGGTTTTTCACATAGTCATTCGGGTGCCTCCACGAGGGTCTTTTCGTAAGGGTTGAGGTTGTGAAGTCTTTTCGACACGAGTAAATGTATTTTTTCTTCCATATTCTAAGTTTAGGACAATCTTTAGTGGATATGGTATGATACTAAAACGAGAAAACAACTTTTCAGATCGAGTTAACGACCCTGTCTCAATGGGCAAAAAAGTTCCTATGTTAACACCTATGGATTTTGAGTGAAAAATGGCCCGGAAGCGAAAGGGAAAAAAATTCGTATTTTAACCATTTATATGTGTAACACTCTTAAACTTGAGCGTTTCCTTACAGATTCGTCGAAAAACATCGAAAGAAATAAAGGTTTTTCACATAGTCATTCGGGTGCCTCCACGAGGGTCTTTTCGTAAGGGTTGAGGTTGTGAAGTCTTTTCGACACGAGTAAATGTATTTTTTCTTCCATATTTTAAGCTTAGGACAATCTTTAGTGGATATGGTATGATACTAAAATGAGAAAACAACTTTTCAGATCGAGTTAACGACCCTGTCCCAATGGGCAAAAAAGTTCCTATGTTAACACCTATGGATTTTGAGTGAAAAATGGCCCGGAAGCGATAGGGAAAAAATTCGTATTTTAACCATTTATATGTGTAACACTCTTAAACTTGAGCGTTTCCTTACAGATTCGTCGAAAAACATCGAAAGAAATAAAGGTTTTTCACATAGTCATTCGGGTGCCTCCACGACGGTCTTTTCGTAAGGGTTGAGGTTGTGAAGTCTTTTCGACACGAGTAAATGTATTTTTTCTTCCATATTTTAAGCTTAGGACAATCTTTAGTTGATATGGTATGATACTAAAACGAGAAAACAACTTTTCAGATCGAGTTAACGACCCTGTCCCAATGGGCAAAAAAGTTCCTATGTTAACACCTATGGATTTTGAGTGAAAAATGGCCCGGAAGCGAAAGGGAAAAAATTCGTATTTTAACCATTTATATGTGTAAGACTCTTAAACTTGAGCGTTTCCTTACAGATTCGTCAAAAAACATCGAAAGAAATAAAGGTTTTTCACATAGTCATTCGGGTGCCTCCACGAGGGTCTTTTCGTAAGGGTTGAGGTTGTGAAGTCTTTTCGACACGAGTAAATGTATTTTTTCTTCCATATTTTAAGCTTAGGACAATCTTTAGTGGATATGGTATGATACTAAAACGAGAAAACAACTTTTCAGATCGAGTTAACGACCCTGTCCCAATGGGCAAAAAAGTTCCTATGTTAACACCTATGGATTTTGAGTGAAAAATGGCCCGGAAGTGAAAGGGAAAAAATTCGTATTTTAACCATTTATATGTGTAAGACTCTTAAACTTGAGCGTTTCCTTACAGATTCTTCGAAAAACATCGAAAGAAATAATGGTTTTTCACATAGTAATTCGGGTGCCTCCACGAGGGTCTTTTTGTAAGGGTTGAGGTTGTGAAGTCTTTTCGACACGAGTAAATGTATTTTTTCTTCCATATTTTAAGCTTAGGACAATCTTTAGTGGATATGGTATGATACTAAAACGAGAAAACAACTTTTCAGATCGAGTTAACGACCCTGTCTCAATGGGCAAAAAAGTTCCTATGTTAACACCTATGGATTTTGAGTGAAAAATGGCCCGGAAGCGAAAGGGAAAAAAATTCGTATTTTAACCATTTATATGTGTAAGACTCTTAAACTTGAGGGTTTCCTTACAGATTCGTCGAAAAACATCGAAAGAAATAAAGGTTTTTCACATAGTCATTCGGGTGCCTCCACGAGGGTCTTTTCGTAAGGGTTGAGGTTGTGAAGTCTTTTCGACACGAGTAAATGTATTTTTTCTTCCATATTTTAAGCTTAGGACAATCTTTAGTGGATATGGTATGATACTAAAACGAGAAAACAACTTTTCAGATCGAGTTAACGACCCTGTCCCAATGGGCAAAAAAGTTCCTATGTTAACACCTATGGATTTTGAGTGAAAAATGGCCCGGAAGCGAAAGTGAAAAAAATTCGTATTTTAACCATTTATATGTGTAAGACTCTTAAACTTGAGCGTTTCCTTACAGATTCGTCGAAAAACATCGAAAGAAACAAAGGTTTTTCACATAGTCATTCGGGTGCCTCCACGAGGGTCTTTTCGTAAGGGTTGAGGTTGTGAAGTCTTTTCGACACGAGTAAATGTATTTTTTCTTCCATATTTTAAGCTTAGGACAATCTTTAGTGGATATGGTATGATACTAAAACGAGAAAACAACTTTTCAGATCGAGTTAACGACCCTGTCCCAATGGGCAAAAAAGTTCCTATGTTAACACCTATGGATTTTGAGTGAAAAATGGCCCGGAAGCGAAAGGGAAAAAAATTCGTATTTTAACCATTTATATGTGTAACACTCTTAAACTTGAGGGTTTCCTTACAGATTCGTCGAAAAACATCGAAAGAAATAAAGGTTTTTCACATAGTCATTCGGGTGCCTCCACGAGGGTCTTTTCGTAAGGGTTGAGGTTGTGAAGTCTTTTCGACACGAGTAAATGTATTTTTTCTTCCATATTCTAAGTTTAGGACAATCTTTAGTGGATATGGTATGATACTAAAACGAGAAAACAACTTTTCAGATCGAGTTAACGACCCTGTCTCAATGGGCAAAAAAGTTCCTATGTTAACACCTATGGATTTTGAGTGAAAAATGGCCCGGAAGCGAAAGGGAAAAAAATTCGTATTTTAACCATTTATATGTGTAACACTCTTAAACTTGAGCGTTTCCTTACAGATTCGTCGAAAAACATCGAAAGAAATAAAGGTTTTTCACATAGTCATTCGGGTGCCTCCACGAGGGTCTTTTCGTAAGGGTTGAGGTTGTGAAGTCTTTTCGACACGAGTAAATGTATTTTTTCTTCCATATTTTAAGCTTAGGACAATCTTTAGTGGATATGGTATGATACTAAAATGAGAAAACAACTTTTCAGATCGAGTTAACGACCCTGTCCCAATGGGCAAAAAAGTTCCTATGTTAACACCTATGGATTTTGAGTGAAAAATGGCCCGGAAGCGAAAGGGAAAAAATTCGTATTTTAACCATTTATATGTGTAACACTCTTAAACTTGAGCGTTTCCTTACAGATTCGTCGAAAAACATCGAAAGAAATAAAGGTTTTTCACATAGTCATTCGGGTGCCTCCACGAGGGTCTTTTCGTAAGGGTTGAGGTTGTGAAGTCTTTTCGACACGAGTAAATGTATTTTTTCTTCCATATTTTAAGCTTAGGACAATCTTTAGTTGATATGGTATGATACTAAAACGAGAAAACAACTTTTCAGATCGAGTTAACGACCCTGTCCCAATGGGCAAAAAAGTTCCTATGTTAACACCTATGGATTTTGAGTGAAAAATGGCCCGGAAGCGAAAGTGAAAAAAATTCGTATTTTAACCATTTATATGTGTAAGACTCTTAAACTTGAGCGTTTTCTTACAGATTCGTCGAAAAACATCGAAAGAAACAAAGGTTTTTCAAATAGTGATTCGGATGCCTCCACGAGGGTCTTTTCGTAAGGGTTGAGGTTGTGAAGTCTTTTCGACACGAGTAAATGTTTTTTTTCTTCCATATTTTAAGCTTAGGACAATCTTTAGTGGATATGGTATGATACTAAAACGAGAAAACAACTTTTCAGATCGAGTTAACGACCCTGTCTCAATGGGCAAAAAAGTTCCTATGTTAACACCTATGGATTTTGAGTGAAAAATGGCCCGGAAGCGAAAGGGAAAAAAATTCGTATTTTAACCATTTATATGTGTAACACTCTTAAACTTGAGGGTTTCCTTACAGATTCGTCGAAAAACATCGAAAGAAATAAAGGTTTTTCACATAGTCATTCGGGTGCCTCCACGAGGGTCTTTTCGTAAGGGTTGAGGTTGTGAAGTCTTTTCGACACGAGTAAATGTATTTTTTCTTCCATATTCTAAGTTTAGGACAATCTTTAGTGGATATGGTATGATACTAAAACGAGAAAACAACTTTTCAGATCGAGTTAACGACCCTGTCTCAATGGGCAAAAAAGTTCCTATGTTAACACCTATGGATTTTGAGTGAAAAATGGCCCGGAAGCGAAAGGGAAAAAAATTCGTATTTTAACCATTTATATGTGTAACACTCTTAAACTTGAGCGTTTCCTTACAGATTCGTCGAAAAACATCGAAAGAAATAAAGGTTTTTCACATAGTCATTCGGGTGCCTCCACGAGGGTCTTTTCGTAAGGGTTGAGGTTGTGAAGTCTTTTCGACACGAGTAAATGTATTTTTTCTTCCATATTTTAAGCTTAGGACAATCTTTAGTGGATATGGTATGATACTAAAATGAGAAAACAACTTTTCAGATCGAGTTAACGACCCTGTCCCAATGGGCAAAAAAGTTCCTATGTTAACACCTATGGATTTTGAGTGAAAAATGGCCCGGAAGCGAAAGGGAAAAAATTCGTATTTTAACCATTTATATGTGTAACACTCTTAAACTTGAGCGTTTCCTTACAGATTCGTCGAAAAACATCGAAAGAAATAAAGGTTTTTCACATAGTCATTCGGGTGCCTCCACGACGGTCTTTTCGTAAGGGTTGAGGTTGTGAAGTCTTTTCGACACGAGTAAATGTATTTTTTCTTCCATATTTTAAGCTTAGGACAATCTTTAGTTGATATGGTATGATACTAAAACGAGAAAACAACTTTTCAGATCGAGTTAACGACCCTGTCCCAATGGGCAAAAAAGTTCCTATGTTAACACCTATGGATTTTGAGTGAAAAATGGCCCGGAAGCGAAAGGGAAAAAATTCGTATTTTAACCATTTATATGTGTAAGACTCTTAAACTTGAGCGTTTCCTTACAGATTCGTCAAAAAACATCGAAAGAAATAAAGGTTTTTCACATAGTCATTCGGGTGCCTCCACGAGGGTCTTTTCGTAAGGGTTGAGGTTGTGAAGTCTTTTCGACACGAGTAAATGTATTTTTTCTTCCATATTTTAAGCTTAGGACAATCTTTAGTGGATATGGTATGATACTAAAACGAGAAAACAACTTTTCAGATCGAGTTAACGACCCTGTCCCAATGGGCAAAAAAGTTCCTATGTTAACACCTATGGATTTTGAGTGAAAAATGGCCCGGAAGTGAAAGGGAAAAAATTCGTATTTTAACCATTTATATGTGTAAGACTCTTAAACTTGAGCGTTTCCTTACAGATTCTTCGAAAAACATCGAAAGAAATAATGGTTTTTCACATAGTAATTCGGGTGCCTCCACGAGGGTCTTTTTGTAAGGGTTGAGGTTGTGAAGTCTTTTCGACACGAGTAAATGTATTTTTTCTTCCATATTTTAAGCTTAGGACAATCTTTAGTGGATATGGTATGATACTAAAACGAGAAAACAACTTTTCAGATCGAGTTAACGACCCTGTCTCAATGGGCAAAAAAGTTCCTATGTTAACACCTATGGATTTTGAGTGAAAAATGGCCCGGAAGCGAAAGGGAAAAAAATTCGTATTTTAACCATTTATATGTGTAAGACTCTTAAACTTGAGGGTTTCCTTACAGATTCGTCGAAAAACATCGAAAGAAATAAAGGTTTTTCACATAGTCATTCGGGTGCCTCCACGAGGGTCTTTTCGTAAGGGTTGAGGTTGTGAAGTCTTTTCGACACGAGTAAATGTATTTTTTCTTCCATATTTTAAGCTTAGGACAATCTTTAGTGGATATGGTATGATACTAAAACGAGAAAACAACTTTTCAGATCGAGTTAACGACCCTGTCCCAATGGGCAAAAAAGTTCCTATGTTAACACCTATGGATTTTGAGTGAAAAATGGCCCGGAAGCGAAAGTGAAAAAAATTCGTATTTTAACCATTTATATGTGTAAGACTCTTAAACTTGAGCGTTTCCTTACAGATTCGTCGAAAAACATCGAAAGAAACAAAGGTTTTTCACATAGTCATTCGGGTGCCTCCACGAGGGTCTTTTCGTAAGGGTTGAGGTTGTGAAGTCTTTTCGACACGAGTAAATGTATTTTTTCTTCCATATTTTAAGCTTAGGACAATCTTTAGTGGATATGGTATGATACTAAAACGAGAAAACAACTTTTCAGATCGAGTTAACGACCCTGTCCCAATGGGCAAAAAAGTTCCTATGTTAACACCTATGGATTTTGAGTGAAAAATGGCCCGGAAGCGAAAGTGAAAAAAATTCGTATTTTAACCATTTATATGTGTAAGACTCTTAAACTTGAGCGTTTCCTTACAGATTCGTCGAAAAACATCGAAAGAAACAAAGGTTTTTCACATAGTCATTCGGGTGCCTCCACGAGGGTCTTTTCGTAAGGGTTGAGGTTGTGAAGTCTTTTCGACACGAGTAAATGTATTTTTTCTTCCATATTTTAAGCTTAGGACAATCTTTAGTGGATATGGTATGATACTAAAACGAGAAAACAACTTTTCAGATCGAGTTAACGACCCTGTCCCAATGGGCAAAAAAGTTCCTATGTTAACACCTATGGATTTTGAGTGAAAAATGGCCCGGAAGCGAAAGGGAAAAAATTCGTATTTTAACCATTTATATGTGTAAGACTCTTAAACTTGAGCGTTTCCTTACAGATTCGTCGAAAAACATCGAAAGAAATAAAGGTTTTTCACATAGTCATTCGGGTGCCTCCACGAGGGTCTTTTCGTAAGGGTTGAGGTTGTGAAGTCTTTTCGACACGAGTAAATGTATTTTTTCTTCCATATTTTAAGCTTAGGACAATCTTTAGTGGATATGGTATGATACTAAAACGAGAAAACAACTTTTCAGATCGAGTTAACGACCCTGTCCCAATGGGCAAAAAAGTTCCTATGTTAACACGTATGGATTTTGAGTGAAAAATGGCCCGGAAGCGAAAGGGAAAAAATTCGTATTTTAACCATTTATATGTGTAAGACTCTTAAACTTGAGCGTTTCCTTACAGATTCGTCGAAAAACATCGAAAGAAATAAAGGTTTTTCACATAGTCATTCGGGTGCCTCCACGAGGGTCTTTTCGTAAGGGTTGAGGTTGTGAAGTCTTTTCGACACGAGTAAATGTATTTTTTCTTCCATATTTTAAGCTTAGGACAATCTTTAGTGGATATGGTATGATACTAAAACGAGAAAACAACTTTTCAGATCGAGTTAACGACCCTGTCTCAATGGGCAAAAAAGTTCCTATGTTAACACCTATGGATTTTGAGTGAAAAATGGCCCGGAAGCGAAAGGGAAAAAATTCGTATTTTAACCATTTATATGTGTAACACTCTTAAACTTGAGCGTTTCCTTACAGATTCGTCGAAAAACATCGAAAGAAATAAAGGTTTTTCACATAGTCATTCGGGTGCCTCCACGAGGGTCTTTTCGTAAGGGTTGAGGTTGTGAAGTCTTTTCGACACGAGTAAATGTATTTTTTCTTCCATATTTTAAGCTTAGGACAATCTTTAGTGGATATGGTATGATACTAAAACGAGAAAACAACTTTTCAGATCGAGTTAACGACCCTGTCCCAATGGGCAAAAAAGTTCCTATGTTAACACCTATGGATTTTGAGTGAAAAATGGCCCGGAAGCGAAAGTGAAAAAAATTCGTATTTTAACCATTTATATGTGTAAGACTCTTAAACTTGAGCGTTTCCTTACAGATTCGTCGAAAAACATCGAAAGAAACAAAGGTTTTTCACATAGTCATTCGGGTGCCTCCACGAGGGTCTTTTCGTAAGGGTTGAGGTTGTGAAGTCTTTTCGACACGAGTAAATGTATTTTTTCTTCCATATTTTAAGCTTAGGACAATCTTTAGTGGATATGGTATGATACTAAAACGAGAAAACAACTTTTCAGATCGAGTTAACGACCCTGTCCCAATGGGCAAAAAAGTTCCTATGTTAACACCTATGGATTTTGAGTGAAAAATGGCCCGGAAGCGAAAGGGAAAAAATTCGTATTTTAACCATTTATATGTGTAAGACTCTTAAACTTGAGCGTTTCCTTACAGATTCGTCGAAAAACATCGAAAGAAATAAAGGTTTTTCACATAGTCATTCGGGTGCCTCCACGAGGGTCTTTTCGTAAGGGTTGAGGTTGTGAAGTCTTTTCGACACGAGTAAATGTATTTTTTCTTCCATATTTTAAGCTTAGGACAATCTTTAGTGGATATGGTATGATACTAAAACGAGAAAACAACTTTTCAGATCGAGTTAACGACCCTGTCCCAATGGGCAAAAAAGTTCCTATGTTAACACCTATGGATTTTGAGTGAAAAATGGCCCGGAAGCGAAAGGGAAAAAATTCGTATTTTAACCATTTATATGTGTAAGACTCTTAAACTTGAGCGTTTCCTTACAGATTCGTCGAAAAACATCGAAAGAAATAAAGGTTTTTCACATAGTCATTCGGGTGCCTCCACGAGGGTCTTTTCGTAAGGGTTGAGGTTGTGAAGTCTTTTCGACACGAGTAAATGTATTTTTTCTTCCATATTTTAAGCTTAGGACAATCTTTAGTGGATATGGTATGATACTAAAACGAGAAAACAACTTTTCAGATCGAGTTAACGACCCTGTCCCAATGGGCAAAAAAGTTCCTATGTTAACACCTATGGATTTTGAGTGAAAAATGGCCCGGAAGCGAAAGTGAAAAAAATTCGTATTTTAACCATTTATATGTGTAAGACTCTTAAACTTGAGCGTTTCCTTACAGATTCGTCGAAAAACATCGAAAGAAACAAAGGTTTTTCACATAGTCATTCGGGTGCCTCCACGAGGGTCTTTTCGTAAGGGTTGAGGTTGTGAAGTCTTTTCGACACGAGTAAATGTATTTTTTCTTCCATATTTTAAGCTTAGGACAATCTTTAGTGGATATGGTATGATACTAAAACGAGAAAACAACTTTTCAGATCGAGTTAACGACCCTGTCCCAATGGGCAAAAAAGTTCCTATGTTAACACCTATGGATTTTGAGTGAAAAATGGCCCGGAAGCGAAAGGGAAAAAATTCGTATTTTAACCATTTATATGTGTAAGACTCTTAAACTTGAGCGTTTCCTTACAGATTCGTCGAAAAACATCGAAAGAAATAAAGGTTTTTCACATAGTCATTCGGGTGCCTCCACGAGGGTCTTTTCGTAAGGGTTGAGGTTGTGAAGTCTTTTCGACACGAGTAAATGTATTTTTTCTTCCATATTTTAAGCTTAGGACAATCTTTAGTGGATATGGTATGATACTAAAACGAGAAAACAACTTTTCAGATCGAGTTAACGACCCTGTCCCAATGGGCAAAAAAGTTCCTATGTTAACACCTATGGATTTTGAGTGAAAAATGGCCCGGAAGCGAAAGGGAAAAAATTCGTATTTTAACCATTTATATGTGTAAGACTCTTAAACTTGAGCGTTTCCTTACAGATTCGTCGAAAAACATCGAAAGAAATAAAGGTTTTTCACATAGTCATTCGGGTGCCTCCACGAGGGTCTTTTCGTAAGGGTTGAGGTTGTGAAGTCTTTTCGACACGAGTAAATGTATTTTTTCTTCCATATTTTAAGCTTAGGACAATCTTTAGTGGATATGGTATGATACTAAAACGAGAAAACAACTTTTCAGATCGAGTTAACGACCCTGTCTCAATGGGCAAAAAAGTTCCTATGTTAACACCTATGGATTTTGAGTGAAAAATGGCCCGGAAGCGAAAGGGAAAAAATTCGTATTTTAACCATTTATATGTGTAACACTCTTAAACTTGAGCGTTTCCTTACAGATTCGTCGAAAAACATCGAAAGAAATAAAGGTTTTTCACATAGTCATTCGGGTGCCTCCACGAGGGTCTTTTCGTAAGGGTTGAGGTTGTGAAGTCTTTTCGACACGAGTAAATGTATTTTTTCTTCCATATTTTAAGCTTAGGACAATCTTTAGTGGATATGGTATGATACTAAAACGAGAAAACAACTTTTCAGATCGAGTTAACGACCCTGTCCCAATGGGCAAAAAAGTTCCTATGTTAACACCTATGGATTTTGAGTGAAAAATGGCCCGGAAGCGAAAGTGAAAAAAATTCGTATTTTAACCATTTATATGTGTAAGACTCTTAAACTTGAGCGTTTCCTTACAGATTCGTCGAAAAACATCGAAAGAAACAAAGGTTTTTCACATAGTCATTCGGGTGCCTCCACGAGGGTCTTTTCGTAAGGGTTGAGGTTGTGAAGTCTTTTCGACACGAGTAAATGTATTTTTTCTTCCATATTCTAAGATTAGGACAATCTTTAGTTGATATGGTATGATACTAAAACGAGAAAACAACTTTTCAGATCGAGTTAACGACCCTGTCTCAATGGGCAAAAAAGTTCCTATGTTAACACCTATGGATTTTGAGTGAAAAATGGCCCGGAAATGAAAGGGAAAAAATTCGTATTTTAACCATTTATATGTGTAACACTCTTAAACTTGAGCGTTTCCTTACAGATTCGTCGAAAAACATCGAAAGAAATAAAGGTTTTTCACATAGTCATTCGGGTGCCTCCACGAGGGTCTTTTCGTAAGGGTTGAGGTTGTGAAGTCTTTTCGACACGAGTAAATGTATTTTTTCTTCCATATTTTAAGCTTAGGACAATCTTTAGTGGATATGGTATGATACTAAAATGAGAAAACAAATTTTCAGATCGAGTTAACGACCCTGTCCCAATGGGCAAAAAAGTTCCTATGTTAACACCTATGGATTTTGAGTGAAAAATGGCCCGGAAGCGAAAGTGAAAAAAATTCGTATTTTAACCATTTATATGTGTAAGACTCTTAAACTTGAGCGTTTCCTTACAGATTCGTCGAAAAACATCGAAAGAAACAAAGGTTTTTCACATAGTCATTCGGGTGCCTCCACGAGGGTCTATTCGTAAGGGTTGAGGTTGTGAAGTATTTTCGACACGAGTAAATGTATTTTTTCTTCCATATTCTAAGATTAGGACAATCTTTAGTTGATATGGTATGATACTAAAACGAGAAAACAACTTTTCAGATCGAGTTAACGATCCTGTCCCAATGGGCAAAAAAGTTCCTATGTTAACACCTATGGATTTTGAGTGAAAAATGGCCCGGAAGCGAAAGTGAAAAAAATTCGTATTTTAACCATTTATATGTGTAAGACTCTTAAACTTGAGCGTTTCCTTACAGATTCGTCGAAAAACATCGAAAGAAATAAAGGTTTTTCACATAGTCATTCGGGTGCCTCCACGAGGGTCTTTTCGTAAGGGTTGAGGTTGTGAAGTCTTTTCGACACGAGTAAATGTATTTTTACTTCCATATTTTAAGCTTAGGACAATCTTTAGTGGATATGGTATGATACTAAAACGAGAAAACAACTTTTCAGATCGAGTTAACGACCCTGTCCCAATGGGCAAAAAAGTTCCTATGTTAACACCTATGGATTTTGAGTGAAAAATGGCCCGGAAGCGAAAGTGAAAAAAATTCGTATTTTAACCATTTATATGTGTAAGACTCTTAAACTTGAGCGTTTCCTTACAGATTCGTCGAAAAACATCGAAAGAAATAAAGGTTTTTCACATAGTCATTCGGGTGCCTCCACGAGGGTCTTTTCGTAAGGGTTGAGGTTGTGAAGTCTTTTCGACACGAGTAAATGTATTTTTTCTTCCATATTTTAAGCTTAGGACAATCTTTAGTGGATATGGTATGATACTAAAACGAGAAAACAACTTTTCAGATCGAGTTAACGACCCTGTCCCAATGGGCAAAAAAGTTCCTATGTTAACACCTATGGATTTTGAGTGAAAAATGGCCCGGAAGCGAAAGTGAAAAAAATTCGTATTTTAACCATTTATATGTGTAAGACTCTTAAACTTGAGCGTTTCCTTACAGATTCGTCGAAAAACATCGAAAGAAACAAAGGTTTTTCACATAGTCATTCGGGTGCCTCCACGAGGGTCTTTTCGTAAGGGTTGAGGTTGTGAAGTCTTTTCGACACGAGTAAATGTATTTTTTCTTCCATATTCTAAGATTAGGACAATCTTTAGTTGATATGGTATGATACTAAAACGAGAAAACAACTTTTCAGATCGAGTTAACGACCCTGTCTCAATGGGCAAAAAAGTTCCTATGTTAACACCTATGGATTTTGAGTGAAAAATGGCCCGGAAATGAAAGGGAAAAAATTCGTATTTTAACCATTTATATGTGTAAGACTCTTAAACTTGAGGGTTTCCTTACAGATTCGTCAAAAAACATCGAAAGAAATAAAGGTTTTTCACATAGTCATTCGGGTGCCTCCACGAGGGTCTTTTCGTAAGGGTTGAGGTTGTGAAGTCTTTTCGACACGAGTAAATGTATTTTTTCTTCCATATTTTAAGCTTAGGACAATCTTTAGTGGATATGGTATGATACTAAAACGAGAAAACAACTTTTCAGATCGAGTTAACGACCCTGTCCCAATGGGCAAAAAAGTTCCTATGTTAACACCTATGGATTTTGAGTGAAAAATGGCCGGGAAGCGAAAGGGAAAAAATTCGTATTTTAACCATTTATATGTGTAAGACCCTTAAACTTGAGCGTTTCCTTACAGATTCGTCGAAAAACATCGAAAGAAATAAAGGTTTTTCACATAGTCATTCGGGTGCCTCCACGAGGGTCTTTTCGTAAGGGTTGAGGTTGTGAAGTCTTTTCGACACGAGTAAATGTATTTTTTCTTCCATATTTTAAGCTTAGGACAATCTTTAGTGGATATGGTATGATACTAAAACGAGAAAACAACTTTTCAGATCGAGTTAACGACCCTGTCCCAATGGGCAAAAAAGTTCCTATGTTAACACCTATGGATTTTGAGTGAAAAATGGCCCGGAAGCGAAAGGGAAAAAAATTCGTATTTTAACCATTTATATGTGTAAGACTCTTAAACTTGAGGGTTTCCTTACAGATTCGTCGAAAAACATCGAAAGAAATAAAGGTTTTTCACATAGTCATTCGGGTGCCTCCACGAGGGTCTTTTCGTAAGGGTTGAGGTTGTGAAGTCTTTTCGACACGAGTAAATGTATTTTTTCTTCTATATTCTAAGATTAGGACAATCTTTAGTTGATATGGTATGATACTAAAACGAGAAAACAACTTTTCAGATCGAGTTAACGACCCTGTCCCAATGGGCAAAAAAGTTCCTATGTTAACACCTATGGATTTTGAGTGAAAAATGGCCCGGAAGCGAAAGGGAAAAAATTCGTATTTTAACCATTTATATGTGTAAGACCCTTAAACTTGAGCGTTTCCTTACAGATTCGTCGAAAAACATCGAAAGAAATAAAGGTTTTTCACATAGTCATTCGGGTGCCTCCACGAGGGTCTTTTCGTAAGGGTTGAGGTTGTGAAGTCTTTTCGACACGAGTAAATGTATTTTTTCTTCCATATTTTAAGCTTAGGACAATCTTTAGTGGATATGGTATGATACTAAAACGAGAAAACAACTTTTCAGATCGAGTTAACGACCCTGTCCCAATGGGCAAAAAAGTTCCTATGTTAACACCTATGGATTTTGAGTGAAAAATGGCCCGGAAGCGAAAGGGAAAAAAATTCGTATTTTAACCATTTATATGTGTAACACTCTTAAACTTGTGCGTTTCCTTACAGATTCGTCGAAAAACATCGAAAGAAATAAAGGTTTTTCACATAGTCATTCGGGTGCCTCCACGAGGGTCTTTTCGTAAGGGTTGAGGTTGTGAAGTCTTTTCGACACGAGTAAATGTATTTTTTCTTCCATATTCTAAGATTAGGACAATCTTTAGTTGATATGGTATGATACTAAAACGAGAAAACAACTTTTCAGATCGAGTTAACGACCCTGTCCCAATGGGCAAAAAAGTTCCTATGTTAACACCTATGGATTTTGAGTGAAAAATGGCCCGGAAGCGAAAGGGAAAAAATTCGTATTTTAACCATTTATATGTGTAAGACTCTTAAACTTGAGCGTTTCCTTACAGATTCGTCGAAAAACATCGAAAGAAATAAAGGTTTTCACATAGTCATTCGGGTGCCTCCACGAGGGTCTTTTCGTAAGGGTTGAGGTTGTGAAGTCTTTTCGACACGAGTAAATGTATTTTTTCTTCCATATTTTAAGCTTAGGACAATCTTTAGTGGATATGGTATGATACTAAAACGAGAAAACAACTTTTCAGATCGAGTTAACGACCCTGTCTCAATGGGCAAAAAAGTTCCTATGTTAACACCTATGGATTTTGAGTGAAAAATGGCCCGGAAGCGAAAGGGAAAAAAATTCGTATTTTAACCATTTATATGTGTAAGACTCTTAAACTTGAGGGTTTCCTTACAGATTCGTCGAAAAACATCGAAAGAAATAAAGGTTTTTCACAAAGTCATTCGGGTGCCTCCACGAGGGTCTTTTCGTAAGGGTTGAGGTTGTGAAGTCTTTTCGACACGAGTAAATGTATTTTTTCTTCCATATTTTAAGCTTAGGACAATCTTTAGTGGATATGGTATGATACTAAAACGAGAAAACAACTTTTAAGATCGAGTTAACGACCCTGTCCCAATGGGCAAAAAAGTTCCTATGTTAACACCTATGGATTTTGAGTGAAAAATGGCCCGGAAGCGAAAGGGAAAAAATTCGTATTTTAACCATTTATATGTGTAAGACCCTTAAACTTGAGCGTTTCCTTACAGATTCGTCGAAAAACATCGAAAGAAATAAAGGTTTTTCACATAGTCATTCGGGTGCCTCCACGAGGGTCTTTTCGTAAGGGTTGAGGTTGTGAAGTCTTTTCGACACGAGTAAATGTATTTTTTCTTCCATATTTTAAGCTTAGGACAATCTTTAGTGGATATGGTATGATACTAAAACGAGAAAACAACTTTTCAGATCGAGTTAACGACCCTGTCCCAATGGGCAAAAAAGTTCCTATGTTAACACCTATGGATTTTGAGTGAAAAATGGCCCGGAAGCGAAAGTGAAAAAAATTCGTATTTTAACCATTTATATGTGTAAGACTCTTAAACTTGAGCGTTTCCTTACAGATTCGTCGAAAAACATCGAAAGAAACAAAGGTTTTTCACATAGTCATTCGGGTGCCTCCACGAGGGTCTTTTCGTAAGGGTTGAGGTTGTGAAGTCTTTTCGACACGAGTAAATGTATTTTTTCTTCCATATTCTAAGATTAGGACAATCTTTAGTTGATATGGTATGATACTAAAACGAGAAAACAACTTTTCAGATCGAGTTAACGACCCTGTCTCAATGGGCAAAAAAGTTCCTATGTTAACACCTATGGATTTTGAGTGAAAAATGGCCCGGAAATGAAAGGGAAAAAATTCGTATTTTAACCATTTATATGTGTAAGACTCTTAAACTTGAGGGTTTCCTTACAGATTCGTCGAAAAACATCGAAAGAAATAAAGGTTTTTCACATAGTCATTCGGGTGCCTCCACGAGGGTCTTTTCGTAAGGGTTGAGGTTGTGAAGTCTTTTCGACACGAGTAAATGTATTTTTTCTTCCATATTTTAAGCTTAGGACAATCTTTAGTGGATATGGTATGATACTAAAATGAGAAAACAAATTTTCAGATCGAGTTAACGACCCTGTCCCAATGGGCAAAAAAGTTCCTATGTTAACACCTATGGATTTTGAGTGAAAAATGGCCCGGAAGCGAAAGTGAAAAAAATTCGTATTTTAACCATTTATATGTGTAAGACTCTTAAACTTGAGCGTTTCCTTACAGATTCGTCGAAAAACATCGAAAGAAACAAAGGTTTTTCACATAGTCATTCGGGTGCCTCCACGAGGGTCTATTCGTAAGGGTTGAGGTTGTGAAGTATTTTCGACACGAGTAAATGTATTTTTTCTTCCATATTCTAAGATTAGGACAATCTTTAGTTGATATGGTATGATACTAAAACGAGAAAACAACTTTTCAGATCGAGTTAACGACCCTGTCCCAATGGGCAAAAAAGTTCCTATGTTAACACCTATGGATTTTGAGTGAAAAATGGCCCGGAAGCGAAAGGGAAAAAATTCGTATTTTAACCATTTATATGTGTAAGACTCTTAAACTTGAGCGTTTCCTTACAGATTCGTCGAAAAACATCGAAAGAAATAAAGGTTTTCACATAGTCATTCGGGTGCCTCCACGAGGGTCTTTTCGTAAGGGTTGAGGTTGTGAAGTCTTTTCGACACGAGTAAATGTATTTTTTCTTCCATATTTTAAGCTTAGGACAATCTTTAGTGGATATGGTATGATACTAAAACGAGAAAACAACTTTTCAGATCGAGTTAACGACCCTGTCTCAATGGGCAAAAAAGTTCCTATGTTAACACCTATGGATTTTGAGTGAAAAATGGCCCGGAAGCGAAAGGGAAAAAAATTCGTATTTTAACCATTTATATGTGTAAGACTCTTAAACTTGAGGGTTTCCTTACAGATTCGTCGAAAAACATCGAAAGAAATAAAGGTTTTTCACAAAGTCATTCGGGTGCCTCCACGAGGGTCTTTTCGTAAGGGTTGAGGTTGTGAAGTCTTTTCGACACGAGTAAATGTATTTTTTCTTCCATATTTTAAGCTTAGGACAATCTTTAGTGGATATGGTATGATACTAAAACGAGAAAACAACTTTTAAGATCGAGTTAACGACCCTGTCCCAATGGGCAAAAAAGTTCCTATGTTAACACCTATGGATTTTGAGTGAAAAATGGCCCGGAAGCGAAAGGGAAAAAATTCGTATTTTAACCATTTATATGTGTAAGACCCTTAAACTTGAGCGTTTCCTTACAGATTCGTCGAAAAACATCGAAAGAAATAAAGGTTTTTCACATAGTCATTCGGGTGCCTCCACGAGGGTCTTTTCGTAAGGGTTGAGGTTGTGAAGTCTTTTCGACACGAGTAAATGTATTTTTTCTTCCATATTTTAAGCTTAGGACAATCTTTAGTGGATATGGTATGATACTAAAACGAGAAAACAACTTTTCAGATCGAGTTAACGACCCTGTCCCAATGGGCAAAAAAGTTCCTATGTTAACACCTATGGATTTTGAGTGAAAAATGGCCCGGAAGCGAAAGTGAAAAAAATTCGTATTTTAACCATTTATATGTGTAAGACTCTTAAACTTGAGCGTTTCCTTACAGATTCGTCGAAAAACATCGAAAGAAACAAAGGTTTTTCACATAGTCATTCGGGTGCCTCCACGAGGGTCTTTTCGTAAGGGTTGAGGTTGTGAAGTCTTTTCGACACGAGTAAATGTATTTTTTCTTCCATATTCTAAGATTAGGACAATCTTTAGTTGATATGGTATGATACTAAAACGAGAAAACAACTTTTCAGATCGAGTTAACGACCCTGTCTCAATGGGCAAAAAAGTTCCTATGTTAACACCTATGGATTTTGAGTGAAAAATGGCCCGGAAATGAAAGGGAAAAAATTCGTATTTTAACCATTTATATGTGTAAGACTCTTAAACTTGAGGGTTTCCTTACAGATTCGTCGAAAAACATCGAAAGAAATAAAGGTTTTTCACATAGTCATTCGGGTGCCTCCACGAGGGTCTTTTCGTAAGGGTTGAGGTTGTGAAGTCTTTTCGACACGAGTAAATGTATTTTTTCTTCCATATTTTAAGCTTAGGACAATCTTTAGTGGATATGGTATGATACTAAAATGAGAAAACAAATTTTCAGATCGAGTTAACGACCCTGTCCCAATGGGCAAAAAAGTTCCTATGTTAACACCTATGGATTTTGAGTGAAAAATGGCCCGGAAGCGAAAGTGAAAAAAATTCGTATTTTAACCATTTATATGTGTAAGACTCTTAAACTTGAGCGTTTCCTTACAGATTCGTCGAAAAACATCGAAAGAAACAAAGGTTTTTCACATAGTCATTCGGGTGCCTCCACGAGGGTCTATTCGTAAGGGTTGAGGTTGTGAAGTATTTTCGACACGAGTAAATGTATTTTTTCTTCCATATTCTAAGATTAGGACAATCTTTAGTTGATATGGTATGATACTAAAACGAGAAAACAACTTTTCAGATCGAGTTAACGACCCTGTCCCAATGGGCAAAAAAGTTCCTATGTTAACACCTATGGATTTTGAGTGAAAAATGGCCCGGAAGCGAAAGGGAAAAAATTCGTATTTTAACCATTTATATGTGTAAGACCCTTAAACTTGAGCGTTTCCTTACAGATTCGTCGAAAAACATCGAAAGAAATAAAGGTTTTTCACATAGTCATTCGGGTGCCTCCACGAGGGTCTTTTCGTAAGGGTTGAGGTTGTGAAGTCTTTTCGACACGAGTAAATGTATTTTTTCTTCCATATTTTAAGCTTAGGACAATCTTTAGTGGATATGGTATGATACTAAAACGAGAAAACAACTTTTCAGATCGAGTTAACGACCCTGTCCCAATGGGCAAAAAAGTTCCTATGTTAACACCTATGGATTTTGAGTGAAAAATGGCCCGGAAGCGAAAGTGAAAAAAATTCGTATTTTAACCATTTATATGTGTAAGACTCTTAAACTTGAGCGTTTCCTTACAGATTCGTCGAAAAACATCGAAAGAAACAAAGGTTTTTCACATAGTCATTCGGGTGCCTCCACGAGGGTCTTTTCGTAAGGGTTGAGGTTGTGAAGTCTTTTCGACACGAGTAAATGTATTTTTTCTTCCATATTCTAAGATTAGGACAATCTTTAGTTGATATGGTATGATACTAAAACGAGAAAACAACTTTTCAGATCGAGTTAACGACCCTGTCTCAATGGGCAAAAAAGTTCCTATGTTAACACCTATGGATTTTGAGTGAAAAATGGCCCGGAAATGAAAGGGAAAAAATTCGTATTTTAACCATTTATATGTGTAAGACTCTTAAACTTGAGCGTTTCCTTACAGATTCGTCGAAAAACATCGAAAGAAATAAAGGTTTTTCACATAGTCATTCGGGTGCCTCCACGAGGGTCTTTTCGTAAGGGTTGAGGTTGTGAAGTCTTTTCGACACGAGTAAATGTATTTTTTCTTCCATATTTTAAGCTTAGGACAATCTTTAGTGGATATGGTATGATACTAAAACGAGAAAACAAATTTTTCAGATCGAGTTAACGACCCTGTCCCAATGGGCAAAAAAGTTCCTATGTTAACACCTATGGATTTTGAGTGAAAAATGGCCCGGAAGCGAAAGTGAAAAAAATTCGTATTTTAACCATTTATATGTGTAAGACTCTTAAACTTGAGCGTTTCCTTACAGATTCGTCGAAAAACATCGAAAGAAACAAAGGTTTTTCACATAGTCATTCGGGTGCCTCCACGAGGGTCTTTTCGTAAGGGTTGAGGTTGTGAAGTCTTTTCGACACGAGTAAATGTATTTTTTCTTCCATATTCTAAGATTAGGAAAATCTTTAGTTGATATGGTATGATACTAAAACGAGAAAACAACTTTTCAGATCGAGTTAACGACCCTGTCTCAATGGGCAAAAAAGTTCCTATGTTAACACCTATGGATTTTGAGTGAAAAATGGCCCGGAAGCAAAAGGGAAAAAAATTCGTATTTTCACCATTTATATGTGTAAGACTCTTAAACTTGAGGGTTTCCTTACAGATTCGTCGAAAAACATCGAAAGAAATAAAGGTTTTTCACATAGTCATTCGGGTGCCTCCACGAGGGTCTTTTCGTAAGGGTTGAGGTTGTGAAGTCTTTTCGACACGAGTAAATGTATTTTTTCTTCCATATTTTAAGCTTAGGACAATCTTTAGTTGATATGGTATGATACTAAAACGAGAAAACAACTTTTCAGATCGAGTTAACGACCCTGTCTCAATGGGCAAAAAAGTTCCTATGTTAACACCTATGGATTTTGAGTGAAAAATGGCCCGGAAGCGAAAGTGAAAAAAATTCGTATTTTAACCATTTATATGTGTAAGACTCTTAAACTTGAGCGTTTCCTTACAGATTCGTCGAAAAACATCGAAAGAAACAAAGGTTTTTCACATAGTCATTCGGGTGCCTCCACGAGGGTCTTTTCGTAAGGGTTGAGGTTGTGAAGTCTTTTCGACACGAGTAAATGTATTTTTTCTTCCATATTCTAAGATTAGGAAAATCTTTAGTTGATATGGTATGATACTAAAACGAGAAAACAACTTTTCAGATCGAGTTAACGACCCTGTCTCAATGGGCAAAAAAGTTCCTATGTTAACACCTATGGATTTTGAGTGAAAAATGGCCCTGAAGCAAAAGGGAAAAAAATTCGTATTTTCACCATTTATATGTGTAAGACTCTTAAACTTGAGGGTTTCCTTACAGATTCGTCGAAAAACATCGAAAGAAATAAAGGTTTTTCACATAGTCATTCGGGTGCCTCCACGAGGGTCTTTTCGTAAGGGTTGAGGTTGTGAAGTCTTTTCGACACGAGTAAATGTATTTTTTCTTCCATATTTTAAGCTTAGGACAATCTTTAGTGGATATGGTATGATACTAAAACGAGAAAACAACTTTTCAGATCGAGTTAACGACCCTGTCCCAATGGGCAAAAAAGTTCCTATGTTAACACCTATGGATTTTGAGTGAAAAATGGCCCGGAAGCGAAAGGGAAAAAATTCGTATTTTAACCATTTATATGTGTAAGACCCTTAAACTTGAGCGTTTCCTTACAGATTCGTCGAAAAACATCGAAAGAAATAAAGGTTTTTCACATAGTCATTCGGGTGCCTCCACTAGGGTCTTTTCGTAAGGGTTGAGGTTGTGAAGTCTTTTCGACACGAGTAAATGTATTTTTTCTTCCATATTTTAAGCTTAGGACAATCTTTAGTGGATATGGTATGATACTAAAACGAGAAAACAACTTTTCAGATCGAGTTAACGACCCTGTCCCAATGGGCAAAAAAGTTCCTATGTTAACACCTATGGATTTTGAGTGAAAAATGGCCCGGAAGCGAAAGTGAAAAAAATTCGTATTTTAACCATTTATATGTGTAAGACTCTTAAACTTGAGCGTTTCCTTACAGATTCGTCGAAAAACATCGAAAGAAACAAAGGTTTTTCACATAGTCATTCGGGTGCCTCCACGAGGGTCTTTTCGTAAGGGTTGAGGTTGTGAAGTCTTTTCGACACGAGTAAATGTATTTTTTCTTCCATATTCTAAGATTAGGACAATCTTTAGTGGATATGGTATGATACTAAAACGACAAAACAACTTTTCAGATCGAGTTAACGACCCTGTCCCAATGGGCAAAAAAGTTCCTATGTTAACACCTATGGATTTTGAGTGAAAAATGGCCCGGAAGCGAAAGTGAAAAAAATTTGTATTTTAACCATTTATATGTGTAAGACTCTTAAACTTGAGCGTTTCCTTACAGATTCGTCGAAAAACATCGAAAGAAATAAAGGTTTTTCACATAGTCATTCGGGTGCCTCCACGAGGGTCTTTTCGTAAGGGTTGAGGTTGTGAAGTCTTTTCGACACGAGTAAATGTATTTTTTCTTCCATATTCTAAGATTAGGACAATCTTTAGTGGATATGGTATGATACTAAAACGACAAAACAACTTTTCAGATCGAGTTAACGACCCTGTCCCAATGGGCAAAAAAGTTCCTATGTTAACACCTATGGATTTTGAGTGAAAAATGGCCCGGAAGCGAAAGTGAAAAAAATTTGTATTTTAACCATTTATATGTGTAAGACTCTTAAACTTGAGCGTTTCCTTACAGATTCGTCGAAAAACATCGAAAGAAACAAAGGTTTTTCACATAGTCATTCGGGTGCCTCCACGAGGGTCTTTTCGTAAGGGTTGAGGTTGTGAAGTCTTTTCGACACGAGTAAATGTATTTTTTCTTCCATATTCTAAGATTAGGACAATCTTTAGTGGATATGGTATGATACTAAAACGACAAAACAACTTTTCAGATCGAGTTAACGACCCTGTCCCAATGGGCAAAAAAGTTCCTATGTTAACACCTATGGATTTTGAGTGAAAAATGGCCCGGAAGCGAAAGGGAAAAAATTCGTATTTTAACCATTTATATGTGTAAGACCCTTAAACTTGAGCGTTTCCTTACAGATTCGTCGAAAAACATCGAAAGAAATAAAGGTTTTTCACATAGTCATTCGGGTGCCTCCACGAGGGTCTTTTCGTAAGGGTTGAGGTTGTGAAGTCTTTTCGACACGAGTAAATGTATTTTTTCTTCCATATTCTAAGATTAGGAAAATCTTTAGTTGATATGGTATGATACTAAAACGAGAAAACAACTTTTCAGATCGAGTTAACGACCCTGTCTCAATGGGCAAAAAAGTTCCTATGTTAACACCTATGGATTTTGAGTGAAAAATGGCCCTGAAGCAAAAGGGAAAAAAATTCGTATTTTCACCATTTATATGTGTAAGACTCTTAAACTTGAGGGTTTCCTTACAGATTCGTCGAAAAACATCGAAAGAAATAAAGGTTTTTCACATAGTCATTCGGGTGCCTCCACGAGGGTCTTTTCGTAAGGGTTGAGGTTGTGAAGTCTTTTCGACACGAGTAAATGTATTTTTTCTTCCATATTCTAAGATTAGGACAATCTTTAGTTGATATGGTATGATACTAAAACGAGAAAACAACTTTTCAGATCGAGTTAACGACCCTGTCTCAATGGGCAAAAAAGTTCCTATGTTAACACCTATGGATTTTGAGTGAAAAAAGGCCCGGAAGCGAAAGGGAAAAAAATTCGTATTTTAACCATTTATATGTGTAAGACTCTTAAACTTGAGGGTTTCCTTACAGATTCGTCGAAAAACATCGAAAGAAATAAAGGTTTTTCACATAGTCATTCGGGTGCCTCCACGAGGGTCTTTTCGTAAGGGTTGAGGTTGTGAAGTCTTTTCGACACGAGTAAATGTATTTTTTCTTCCATATTTTAAGCTTAGGACAATCTTTAGTGGATATGGTATGATACTAAAACGAGAAAACAAATTTTCAGATCGAGTTAACGACCCTGTCCCAATGGGCAAAAAAGTTCCTATGTTAACACCTATGGATTTTGAGTGAAAAATGGCCCGGAAGCGAAAGTGAAAAAAATTCGTATTTTAACCATTTATATGTGTAAGACTCTTAAACTTGAGCGTTTCCTTACAGATTCGTCGAAAAACATCGAAAGAAACAAAGGTTTTTCACATAGTCATTCGGGTGCCTCCACGAGGGTCTTTTCGTAAGGGTTGAGGTTGTGAAGTCTTTTCGACACGAGTAAATGTATTTTTTCTTCCATATTCTAAGATTAGGAAAATCTTTAGTTGATATGGTATGATACTAAAACGAGAAAACAACTTTTCAGATCGAGTTAACGACCCTGTCTCAATGGGCAAAAAAGTTCCTATGTTAACACCTATGGATTTTGAGTGAAAAATGGCCCGGAAGCGAAAGGGAAAAAAATTCGTATTTTAACCATTTATATGTGTAAGACTCTTAAACTTGAGGGTTTCCTTACAGATTCGTCGGAAAACATCGAAAGAAATAAAGGTTTTTCACATAGTCATTCGGGTGCCTCCACGAGGGTCTTTTCGTAAGGGTTGAGGTTGTGAAGTCTTTTCGACACGAGTAAATGTATTTTTTCTTCCATATTTTAAGCTTAGGACAATCTTTAGTGGATATGGTATGATACTAAAACGAGAAAACAAATTTTCAGATCGAGTTAACGACCCTGTCCCAATGGGCAAAAAAGTTCCTATGTTAACACCTATGGATTTTGAGTGAAAAATGGCCCGGAAGCGAAAGTGAAAAAAATTCGTATTTTAACCATTTATATGTGTAAGACTCTTAAACTTGAGGGTTTCCTTACAGATTCGTCGAAAAACATCGAAAGAAATAAAGGTTTTTCACATAGTCATTCGGGTGCCTCCACGAGGGTCTTTTCGTAAGGGTTGAGGTTGTGAAGTCTTTTCGACACGAGTAAATGTATTTTTTCTTCCATATTTTAAGCTTAGGACAATCTTTAGTGGATATGGTATGATACTAAAACGAGAAAACAAATTTTCAGATCGAGTTAACGACCCTGTCCCAATGGGCAAAAAAGTTCCTATGTTAACACCTATGGATTTTGAGTGAAAAATGGCCCGGAAGCGAAAGTGAAAAAAATTCGTATTTTAACCATTTATATGTGTAAGACTCTTAAACTTGAGCGTTTCCTTACAGATTCGTCGAAAAACATCGAAAGAAACAAAGGTTTTTCACATAGTCATTCGGGTGCCTCCACGAGGGTCTTTTCGTAAGGGTTGAGGTTGTGAAGTCTTTTCGACACGAGTAAATGTATTTTTTCTTCCATATTCTAAGATTAGGACAATCTTTAGTTGATATGGTATGATACTAAAACGAGAAAACAACTTTTCAGATCGAGTTAACGACCCTGTCTCAATGGGCAAAAAAGTTCCTATGTTAACACCTATGGATTTTGAGTGAAAAAAGGCCCGGAAGCGAAAGGGAAAAAAATTCGTATTTTAACCATTTATATGTGTAAGACTCTTAAACTTGAGGGTTTCCTTACAGATTCGTCGAAAAACATCGAAAGAAATAAAGGTTTTTCACATAGTCATTCGGGTGCCTCCACGAGGGTCTTTTCGTAAGGGTTGAGGTTGTGAAGTCTTTTCGACACGAGTAAATGTATTTTTTCTTCCATATTTTAAGCTTAGGACAATCTTTAGTGGATATGGTATGATACTAAAACGAGAAAACAAATTTTCAGATCGAGTTAACGACCCTGTCCCAATGGGCAAAAAAGTTCCTATGTTAACACCTATGGATTTTGAGTGAAAAATGGCCCGGAAGCGAAAGTGAAAAAAATTCGTATTTTAACCATTTATATGTGTAAGACTCTTAAACTTGAGCGTTTCCTTACAGATTCGTCGAAAAACATCGAAAGAAACAAAGGTTTTTCACATAGTCATTCGGGTGCCTCCACGAGGGTCTTTTCGTAAGGGTTGAGGTTGTGAAGTCTTTTCGACACGAGTAAATGTATTTTTTCTTCCATATTCTAAGATTAGGAAAATCTTTAGTTGATATGGTATGATACTAAAACGAGAAAACAACTTTTCAGATCGAGTTAACGACCCTGTCTCAATGGGCAAAAAAGTTCCTATGTTAACACCTATGGATTTTGAGTGAAAAATGGCCCGGAAGCGAAAGGGAAAAAAATTCGTATTTTAACCATTTATATGTGTAAGACTCTTAAACTTGAGGGTTTCCTTACAGATTCGTCGGAAAACATCGAAAGAAATAAAGGTTTTTCACATAGTCATTCGGGTGCCTCCACGAGGGTCTTTTCGTAAGGGTTGAGGTTGTGAAGTCTTTTCGACACGAGTAAATGTATTTTTTCTTCCATATTTTAAGCTTAGGACAATCTTTAGTGGATATGGTATGATACTAAAACGAGAAAACAAATTTTCAGATCGAGTTAACGACCCTGTCCCAATGGGCAAAAAAGTTCCTATGTTAACACCTATGGATTTTGAGTGAAAAATGGCCCGGAAGCGAAAGTGAAAAAAATTCGTATTTTAACCATTTATATGTGTAAGACTCTTAAACTTGAGGGTTTCCTTACAGATTCGTCGAAAAACATCGAAAGAAATAAAGGTTTTTCACATAGTCATTCGGGTGCCTCCACGAGGGTCTTTTCGTAAGGGTTGAGGTTGTGAAGTCTTTTCGACACGAGTAAATGTATTTTTTCTTCCATATTTTAAGCTTAGGACAATCTTTAGTGGATATGGTATGATACTAAAACGAGAAAACAAATTTTCAGATCGAGTTAACGACCCTGTCCCAATGGGCAAAAAAGTTCCTATGTTAACACCTATGGATTTTGAGTGAAAAATGGCCCGGAAGCGAAAGTGAAAAAAATTCGTATTTTAACCATTTATATGTGTAAGACTCTTAAACTTGAGCGTTTCCTTACAGATTCGTCGAAAAACATCGAAAGAAACAAAGGTTTTTCACATAGTCATTCGGGTGCCTCCACGAGGGTCTTTTCGTAAGGGTTGAGGTTGTGAAGTCTTTTCGACACGAGTAAATGTATTTTTTCTTCCATATTCTAAGATTAGGAAAATCTTTAGTTGATATGGTATGATACTAAAACGAGAAAACAACTTTTCAGATCGAGTTAACGACCCTGTCTCAATGGGCAAAAAAGTTCCTATGTTAACACCTATGGATTTTGATTGAAAAATGGCCCGGAAGCAAAAGGGAAAAAAATTCGTATTTTCACCATTTATATGTGTAAGACTCTTAAACTTGAGGGTTTCCTTACAGATTCGTCGAAAAACATCGAAAGAAATAAAGGTTTTTCACATAGTCATTCGGGTGCCTCCACGAGGGTCTTTTCGTAAGGGTTGAGGTTGTGAAGTCTTTTCGACACGAGTAAATGTATTTTTTCTTCCATATTTTAAGCTTAGGACAATCTTTAGTGGATATGGTATGATACTAAAACGAGAAAACAACTTTTCAGATCGAGTTAACGACCCTGTCCCAATGGGCAAAAAAGTTCCTATGTTAACACCTATGGATTTTGAGTGAAAAATGGCCCGGAAGCGAAAGTGAAAAAAATTCGTATTTTAACCATTTATATGTGTAAGACTCTTAAACTTGAGCGTTTCCTTCCAGATTCGTCGAAAAACATCGAAAGAAACAAAGGTTTTTCACATAGTCATTCGGGTGCCTCCACGAGGGTCTATTCGTAAGGGTTGAGGTTGTGAAGTATTTTCGACACGAGTAAATGTATTTTTTCTTCCATATTCTAAGATTAGGACAATCTTTAGTTGATATGGTATGATACTAAAATGAGAAAACAACTTTTCAGATCGAGTTAACGACCCTGTCTCAATGGGCAAAAAAGTTCCTATGTTAACACCAATGGATTTTGAGTGAAAAATGGCCCGGAAGCGAAAGGGAAAAAATTCGTATTTTAACCATTTATATGTGTAACACTCTTAAACTTGAGCGTTTCCTTACAGATTCGTTGAAAAACATCGAAAGAAATAAAGGTTTTTCACATAGTCATTCGGGTGCCTCCACGAGGGTCTTTTCGTAAGGGTTGAGGTTGTGAAGTCTTTTCGACACGAGTAAATGTATTTTTTCTTCCATATTCTAAGATTAGGACAATCTTTAGTGGATATGGTATGATACTAAAACGAGAAAACAACTTTTCAGATCGAGTTAACGACCCTGTCCCAATGGGCAAAAAAGTTCCTATGTTAACACCTATGGATTTTGAGTGAAAAATGGCCCGGAAGCGAAAGTGAAAAAAATTCGTATTTTAACCATTTATATGTGTAAGACTCTTAAACTTGAGCGTTTCCTTACAGATTCGTCGAAAAACATCGAAAGAAACAAAGGTTTTTCACATAGTCATTCGGGTGCCTCCACGAGGGTCTTTTCGTAAGGGTTGAGGTTGTGAAGTCTTTTCGACACGAGTAAATGTATTTTTCTTCCATATTCTAAGATTAGGAAAATCTTTAGTTGATATGGTATGATACTAAAACGAGAAAACAACTTTTCAGATCGAGTTAACGACCCTGTCTCAATGGGCAAAAAAGTTCCTATGTTAACACCTATGGATTTTGAGTGAAAAATGGCCCGGAAGCAAAAGGGAAAAAAATTCGTATTTTCACCATTTATATGTGTAAGACTCTTAAACTTGAGGGTTTCCTTATAGATTCGTCGAAAAACATCGAAAGAAATAAAGGTTTTTCACATAGTCATTCGGGTGCCTCCACGAGGGTCTTTTCGTAAGGGTTGAGGTTGTGAAGTCTTTTCGACACGAGTAAATGTATTTTTTCTTCCATATTTTAAGCTTAGGACAATCTTTAGTGGATATGGTATGATACTAAAACGAGAAAACAACTTTTCAGATCGAGTTAACGACCCTGTCCCAATGGGCAAAAAAGTTCCTATGTTAACACCTATGGATTTTGAGTGAAAAATGGCCCGGAAGCGAAAGGGAAAAAATTCGTATTTTAACCATTTATATGTGTAACACTCTTAAACTTGAGCATTTCCTTACAGATTCGTCGAAAAACATCGAAAGAAATAAAGGTTTTTCACATAGTCATTCGGGTGCCTCCACGAGGGTCTTTTCGTAAGGGTTGAGGTTGTGAAGTCTTTTCGACACGAGTAAATGTATTTTTTCTTCCATATTTTAAGCTTAGGACAATCTTTAGTGGATATGGTATGATACTAAAACGAGAAAACAACTTTTCAGATCGAGTTAACGACCCTGTCCCAATGGGCAAAAAAGTTCCTATGTTAACACCTATGGATTTTGAGTGAAAAATGGCCCGGAAGCGAAAGTGAAAAAAATTCGTATTTTAACCATTTATATGTGTAAGACTCTTAAACTTGAGCGTTTCCTTACAGATTCGTCGAAAAACATCGAAAGAAACAAAGGTTTTTCACATAGTCATTCGGGTGCCTCCACGAGGGTCTATTCGTAAGGGTTGAGGTTGTGAAGTATTTTCGACACGAGTAAATGTATTTTTTCTTCCATATTCTAAGATTAGGACAATCTTTAGTTGATATGGTATGATACTAAAATGAGAAAACAACTTTTCAGATCGAGTTAACGACCCTGTCTCAATGGGCAAAAAAGTTCCTATGTTAACACCAATGGATTTTGAGTGAAAAATGGCCCGGAAGCGAAAGGGAAAAAATTCGTATTTTAACCATTTATATGTGTAACACTCTTAAACTTGAGCGTTTCCTTACAGATTCGTCGAAAAACATCGAAAGAAATAAAGGTTTTTCACATAGTCATTCGGGTGCCTCCACGAGGGTCTTTTCGTAAGGGTTGAGGTTGTGAAGTCTTTTCGACACGAGTAAATGTATTTTTTCTTCCATATTCTAAGATTAGGACAATCTTTAGTTGATATGGTATGATACTAAACCGAGAAAACAACTTTTCAGATCGAGTTAACGACCCTGTCTCAATGGGCAAAAAAGTTCCTATGTTAACACCTATGGATTTTGAGTGAAAAATGGCCCGGAAGCGAAAGGGAAAAAAATTCGTATTTTAACCATTTATATGTGTAAGACTCTTAAACTTGAGGGTTTCCTTACAGATTCGTCGAAAAACATCGAAAGAAATAAAGGTTTTTCACATAGTCATTCGGGTGCCTCCACGAGGGTCTTTTCGTAAGGGTTGAGGTTGTGAAGTCTTTTCGACACGAGTAAATGTATTTTTTCTTCCATATTCTAAGATTAGGACAATCTTTAGTTGATATGGTATGATACTAAAATGAGAAAACAACTTTTCAGATCGAGTTAACGACCCTGTCTCAATGGGCAAAAAAGTTCCTATGTTAACACCAATGGATTTTGAGTGAAAAATGGCCCGGAAGCGAAAGGGAAAAAATTCGTATTTTAACCATTTATATGTGTAACACTCTTAAACTTGAGCGTTTCCTTACAGATTCGTCGAAAAACATCGAAAGAAATAAAGGTTTTTCACATAGTCATTCGGGTGCCTCCACGAGGGTCTTTTCGTAAGGGTTGAGGTTGTGAAGTCTTTTCGACACGAGTAAATGTATTTTTTCTTCCATATTTTAAGATTAGGACAATCTTTAGTGGATATGGTATGATACTAAAACGAGAAAACAACTTTTCAGATCGAGTTAACGACCCTGTCTCAATGGGCAAAAAAGTTCCTATGTTAACACCTATGGATTTTGAGTGAAAAATGGCCCGGAAGCAAAAGGGAAAAAAATTCGTATTTTCACCATTTATATGTGTTAGACTCTTAAACTTGAGGGTTTCCTTACAGATTCGTCGAAAAACATCGAAAGAAATAAAGGTTTTTCACATAGTCATTCGGGTGCCTCCACGAGGGTCTTTTCGTAAGGGTTGAGGTTGTGAAGTCTTTTCGACACGAGTAAATGTATTTTTTATTCCATATTTTAAGCTTAGGACAATCTTTAGTGGATATGGTATGATACTAAAACGAGAAAACAACTTTTCAGATCGAGTTAACGACCCTGTCCCAATGGGCAAAAAAGTTCCTATGTTAACACCTATGGATTTTGAGTGAAAAATGGCCCGGAAGCGAAAGGGAAAAAATTCGTATTTTAACCATTTATATGTGTAACACTCTTAAACTTGAGCGTTTCCTTACAGATTCGTCGAAAAACATCGAAAGAAATAAAGGTTTTTCACATAGTCATTCGGGTGCCTCCACGAGGGTCTTTTCGTAAGGGTTGAGGTTGTGAAGTCTTTTCGACACGAGTAAATGTATTTTTTCTTCCATATTTTAAGCTTAGGACAATCTTTAGTGGATATGGTATGATACTAAAACGAGAAAACAACTTTTCAGATCGAGTTAACGACCCTGTCCCAATGGGCAAAAAAGTTCCTATGTTAACACCTATGGATTTTGAGTGAAAAATGGCCCGGAAGCGAAAGGGGAAAAAATTCGTATTTTAACCATTTATATGTGTAAGACTCTTAAACTTGAGCGTTTCCTTACAGATTCGTCGAAAAACATCGAAAGAAACAAAGGTTTTTCACATAGTCATTCGGGTGCCTCCACGAGGGTCTTTTCGTAAGGGTTGAGGTTGTGAAGTCTTTTCGACACGAGTAAATGTATTTTTTCTTCCATATTCTAAGATTAGGACAATCTTTAGTTGATATGGTATGATACTAAACCGAGAAAACAACTTTTCAGATCGAGTTAACGACCCTGTCTCAATGGGCAAAAAAGTTCCTATGTTAACACCTATGGATTTTGAGTGAAAAATGGCCCGGAAGCGAAAGTGAAAAAAATTCGTATTTTAACCATTTATATGTGTAAGACTCTTAAACTTGAGCGTTTCCTTACAGATTCGTCGAAAAACATCGAAAGAAACAAAGGTTTTTCACATAGTCATTCGGGTGCCTCCACGAGGGTCTTTTCGTAAGGGTTGAGGTTGTGAAGTCTTTTCGACACGAGTAAATGTATTTTTTCTTCCATATTCTAAGATTAGGACAATCTTTAGTTGATATGGTATGATACTAAACCGAGAAAACAACTTTTCAGATCGAGTTAACGACCCTGTCTCAATGGGCAAAAAAGTTCCTATGTTAACACCTATGGATTTTGAGTGAAAAATGGCCCGGAAGCGAAAGGGAAAAAAATTCGTATTTTAACCATTTATATGTGTAAGACTCTTAAACTTGAGGGTTTCCTTACAGATTCGTCGAAAAACATCGAAAGAAATAAAGGTTTTTCACATAGTCATTCGGGTGCCTCCACGAGGGTCTTTTCGTAAGGGTTGAGGTTGTGAAGTCTTTTCGACACGAGTAAATGTATTTTTTCTTCCATATTCTAAGATTAGGACAATCTTTAGTTGATATGGTATGATACTAAAATGAGAAAACAACTTTTCAGATCGAGTTAACGACCCTGTCTCAATGGGCAAAAAAGTTCCTATGTTAACACCAATGGATTTTGAGTGAAAAATGGCCCGGAAGCGAAAGGGAAAAAATTCGTATTTTAACCATTTATATGTGTAACACTCTTAAACTTGAGCGTTTCCTTACAGATTCGTCGAAAAACATCGAAAGAAATAAAGGTTTTTCACATAGTCATTCGGGTGCCTCCACGAGGGTCTTTTCGTAAGGATTGAGGTTGTGAAGTCTTTTCGACACGAGTAAATGTATTTTTTCTTCCATATTCTAAGATTAGGACAATCTTTAGTTGATATGGTATGATACTAAAATGAGAAAACAACTTTTCAGATCGAGTTAACGACCCTGTCTCAATGGGCAAAAAAGTTCCTATGTTAACACCAATGGATTTTGAGTGAAAAATGGCCCGGAAGCGAAAGGGAAAAAATTCGTATTTTAACCATTTATATGTGTAACACTCTTAAACTTGAGCGTTTCCTTACAGATTCGTCGAAAAACATCGAAAGAAATAAAGGTTTTTCACATAGTCATTCGGGTGCCTCCACGAGGGTCTTTTCGTAAGGGTTGAGGTTGTGAAGTCTTTTCGACACGAGTAAATGTATTTTTTCTTCCATATTTTAAGATTAGGACAATCTTTAGTGGATATGGTATGATACTAAAACGAGAAAACAACTTTTCAGATCGAGTTAACGACCCTGTCTCAATGGGCAAAAAAGTTCCTATGTTAACACCTATGGATTTTGAGTGAAAAATGGCCCGGAAGCAAAAGGGAAAAAAATTCGTATTTTCACCATTTATATGTGTTAGACTCTTAAACTTGAGGGTTTCCTTACAGATTCGTCGAAAAACATCGAAAGAAATAAAGGTTTTTCACATAGTCATTCGGGTGCCTCCACGAGGGTCTTTTCGTAAGGGTTGAGGTTGTGAAGTCTTTTCGACACGAGTAAATGTATTTTTTATTCCATATTTTAAGCTTAGGACAATCTTTAGTGGATATGGTATGATACTAAAACGAGAAAACAACTTTTCAGATCGAGTTAACGACCCTGTCCCAATGGGCAAAAAAGTTCCTATGTTAACACCTATGGATTTTGAGTGAAAAATGGCCCGGAAGCGAAAGGGAAAAAATTCGTATTTTAACCATTTATATGTGTAACACTCTTAAACTTGAGCGTTTCCTTACAGATTCGTCGAAAAACATCGAAAGAAATAAAGGTTTTTCACATAGTCATTCGGGTGCCTCCACGAGGGTCTTTTCGTAAGGGTTGAGGTTGTGAAGTCTTTTCGACACGAGTAAATGTATTTTTTCTTCCATATTTTAAGCTTAGGACAATCTTTAGTGGATATGGTATGATACTAAAACGAGAAAACAACTTTTCAGATCGAGTTAACGACCCTGTCCCAATGGGCAAAAAAGTTCCTATGTTAACACCTATGGATTTTGAGTGAAAAATGGCCCGGAAGCGAAAGGGGAAAAAATTCGTATTTTAACCATTTATATGTGTAAGACTCTTAAACTTGAGCGTTTCCTTACAGATTCGTCGAAAAACATCGAAAGAAACAAAGGTTTTTCACATAGTCATTCGGGTGCCTCCACGAGGGTCTTTTCGTAAGGGTTGAGGTTGTGAAGTCTTTTCGACACGAGTAAATGTATTTTTTCTTCCATATTCTAAGATTAGGACAATCTTTAGTTGATATGGTATGATACTAAACCGAGAAAACAACTTTTCAGATCGAGTTAACGACCCTGTCTCAATGGGCAAAAAAGTTCCTATGTTAACACCTATGGATTTTGAGTGAAAAATGGCCCGGAAGCGAAAGTGAAAAAAATTCGTATTTTAACCATTTATATGTGTAAGACTCTTAAACTTGAGCGTTTCCTTACAGATTCGTCGAAAAACATCGAAAGAAACAAAGGTTTTTCACATAGTCATTCGGGTGCCTCCACGAGGGTCTTTTCGTAAGGGTTGAGGTTGTGAAGTCTTTTCGACACGAGTAAATGTATTTTTTCTTCCATATTCTAAGATTAGGACAATCTTTAGTTGATATGGTATGATACTAAACCGAGAAAACAACTTTTCAGATCGAGTTAACGACCCTGTCTCAATGGGCAAAAAAGTTCCTATGTTAACACCTATGGATTTTGAGTGAAAAATGGCCCGGAAATGAAAGTGAAAAAAATTCGTATTTTAACCATTTGTATGTGTAAGACTCTTAAACTTGAGCGTTTCCTTACAGATTCGTCGAAAAACATCGAAAGAAACAAAGGTTTTTCACATAGTCATTCGGGTGCCTCCACGAGGGTCTTTTCGTAAGGATTGAGGTTGTGAAGTCTTTTCGACACGAGTAAATGTATTTTTTCTTCCATATTCTAAGATTAGGACAATCTTTAGTTGATATGGTATGATACTAAAATGAGAAAACAACTTTTCAGATCGAGTTAACGACCCTGTCTCAATGGGCAAAAAAGTTCCTATGTTAACACCAATGGATTTTGAGTGAAAAATGGCCCGGAAGCGAAAGGGAAAAAATTCGTATTTTAACCATTTATATGTGTAACACTCTTAAACTTGAGCGTTTCCTTACAGATTCGTCGAAAAACATCGAAAGAAATAAAGGTTTTTCACATAGTCATTCGGGTGCCTCCACGAGGGTCTTTTCGTAAGGGTTGAGGTTGTGAAGTCTTTTCGACACGAGTAAATGTATTTTTTCTTCCATATTTTAAGATTAGGACAATCTTTAGTGGATATGGTATGATACTAAAACGAGAAAACAACTTTTCAGATCGAGTTAACGACCCTGTCTCAATGGGCAAAAAAGTTCCTATGTTAACACCTATGGATTTTGAGTGAAAAATGGCCCGGAAGCAAAAGGGAAAAAAATTCGTATTTTCACCATTTATATGTGTTAGACTCTTAAACTTGAGGGTTTCCTTACAGATTCGTCGAAAAACATCGAAAGAAATAAAGGTTTTTCACATAGTCATTCGGGTGCCTCCACGAGGGTCTTTTCGTAAGGGTTGAGGTTGTGAAGTCTTTTCGACACGAGTAAATGTATTTTTTATTCCATATTTTAAGCTTAGGACAATCTTTAGTGGATATGGTATGATACTAAAACGAGAAAACAACTTTTCAGATCGAGTTAACGACCCTGTCCCAATGGGCAAAAAAGTTCCTATGTTAACACCTATGGATTTTGAGTGAAAAATGGCCCGGAAGCGAAAGGGAAAAAATTCGTATTTTAACCATTTATATGTGTAACACTCTTAAACTTGAGCGTTTCCTTACAGATTCGTCGAAAAACATCGAAAGAAATAAAGGTTTTTCACATAGTCATTCGGGTGCCTCCACGAGGGTCTTTTCGTAAGGGTTGAGGTTGTGAAGTCTTTTCGACACGAGTAAATGTATTTTTTCTTCCATATTTTAAGCTTAGGACAATCTTTAGTGGATATGGTATGATACTAAAACGAGAAAACAACTTTTCAGATCGAGTTAACGACCCTGTCCCAATGGGCAAAAAAGTTCCTATGTTAACACCTATGGATTTTGAGTGAAAAATGGCCCGGAAGCGAAAGGGGAAAAAATTCGTATTTTAACCATTTATATGTGTAAGACTCTTAAACTTGAGCGTTTCCTTACAGATTCGTCGAAAAACATCGAAAGAAACAAAGGTTTTTCACATAGTCATTCGGGTGCCTCCACGAGGGTCTTTTCGTAAGGGTTGAGGTTGTGAAGTCTTTTCGACACGAGTAAATGTATTTTTTCTTCCATATTCTAAGATTAGGACAATCTTTAGTTGATATGGTATGATACTAAACCGAGAAAACAACTTTTCAGATCGAGTTAACGACCCTGTCTCAATGGGCAAAAAAGTTCCTATGTTAACACCTATGGATTTTGAGTGAAAAATGGCCCGGAAGCGAAAGTGAAAAAAATTCGTATTTTAACCATTTATATGTGTAAGACTCTTAAACTTGAGCGTTTCCTTACAGATTCGTCGAAAAACATCGAAAGAAACAAAGGTTTTTCACATAGTCATTCGGGTGCCTCCACGAGGGTCTTTTCGTAAGGGTTGAGGTTGTGAAGTCTTTTCGACACGAGTAAATGTATTTTTTCTTCCATATTCTAAGATTAGGACAATCTTTAGTTGATATGGTATGATACTAAACCGAGAAAACAACTTTTCAGATCGAGTTAACGACCCTGTCTCAATGGGCAAAAAAGTTCCTATGTTAACACCTATGGATTTTGAGTGAAAAATGGCCCGGAAGCGAAAGGGAAAAAAATTCGTATTTTAACCATTTATATGTGTAAGACTCTTAAACTTGAGGGTTTCCTTACAGATTCGTCGAAAAACATCGAAAGAAATAAAGGTTTTTCACATAGTCATTCGGGTGCCTCCACGAGGGTCTTTTCGTAAGGGTTGAGGTTGTGAAGTCTTTTCGACACGAGTAAATGTATTTTTTCTTCCATATTCTAAGATTAGGACAATCTTTAGTTGATATGGTATGATACTAAAATGAGAAAACAACTTTTCAGATCGAGTTAACGACCCTGTCTCAATGGGCAAAAAAGTTCCTATGTTAACACCAATGGATTTTGAGTGAAAAATGGCCCGGAAGCGAAAGGGAAAAAATTCGTATTTTAACCATTTATATGTGTAACACTCTTAAACTTGAGCGTTTCCTTACAGATTCGTCGAAAAACATCGAAAGAAATAAAGGTTTTTCACATAGTCATTCGGGTGCCTCCACGAGGGTCTTTTCGTAAGGATTGAGGTTGTGAAGTCTTTTCGACACGAGTAAATGTATTTTTTCTTCCATATTCTAAGATTAGGACAATCTTTAGTTGATATGGTATGATACTAAAACGAGAAAACAACTTTTCAGATCGAGTTAACGACCCTGTCTCAATGGGCAAAAAAGTTCCTATGTTAACACCTATGGATTTTGAGTGAAAAATGACCCGGAAGCGAAAGTGACAAAAATTCGTATTTTACCCATTTATATGTGTAAGACTCTTAAACTTGAGCGTTTCCTTACAGATTAGTCGAAAAACATCGAAAGAAACAAAGGTTTTTCACATAGTCATTCGGGTGCCTCCACGAGGGTCTTTTCGTAAGGGTTGAGGTTGTGAAGTCTTTTCGACACGAGTAAATGTATTTTTTCTTCCATATTTTAAGCTTAGGACAATCTTTAGTGGATATGGTATGATACTAAAACGAGAAAACAACTTTTCAGATCGAGTTAACGACCCTGTCCCAATGGGCAAACAAGTTCCTATTTTAACACCTATGGATTTTGAGTGAAAAATGGCCCGGAAGCGAAAGGGAAAAAATTCGTATTTTAACCATTTATATGTGTAAGACTCTTAAACTTGAGCGTTTCCTTATAGATTCGTCGAAAAACATCGAAAGAAACAAAGGTTTTTCACATAGTCATTCGGGTGCCTCCACGAGGGTCTTTTCGTAAGGGTTGAGGTTGTGAAGTCTTTTCGACACGAGTAAATGTATTTTTTCTTCCATATTTTAAGCTTAGGACAATCTTTAGTGGATATGGTATGATACTAAAACGAGAAAACAACTTTTCAGATCGAGTTAACGACCCTGTCCCAATGGGCAAAAAAGTTCCTATGTACCTATGGATTTTGAGTGAAAAATGGCCCGGAAGCGAAAGGGAAAAAATTCGTATTTTAACCATTTATATGTGTAACACTCTTAAACTTGAGCGTTTCCTTACAGATTCGTCAAAAAACATCGAAAGAAATAAAGGTTTTTCACATAGTCATTCGGGTGCCTCCACGAGGGTCTTTTCGTAAGGGTTGAGGTTGTGAAGTCTTTTCGACACGAGTAAATGTATTTTTTCTTCCATATTTTAAGCTTAGGACAATCTTTAGTGGATATGGTATGATACTAAAACGAGAAAACAACTTTTCAGATCGAGTTAACGACCCTGTCCCAATGGGCAAAAAAGTTCCTATGTTAACACCTATGGATTTTGAGTGAAAAATGGCCCGGAAGCGAAAGGGAAAAAATTCGTATTTTAACCATTTATATGTGTAACACTCTTAAACTTGAGCGTTTCCTTACAGATTCGTCGAAAAACATCGAAAGAAATAAAGGTTTTTCACATAGTCATTCGGGTGCCTCCACGAGGGTCTTTTCGTAAGGGTTGAGGTTGTGAAGTCTTTTCGACACGAGTAAATGTATTTTTTCTTCCATATTTTAAGCTTAGGACAATCTTTAGTGGATATGGTATGATACTAAAACGAGAAAACAACTTTTCAGATCGAGTTAACGACCCTGTCCCAATGGGCAAAAAAGTTCCTATGTTAACACCTATGGATTTTGAGTGAAAAATGGCCCGGAAGCGAAAGGGAAAAAATTCGTATTTTAACCATTTATATGTGTAACACTCTTAAACTTGAGCGTTTCCTTACAGATTCGTCGAAAAACATCGAAAGAAATAAAGGTTTTTCACATAGTCATTCGGGTGCCTCCACGAGGGTCTTTTCGTAAGGGTTGAGGTTGTGAAGTCTTTTCGACACGAGTAAATGTATTTTTTCTTCCATATTTTAAGCTTAGGACAATCTTTAGTGGATATGGTATGATACTAAAACGAGAAAACAACTTTTCAGATCGAGTTAACGACCCTCTCCCAATGGGCAAAAAAGTTCCTATTTTAACACCTATGGATTTTGAGTGAAAAATGGCCCGGAAGCGAAAGGGAAAAAATTCGTATTTTAACCATTTATATGTGTAACACTCTTAAACTTGAGCGTTTCCTAACAGATTCGTCGAAAAACATCGAAAGAAATAAAGGTTTTTCACATAGTCATTCAGGTGCCTCCACGAGGGTCTTTTCGTAAGGGTTGAGGTTGTGAAGTCTTTTCGACACGAGTAAATGTATTTTTTCTTCCATATTTTAAGCTTAGGACAATCTTTAGTGGATATGGTATGATACTAAAATGAGAAAACAACTTTTCAGATCGAGTTAACGACCCTGTCCCAATGGGCAAAAAAGTTCCTATGTTAACACCTATGGATTTTGAGTGAAAAATGGCCCGGAAGCGAAAGGGAAAAAATTCGTATTTTAACCATTTATATGTGTAACACTCTTAAACTTGAGCGTTTCCTTACAGATTCGTCGAAAAACATCGAAAGAAATAAAGGTTTTTCACATAGTCATTCGGGTGCCTCCACGAGGGTCTTTTCGTAAGGGTTGAGGTTGTGAAGTCTTTTCGACACGAGTAAATGTATTTTTTCTTCCATATTTTAAGCTTAGGACAATCTTTAGTGGATATGGTATGATACTAAAACGAGAAAACAACTTTTCAGATCGAGTTAACGACCCTGTCCCAATGGGCAAAAAAGTTCCTATGTTAACACCTATGGATTTTGAGTGAAAAATGGCCCGGAAGCGAAAGTGAAAAAAATTCGTATTTTAACCATTTATATGTGTAACACTCTTAAACTTGAGCGTTTCCTTACAGATTCGTCGAAAAACATCGAAAGAAATAAAGGTTTTTCACATAGTCATTCGGGTGCCTCCACGAGGGTCTTTTCGTAAGGGTTGAGGTTGTGAAGTCTTTTCGACACGAGTAAATGTATTTTTTCTTCCATATTTTAAGCTTAGGACAATCTTTAGTGGATATGGTATGATACTAAAACGAGAAAACAACTTTTCAGATCGAGTTAACGACCCTGTCCCAATGGGCAAAAAAGTTCCTATTTTAACACCTATGGATTTTGAGTGAAAAATGGCCCGGAAGCGAAAGGGAAAAAATTCGTATTTTAACCATTTATATGTGTAAGACTCTTAAACTTGAGCGTTTCCTTATAGATTCGTCGAAAAACATCGAAAGAAACAAAGGTTTTTCACATAGTCATTCGGGTGCCTCCACGAGGGTCTTTTCGTAAGGGTTGAGGTTGTGAAGTCTTTTCGACACGAGTAAATGTATTTTTTCTTCCATATTTTAAGCTTAGGACAATCTTTAGTGGATATGGTATGATACTAAAACGAGAAAACAACTTTTCAGATCGAGTTAACGACCCTGTCCCAATGGGCAAAAAAGTTCCTATGTTAACACCTATGGATTTTGAGTGAAAAATGGCCCGGAAGCGAAAGGGAAAAAATTCGTATTTTAACCATTTATATGTGTAACACTCTTAAACTTGAGCGTTTCCTTACAGATTCGTCGAAAAACATCGAAAGAAATAAAGGTTTTTCACATAGTCATTCGGGTGCCTCCACGAGGGTCTTTTCGTAAGGGTTGAGGTTGTGAAGTCTTTTCGACACGAGTAAATGTATTTTTTCTTCCATATTTTAAGCTTAGGACAATCTTTAGTGGATATGGTATGATACTAAAACGAGAAAACAACTTTTCAGATCGAGTTAACGACCCTGTCCCAATGGGCAAAAAAGTTCCTATGTTAACACCTATGGATTTTGAGTGAAAAATGGCCCGGAAGCGAAAGTGAAAAAAATTCGTATTTTAACCATTTATATGTGTAAGACTTTTAAACTTGAGCGTTTCCTTACAGATTCGTCGAAAAACATCGAAAGAAATAAAGGTTTTTCACATAGTCATTCGGGTGCCTCCACGAGGGTCTTTTCGTAAGGGTTGAGGTTGTGAAGTCTTTTCGACACGAGTAAATGTATTTTTTCTTCCATATTTTAAGCTTAGGACAATCTTTAGTGGATATGGTATGATACTAAAACGAGAAAACAACTTTTCAGATCGAGTTAACGACCCTGTCCCAATGGGCAAAAAAGTTCCTATTTTAACACCTATGGATTTTGAGTGAAAAATGGCCCGGAAGCGAAAGGGAAAAAATTCGTATTTTAACCATTTATATGTGTAAGACTCTTAAACTTGAGCGTTTCCTTATAGATTCGTCGAAAAACATCGAAAGAAACAAAGGTTTTTCACATAGTCATTCGGGTGCCTCCACGAGGGTCTTTTCGTAAGAGTTGAGGTTGTGAAGTCTTTTCGACACGAGTAAATGTATTTTTTCTTCCATATTTTAAGCTTAGGACAATCTTTAGTGGATATGGTATGATACTAAAACGAGAAAACAACTTTTCAGATCGAGTTAACGACCCTGTCCCAATGGGCAAAAAAGTTCCTATGTTAACACCTATGGATTTTGAGTGAAAAATGGCCCGGAAGCGAAAGGGAAAAAATTCGTATTTTAACCATTTATATGTGTAACACTCTTAAACTTGAGCGTTTCCTTACAGATTCGTCAAAAAACATCGAAAGAAATAAAGGTTTTTCACATAGTCATTCGGGTGCCTCCACGAGGGTCTTTTCGTAAGGGTTGAGGTTGTGAAGTCTTTTCGACACGAGTAAATGTATTTTTTCTTCCATATTTTAAGCTTAGGACAATCTTTAGTGGATATGGTATGATACTAAAACGAGAAAACAACTTTTCAGATCGAGTTAACGACCCTGTCCCAATGGGCAAAAAAGTTCCTATGTTAACACCTATGGATTTTGAGTGAAAAATGGCCCGGAAGCGAAAGGGAAAAAATTCGTATTTTAACCATTTATATGTGTAACACTCTTAAACTTGAGCGTTTCCTTACAGATTCGTCGAAAAACATCGAAAGAAATAAAGGTTTTTCACATAGTCATTCGGGTGCCTCCACGAGGGTCTTTTCGTAAGGGTTGAGGTTGTGAAGTCTTTTCGACACGAGTAAATGTATTTTTTCTTCCATATTTTAAGCTTATGACAATCTTTAGTGGATATGGTATGATACTAAAACGAGAAAACAACTTTTCAGATCGAGTTAACGACCCTGTCCCAATGGGCAAAAAAGTTCCTATGTTAACACCTATGGATTTTGAGTGAAAAATGGCCCGGAAGCGAAAGTGAAAAAAATTCGTATTTTAACCATTTATATGTGTAAGACTCTTAAACTTGAGCGTTTCCTTACAGATTCGTCGAAAAACATCGAAAGAAATAAAGGTTTTTCACATAGTCATTCGGGTGCCTCCACGAGGGTCTTTTCGTAAGGGTTGAGGTTGTGAAGTCTTTTCGACACGAGTAAATGTATTTTTTCTTCCATATTTTAAGCTTAGGACAATCTTTAGTGGATATGGTATGATACTAAAACGAGAAAACAACTTTTCAGATCGAGTTAACGACCCTGTCCCAATGGGCAAAAAAGTTCCTATGTTAACACCTATGGATTTTGAGTGAAAAATGGCCCGGAAGCGAAAGGGAAAAAATTCGTATTTTAACCATTTATATGTGTAACACTCTTAAACTTGAGCGTTTCCTTACAGATTCGTCGAAAAACATCGAAAGAAATAAAGGTTTTTCACATAGTCATTCGGGTGCCTCCACGAGGGTCTTTTCGTAAGGGTTGAGGTTGTGAAGTCTTTTCGACACGAGTAAATGTATTTTTTCTTCCATATTTTAAGCTTAGGACAATCTTTAGTGGATATGGTATGATACTAAAACGAGAAAACAACTTTTCAGATCGAGTTAACGACCCTGTCCCAATGGGCAAAAAAGTTCCTATGTTAACACCTATGGATTTTGAGTGAAAAATGGCCCGGAAGCGAAAGTGAAAAAAATTCGTATTTTAACCATTTATATGTGTAAGACTCTTAAACTTGAGCGTTTCCTTACAGATTCGTCGAAAAACATCGAAAGAAATAAAGGTTTTTCACATAGTCATTCGGGTGCCTCCACGAGGGTCTTTTCGTAAGGGTTGAGGTTGTGAAGTCTTTTCGACACGAGTAAATGTATTTTTTCTTCCATATTTTAAGCTTAGGACAATCTTTAGTGGATATGGTATGATACTAAAACGAGAAAACAACTTTTCAGATCGAGTTAACGACCCTGTCCCAATGGGCAAAAAAGTTCCTATGTTAACACCTATGGATTTTGAGTGAAAAATGGCCCGGAAGCGAAAGGGAAAAAATTCGTATTTTAACCATTTATATGTGTAACACTCTTAAACTTGAGCGTTTCCTTATAGATTCGTCGAAAAACATCGAAAGAAACAAAGGTTTTTCACATAGTCATTCGGGTGCCTCCACGAGGGTCTTTTCGTAAGGGTTGAGGTTGTGAAGTCTTTTCGACACGAGTAAATGTATTTTTTCTTCCATATTTTAAGCTTAGGACAATCTTTAGTGGATATGGTATGATACTAAAACGAGAAAACAACTTTTCAGATCGAGTTAACGACCCTGTCCCAATGGGCAAAAAAGTTCCTATGTTAACACCTATGGATTTTGAGTGAAAAATGGCCCGGAAGCGAAAGGGAAAAAATTCGTATTTTAACCATTTATATGTGTAACACTCTTAAACTTGAGCGTTTCCTTACAGATTCGTCGAAAAACATCGAAAGAAATAAAGGTTTTTCACATAGTCATTCGGGTGCCTCCACGAGGGTCTTTTCGTAAGGGTTGAGGTTGTGAAGTCTTTTCGACACGAGTAAATGTATTTTTTCTTCCATATTTTAAGCTTAGGACAATCTTTAGTGGATATGGTATGATACTAAAACGAGAAAACAACTTTTCAGATCGAGTTAACGACCCTGTCCCAATGGGCAAAAAAGTTCCTATGTTAACACCTATGGATTTTGAGTGAAAAATGGCCCGGAAGCGAAAGGGAAAAAATTCGTATTTTAACCATTTATATGTGTAAGACTCTTAAACTTGAGCGTTTCCTTACAGATTCGTCGAAAAACATCGAAAGAAATAAAGGTTTTTCACATAGTCATTCGGGTGCCTCCACGAGGGTCTTTTCGTAAGGGTTGAGGTTGTGAAGTCTTTTCGACACGAGTAAATGTATTTTTTCTTCCATATTTTAAGCTTAGGACAATCTTTAGTGGATATGGTATGATACTAAAACGAGAAAACAACTTTTCAGATCGAGTTAACGACCCTGTCCCAATGGGCAAAAAAGTTCCTATTTTAACACCTATGGATTTTGAGTGAAAAATGGCCCGGAAGCGAAAGGGAAAAAATTCGTATTTTAACCATTTATATGTGTAAGACTCTTAAACTTGAGCGTTTCCTTATAGATTCGTCGAAAAACATCGAAAGAAACAAAGGTTTTTCACATAGTCATTCGGGTGCCTCCACGAGGGTCTTTTCGTAAGGGTTGAGGTTGTGAAGTCTTTTCGACACGAGTAAATGTATTTTTTCTTCCATATTTTAAGCTTAGGACAATCTTTAGTGGATATGGTATGATACTAAAACGAGAAAACAACTTTTCAGATCGAGTTAACGACCCTGTCCCAATGGGCAAAAAAGTTCCTATGTTAACACCTATGGATTTTGAGTGAAAAATGGCCCGGAAGCGAAAGGGAAAAAATTCGTATTTTAACCATTTATATGTGTAACACTCTTAAACTTGAGCGTTTCCTTACAGATTCGTCAAAAAACATCGAAAGAAATAAAGGTTTTTCACATAGTCATTCGGGTGCCTCCACGAGGGTCTTTTCGTAAGGGTTGAGGTTGTGAAGTCTTTTCGACACGAGTAAATGTATTTTTTCTTCCATATTTTAAGCTTAGGACAATCTTTAGTGGATATGGTATGATACTAAAACGAGAAAACAACTTTTCAGATCGAGTTAACGACCCTGTCCCAATGGGCAAAAAAGTTCCTATGTTAACACCTATGGATTTTGAGTGAAAAATGGCCCGGAAGCGAAAGGGAAAAAATTCGTATTTTAACCATTTATATGTGTAACACTCTTAAACTTGAGCGTTTCCTTACAGATTCGTCGAAAAACATCGAAAGAAATAAAGGTTTTTCACATAGTCATTCGGGTGCCTCCACGAGGGTCTTTTCGTAAGGGTTGAGGTTGTGAAGTCTTTTCGACACGAGTAAATGTATTTTTTCTTCCATATTTTAAGCTTATGACAATCTTTAGTGGATATGGTATGATACTAAAACGAGAAAACAACTTTTCAGATCGAGTTAACGACCCTGTCCCAATGGGCAAAAAAGTTCCTATGTTAACACCTATGGATTTTGAGTGAAAAATGGCCCGGAAGCGAAAGGGAAAAAATTCGTATTTTAACCATTTATATGTGTAACACTCTTAAACTTGAGCGTTTCCTTATAGATTCGTCGAAAAACATCGAAAGAAACAAAGGTTTTTCACATAGTCATTCGGGTGCCTCCACGAGGGTCTTTTCGTAAGGGTTGAGGTTGTGAAGTCTTTTCGACACGAGTAAATGTATTTTTTCTTCCATATTTTAAGCTTAGGACAATCTTTAGTGGATATGGTATGATACTAAAACGAGAAAACAACTTTTCAGATCGAGTTAACGACCCTGTCCCAATGGGCAAAAAAGTTCCTATGTTAACACCTATGGATTTTGAGTGAAAAATGGCCCGGAAGCGAAAGGGAAAAAATTCGTATTTTAACCATTTATATGTGTAACACTCTTAAACTTGAGCGTTTCCTTACAGATTCGTCGAAAAACATCGAAAGAAATAAAGGTTTTTCACATAGTCATTCGGGTGCCTCCACGAGGGTCTTTTCGTAAGGGTTGAGGTTGTGAAGTCTTTTCGACACGAGTAAATGTATTTTTTCTTCCATATTTTAAGCTTAGGACAATCTTTAGTGGATATGGTATGATACTAAAACGAGAAAACAACTTTTCAGATCGAGTTAACGACCCTGTCCCAATGGGCAAAAAAGTTCCTATGTTAACACCTATGGATTTTGAGTGAAAAATGGCCCGGAAGCGAAAGTGAAAAAAATTCGTATTTTAACCATTTATATGTGTAAGACTCTTAAACTTGAGCGTTTCCTTACAGATTCGTCGAAAAACATCGAAAGAAATAAAGGTTTTTCACATAGTCATTCGGGTGCCTCCACGAGGGTCTTTTCGTAAGGGTTGAGGTTGTGAAGTCTTTTCGACACGAGTAAATGTATTTTTTCTTCCATATTTTAAGCTTAGGACAATCTTTAGTGGATATGGTATGATACTAAAACGAGAAAACAACTTTTCAGATCGAGTTAACGACCCTGTCCCAATGGGCAAAAAAGTTCCTATTTTAACACCTATGGATTTTGAGTGAAAAATGGCCCGGAAGCGAAAGGGAAAAAATTCGTATTTTAACCATTTATATGTGTAAGACTCTTAAACTTGAGCGTTTCCTTATAGATTCGTCGAAAAACATCGAAAGAAACAAAGGTTTTTCACATAGTCATTCGGGTGCCTCCACGAGGGTCTTTTCGTAAGGGTTGAGGTTGTGAAGTCTTTTCGACACGAGTAAATGTATTTTTTCTTCCATATTTTAAGCTTAGGACAATCTTTAGTGGATATGGTATGATACTAAAACGAGAAAACAACTTTTCAGATCGAGTTAACGACCCTGTCCCAATGGGCAAAAAAGTTCCTATGTTAACACCTATGGATTTTGAGTGAAAAATGGCCCGGAAGCGAAAGGGAAAAAATTCGTATTTTAACCATTTATATGTGTAACACTCTTAAACTTGAGCGTTTCCTTACAGATTCGTCGAAAAACATCGAAAGAAATAAAGGTTTTTCACATAGTCATTCGGGTGCCTCCACGAGGGTCTTTTCGTAAGGGTTGAGGTTGTGAAGTCTTTTCGACACGAGTAAATGTATTTTTTCTTCCATATTTTAAGCTTATGACAATCTTTAGTGGATATGGTATGATACTAAAACGAGAAAACAACTTTTCAGATCGAGTTAACGACCCTGTCCCAATGGGCAAAAAAGTTCCTATGTTAACACCTATGGATTTTGAGTGAAAAATGGCCCGGAAGCGAAAGGGAAAAAATTCGTATTTTAACCATTTATATGTGTAACACTCTTAAACTTGAGCGTTTCCTTATAGATTCGTCGAAAAACATCGAAAGAAACAAAGGTTTTTCACATAGTCATTCGGGTGCCTCCACGAGGGTCTTTTCGTAAGGGTTGAGGTTGTGAAGTCTTTTCGACACGAGTAAATGTATTTTTTCTTCCATATTTTAAGCTTAGGACAATCTTTAGTGGATATGGTATGATACTAAAACGAGAAAACAACTTTTCAGATCGAGTTAACGACCCTGTCCCAATGGGCAAAAAAGTTCCTATGTTAACACCTATGGATTTTGAGTGAAAAATGGCCCGGAAGCGAAAGGGAAAAAATTCGTATTTTAACCATTTATATGTGTAACACTCTTAAACTTGAGCGTTTCCTTACAGATTCGTCGAAAAACATCGAAAGAAATAAAGGTTTTTCACATAGTCATTCGGGTGCCTCCACGAGGGTCTTTTCGTAAGGGTTGAGGTTGTGAAGTCTTTTCGACACGAGTAAATGTATTTTTTCTTCCATATTTTAAGCTTAGGACAATCTTTAGTGGATATGGTATGATACTAAAACGAGAAAACAACTTTTCAGATCGAGTTAACGACCCTGTCCCAATGGGCAAAAAAGTTCCTATGTTAACACCTATGGATTTTGAGTGAAAAATGGCCCGGAAGCGAAAGGGAAAAAATTCGTATTTTAACCATTTATATGTGTAACACTCTTAAACTTGAGCGTTTCCTTACAGATTCGTCGAAAAACATCGAAAGAAATAAAGGTTTTTCACATAGTCATTCGGGTGCCTCCACGAGGGTCTTTTCGTAAGGGTTGAGGTTGTGAAGTCTTTTCGACACGAGTAAATGTATTTTTTCTTCCATATTTTAAGCTTAGGACAATCTTTAGTGGATATGGTATGATACTAAAACGAGAAAACAACTTTTCAGATCGAGTTAACGACCCTGTCCCAATGGGCAAAAAAGTTCCTATGTTAACACCTATGGATTTTGAGTGAAAAATGGCCCGGAAGCGAAAGTGAAAAAAATTCGTATTTTAACCATTTATATGTGTAAGACTCTTAAACTTGAGCGTTTCCTTACAGATTCGTCGAAAAACATCGAAAGAAATAAAGGTTTTTCACATAGTCATTCGGGTGCCTCCACGAGGGTCTTTTCGTAAGGGTTGAGGTTGTGAAGTCTTTTCGACACGAGTAAATGTATTTTTTCTTCCATATTTTAAGCTTAGGACAATCTTTAGTGGATATGGTATGATACTAAAACGAGAAAACAACTTTTCAGATCGAGTTAACGACCCTGTCCCAATGGGCAAAAAAGTTCCTATTTTAACACCTATGGATTTTGAGTGAAAAATGGCCCGGAAGCGAAAGGGAAAAAATTCGTATTTTAACCATTTATATGTGTAAGACTCTTAAACTTGAGCGTTTCCTTATAGATTCGTCGAAAAACATCGAAAGAAACAAAGGTTTTTCACATAGTCATTCGGGTGCCTCCACGAGGGTCTTTTCGTAAGGGTTGAGGTTGTGAAGTCTTTTCGACACGAGTAAATGTATTTTTTCTTCCATATTTTAAGCTTAGGACAATCTTTAGTGGATATGGTATGATACTAAAACGAGAAAACAACTTTTCAGATCGAGTTAACGACCCTGTCCCAATGGGCAAAAAAGTTCCTATGTTAACACCTATGGATTTTGAGTGAAAAATGGCCCGGAAGCGAAAGGGAAAAAATTCGTATTTTAACCATTTATATGTGTAACACTCTTAAACTTGAGCGTTTCCTTACAGATTCGTCAAAAAACATCGAAAGAAATAAAGGTTTTTCACATAGTCATTCGGGTGCCTCCACGAGGGTCTTTTCGTAAGGGTTGAGGTTGTGAAGTCTTTTCGACACGAGTAAATGTATTTTTTCTTCCATATTTTAAGCTTAGGACAATCTTTAGTGGATATGGTATGATACTAAAACGAGAAAACAACTTTTCAGATCGAGTTAACGACCCTGTCCCAATGGGCAAAAAAGTTCCTATGTTAACACCTATGGATTTTGAGTGAAAAATGGCCCGGAAGCGAAAGGGAAAAAATTCGTATTTTAACCATTTATATGTGTAACACTCTTAAACTTGAGCGTTTCCTTACAGATTCGTCGAAAAACATCGAAAGAAATAAAGGTTTTTCACATAGTCATTCGGGTGCCTCCACGAGGGTCTTTTCGTAAGGGTTGAGGTTGTGAAGTCTTTTCGACACGAGTAAATGTATTTTTTCTTCCATATTTTAAGCTTAGGACAATCTTTAGTGGATATGGTATGATACTAAAACGAGAAAACAACTTTTCAGATCGAGTTAACGACCCTGTCCCAATGGGCAAAAAAGTTCCTATTTTAACACCTATGGATTTTGAGTGAAAAATGGCCCGGAAGCGAAAGGGAAAAAATTCGTATTTTAACCATTTATATGTGTAACACTCTTAAACTTGAGCGTTTCCTTATAGATTCGTCGAAAAACATCGAAAGAAACAAAGGTTTTTCACATAGTCATTCGGGTGCCTCCACGAGGGTCTTTTCGTAAGGGTTGAGGTTGTGAAGTCTTTTCGACACGAGTAAATGTATTTTTTCTTCCATATTTTAAGCTTAGGACAATCTTTAGTGGATATGGTATGATACTAAAACGAGAAAACAACTTTTCAGATCGAGTTAACGACCCTGTCCCAATGGGCAAAAAAGTTCCTATGTTAACACCTATGGATTTTGAGTGAAAAATGGCCCGGAAGCGAAAGTGAAAAAAATTCGTATTTTAACCATTTATATGTGTAAGACTCTTAAACTTGAGCGTTTCCTTACAGATTCGTCGAAAAACATCGAAAGAAATAAAGGTTTTTCACATAGTCATTCGGGTGCCTCCACGAGGGTCTTTTCGTAAGGGTTGAGGTTGTGAAGTCTTTTCGACACGAGTAAATGTATTTTTTCTTCCATATTTTAAGCTTAGGACAATCTTTAGTGGATATGGTATGATACTAAAACGAGAAAACAACTTTTCAGATCGAGTTAACGACCCTGTCCCAATGGGCAAAAAAGTTCCTATTTTAACACCTATGGATTTTGAGTGAAAAATGGCCCGGAAGCGAAAGGGAAAAAATTCGTATTTTAACCATTTATATGTGTAACACTCTTAAACTTGAGCGTTTCCTTATAGATTCGTCGAAAAACATCGAAAGAAACAAAGGTTTTTCACATAGTCATTCGGGTGCCTCCACGAGGGTCTTTTCGTAAGGGTTGAGGTTGTGAAGTCTTTTCGACACGAGTAAATGTATTTTTTCTTCCATATTTTAAGCTTAGGACAATCTTTAGTGGATATGGTATGATACTAAAACGAGAAAACAACTTTTCAGATCGAGTTAACGACCCTGTCCCAATGGGCAAAAAAGTTCCTATGTTAACACCTATGGATTTTGAGTGAAAAATGGCCCGGAAGCGAAAGTGAAAAAAATTCGTATTTTAACCATTTATATGTGTAAGACTCTTAAACTTGAGCGTTTCCTTACAGATTCGTCGAAAAACATCGAAAGAAATAAAGGTTTTTCACATAGTCATTCGGGTGCCTCCACGAGGGTCTTTTCGTAAGGGTTGAGGTTGTGAAGTCTTTTCGACACGAGTAAATGTATTTTTTCTTCCATATTTTAAGCTTAGGACAATCTTTAGTGGATATGGTATGATACTAAAACGAGAAAACAACTTTTCAGATCGAGTTAACGACCCTGTCCCAATGGGCAAAAAAGTTCCTATTTTAACACCTATGGATTTTGAGTGAAAAATGGCCCGGAAGCGAAAGGGAAAAAATTCGTATTTTAACCATTTATATGTGTAACACTCTTAAACTTGAGCGTTTCCTTATAGATTCGTCGAAAAACATCGAAAGAAACAAAGGTTTTTCACATAGTCATTCGGGTGCCTCCACGAGGGTCTTTTCGTAAGGGTTGAGGTTGTGAAGTCTTTTCGACACGAGTAAATGTATTTTTTCTTCCATATTTTAAGCTTAGGACAATCTTTAGTGGATATGGTATGATACTAAAACGAGAAAACAACTTTTCAGATCGAGTTAACGACCCTGTCCCAATGGGCAAAAAAGTTCCTATGTTAACACCTATGGATTTTGAGTGAAAAATGGCCCGGAAGCGAAAGGGAAAAAATTCGTATTTTAACCATTTATATGTGTAACACTCTTAAACTTGAGCGTTTCCTTACAGATTCGTCAAAAAACATCGAAAGAAATAAAGGTTTTTCACATAGTCATTCGGGTGCCTCCACGAGGGTCTTTTCGTAAGGGTTGAGGTTGTGAAGTCTTTTCGACACGAGTAAATGTATTTTTTCTTCCATATTTTAAGCTTAGGACAATCTTTAGTGGATATGGTATGATACTAAAACGAGAAAACAACTTTTCAGATCGAGTTAACGACCCTGTCCCAATGGGCAAAAAAGTTCCTATGTTAACACCTATGGATTTTGAGTGAAAAATAACCCGGAAGCGAAAGGGAAAAAATTCGTATTTTAACCATTTATATGTGTAACACTCTTAAACTTGAGCGTTTCCTTACAGATTCGTCGAAAAACATCGAAAGAAATAAAGGTTTTTCACATAGTCATTCGGGTGCCTCCACGAGGGTCTTTTCGTAAGGGTTGAGGTTGTGAAGTCTTTTCGACACGAGTAAATGTATTTTTTCTTCCATATTTTAAGCTTATGACAATCTTTAGTGGATATGGTATGATACTAAAACGAGAAAACAACTTTTCAGATCGAGTTAACGACCCTGTCCCAATGGGCAAAAAAGTTCCTATGTTAACACCTATGGATTTTGAGTGAAAAATGGCCCGGAAGCGAAAGTGAAAAAAATTCGTATTTTAACCATTTATATGTGTAAGACTCTTAAACTTGAGCGTTTCCTTACAGATTCGTCGAAAAACATCGAAAGAAATAAAGGTTTTTCACATAGTCATTCGGGTGCCTCCACGAGGGTCTTTTCGTAAGGGTTGAGGTTGTGAAGTCTTTTCGACACGAGTAAATGTATTTTTTCTTCCATATTTTAAGCTTAGGACAATCTTTAGTGGATATGGTATGATACTAAAACGAGAAAACAACTTTTCAGATCGAGTTAACGACCCTGTCCCAATGGGCAAAAAAGTTCCTATGTTAACACCTATGGATTTTGAGTGAAAAATGGCCCGGAAGCGAAAGGGAAAAAATTCGTATTTTAACCATTTATATGTGTAACACTCTTAAACTTGAGCGTTTCCTTACAGATTCGTCGAAAAACATCGAAAGAAATAAAGGTTTTTCACATAGTCATTCGGGTGCCTCCACGAGGGTCTTTTCGTAAGGGTTGAGGTTGTGAAGTCTTTTCGACACGAGTAAATGTATTTTTTCTTCCATATTTTAAGCTTAGGACAATCTTTAGTGGATATGGTATGATACTAAAACGAGAAAACAACTTTTCAGATCGAGTTAACGACCCTGTCCCAATGGGCAAAAAAGTTCCTATGTTAACACCTATGGATTTTGAGTGAAAAATGGCCCGGAAGCGAAAGTGAAAAAAATTCGTATTTTAACCATTTATATGTGTAAGACTCTTAAACTTGAGCGTTTCCTTACAGATTCGTCGAAAAACATCGAAAGAAATAAAGGTTTTTCACATAGTCATTCGGGTGCCTCCACGAGGGTCTTTTCGTAAGGGTTGAGGTTGTGAAGTCTTTTCGACACGAGTAAATGTATTTTTTCTTCCATATTTTAAGCTTAGGACAATCTTTAGTGGATATGGTATGATACTAAAACGAGAAAACAACTTTTCAGATCGAGTTAACGACCCTGTCCCAATGGGCAAAAAAGTTCCTATTTTAACACCTATGGATTTTGAGTGAAAAATGGCCCGGAAGCGAAAGGGAAAAAATTCGTATTTTAACCATTTATATGTGTAAGACTCTTAAACTTGAGCGTTTCCTTATAGATTCGTCGAAAAACATCGAAAGAAACAAAGGTTTTTCACATAGTCATTCGGGTGCCTCCACGAGGGTCTTTTCGTAAGGGTTGAGGTTGTGAAGTCTTTTCGACACGAGTAAATGTATTTTTTCTTCCATATTTTAAGCTTAGGACAATCTTTAGTGGATATGGTATGATACTAAAACGAGAAAACAACTTTTCAGATCGAGTTAACGACCCTGTCCCAATGGGCAAAAAAGTTCCTATGTTAACACCTATGGATTTTGAGTGAAAAATGGCCCGGAAGCGAAAGGGAAAAAATTCGTATTTTAACCATTTATATGTGTAACACTCTTAAACTTGAGCGTTTCCTTACAGATTCGTCAAAAAACATCGAAAGAAATAAAGGTTTTTCACATAGTCATTCGGGTGCCTCCACGAGGGTCTTTTCGTAAGGGTTGAGGTTGTGAAGTCTTTTCGACACGAGTAAATGTATTTTTTCTTCCATATTTTAAGCTTAGGACAATCTTTAGTGGATATGGTATGATACTAAAACGAGAAAACAACTTTTCAGATCGAGTTAACGACCCTGTCCCAATGGGCAAAAAAGTTCCTATGTTAACACCTATGGATTTTGAGTGAAAAATGGCCCGGAAGCGAAAGTGAAAAAATTCGTATTTTAACCATTTATATGTGTAAGACTCTTAAACTTGAGCGTTTCCTTACAGATTCGTCGAAAAACATCGAAAGAAATAAAGGTTTTTCACATAGTCATTCGGGTGCCTCCACGAGGGTCTTTTCGTAAGGGTTGAGGTTGTGAAGTCTTTTCGACACGAGTAAATGTATTTTTTCTTCCATATTTTAAGCTTAGGACAATCTTTAGTGGATATGGTATGATACTAAAACGAGAAAACAACTTTTCAGATCGAGTTAACGACCCTGTCCCAATGGGCAAAAAAGTTCCTATTTTAACACCTATGGATTTTGAGTGAAAAATGGCCCGGAAGCGAAAGGGAAAAAATTCGTATTTTAACCATTTATATGTGTAACACTCTTAAACTTGAGCGTTTCCTTATAGATTCGTCGAAAAACATCGAAAGAAACAAAGGTTTTTCACATAGTCATTCGGGTGCCTCCACGAGGGTCTTTTCGTAAGGGTTGAGGTTGTGAAGTCTTTTCGACACGAGTAAATGTATTTTTTCTTCCATATTTTAAGCTTAGGACAATCTTTAGTGGATATGGTATGATACTAAAACGAGAAAACAACTTTTCAGATCGAGTTAACGACCCTGTCCCAATGGGCAAAAAAGTTCCTATGTTAACACCTATGGATTTTGAGTGAAAAATGGCCCGGAAGCGAAAGGGAAAAAATTCGTATTTTAACCATTTATATGTGTAACACTCTTAAACTTGAGCGTTTCCTTACAGATTCGTCAAAAAACATCGAAAGAAATAAAGGTTTTTCACATAGTCATTCGGGTGCCTCCACGAGGGTCTTTTCGTAAGGGTTGAGGTTGTGAAGTCTTTTCGACACGAGTAAATGTATTTTTTCTTCCATATTTTAAGCTTAGGACAATCTTTAGTGGATATGGTATGATACTAAAACGAGAAAACAACTTTTCAGATCGAGTTAACGACCCTGTCCCAATGGGCAAAAAAGTTCCTATGTTAACACCTATGGATTTTGAGTGAAAAATAACCCGGAAGCGAAAGGGAAAAAATTCGTATTTTAACCATTTATATGTGTAACACTCTTAAACTTGAGCGTTTCCTTACAGATTCGTCGAAAAACATCGAAAGAAATAAAGGTTTTTCACATAGTCATTCGGGTGCCTCCACGAGGGTCTTTTCGTAAGGGTTGAGGTTGTGAAGTCTTTTCGACACGAGTAAATGTATTTTTTCTTCCATATTTTAAGCTTATGACAATCTTTAGTGGATATGGTATGATACTAAAACGAGAAAACAACTTTTCAGATCGAGTTAACGACCCTGTCCCAATGGGCAAAAAAGTTCCTATGTTAACACCTATGGATTTTGAGTGAAAAATGGCCCGGAAGCGAAAGTGAAAAAAATTCGTATTTTAACCATTTATATGTGTAAGACTCTTAAACTTGAGCGTTTCCTTACAGATTCGTCGAAAAACATCGAAAGAAATAAAGGTTTTTCACATAGTCATTCGGGTGCCTCCACGAGGGTCTTTTCGTAAGGGTTGAGGTTGTGAAGTCTTTTCGACACGAGTAAATGTATTTTTTCTTCCATATTTTAAGCTTAGGACAATCTTTAGTGGATATGGTATGATACTAAAACGAGAAAACAACTTTTCAGATCGAGTTAACGACCCTGTCCCAATGGGCAAAAAAGTTCCTATGTTAACACCTATGGATTTTGAGTGAAAAATGGCCCGGAAGCGAAAGGGAAAAAATTCGTATTTTAACCATTTATATGTGTAACACTCTTAAACTTGAGCGTTTCCTTACAGATTCGTCGAAAAACATCGAAAGAAATAAAGGTTTTTCACATAGTCATTCGGGTGCCTCCACGAGGGTCTTTTCGTAAGGGTTGAGGTTGTGAAGTCTTTTCGACACGAGTAAATGTATTTTTTCTTCCATATTTTAAGCTTAGGACAATCTTTAGTGGATATGGTATGATACTAAAACGAGAAAACAACTTTTCAGATCGAGTTAACGACCCTGTCCCAATGGGCAAAAAAGTTCCTATGTTAACACCTATGGATTTTGAGTGAAAAATGGCCCGGAAGCGAAAGTGAAAAAAATTCGTATTTTAACCATTTATATGTGTAAGACTCTTAAACTTGAGCGTTTCCTTACAGATTCGTCGAAAAACATCGAAAGAAATAAAGGTTTTTCACATAGTCATTCGGGTGCCTCCACGAGGGTCTTTTCGTAAGGGTTGAGGTTGTGAAGTCTTTTCGACACGAGTAAATGTATTTTTTCTTCCATATTTTAAGCTTAGGACAATCTTTAGTGGATATGGTATGATACTAAAACGAGAAAACAACTTTTCAGATCGAGTTAACGACCCTGTCCCAATGGGCAAAAAAGTTCCTATTTTAACACCTATGGATTTTGAGTGAAAAATGGCCCGGAAGCGAAAGGGAAAAAATTCGTATTTTAACCATTTATATGTGTAAGACTCTTAAACTTGAGCGTTTCCTTATAGATTCGTCGAAAAACATCGAAAGAAACAAAGGTTTTTCACATAGTCATTCGGGTGCCTCCACGAGGGTCTTTTCGTAAGGGTTGAGGTTGTGAAGTCTTTTCGACACGAGTAAATGTATTTTTTCTTCCATATTTTAAGCTTAGGACAATCTTTAGTGGATATGGTATGATACTAAAACGAGAAAACAACTTTTCAGATCGAGTTAACGACCCTGTCCCAATGGGCAAAAAAGTTCCTATGTTAACACCTATGGATTTTGAGTGAAAAATGGCCCGGAAGCGAAAGGGAAAAAAATTCGTATTTTAACCATTTATATGTGTAAGGCTCTTAAACTTGAGGGTTTCCTTACAGATTCGTCGAAAAACATCGAAAGAAATAAAGGTTTTTCTCATAGTCATTCGGGTGCCTCCACGAGGGTCTTTTCGTAAGGGTTGAGGTTGTGAAGTCTTTTCGACACGAGTAAATGTATTTTTTCTTCCATATTCTAAGATTAGGACAATCTTTAGTGGATATGGTATGATACTAAAACGAGAAAACAACTTTTCAGATCGAGTTAACGACCCTGTCCCAATGGGCAAAAAAGTTCCTATGTTAACACCTATGGATTTTGAGTGAAAAATGGCCCGGAAGCGAAAGTGAAAAAAATTCGTATTTTAACCATTTATATGTGTAAGACTCTTAAACTTGAGCGTTTCCTTACAGATTCGTCGAAAAACATCGAAAGAAATAAAGGTTTTTCACATAGTCATTCGGGTGCCTCCACGAGGGTCTTTTCGTAAGGGTTGAGGTTGTGAAGTCTTTTCGACACGAGTAAATGTATTTTTTCTTCCATATTTTAAGCTTAGGACAATCTTTAGTGGATATGGTATGATACTAAAACGAGAAAACAACTTTTCAGATCGAGTTAACGACCCTGTCCCAATGGGCAAAAAAGTTCCTATGTTAACACCTATGGATTTTGAGTGAAAAATGGCCCGGAAGCGAAAGGGAAAAAATTCGTATTTTAACCATTTATATGTGTAACACTCTTAAACTTGAGCGTTTCCTTACAGATTCGTCGAAAAACATCGAAAGAAATAAAGGTTTTTCACATAGTCATTCGGGTGCCTCCACGAGGGTCTTTTCGTAAGGGTTGAGGTTGTGAAGTCTTTTCGACACGAGTAAATGTATTTTTTCTTCCATATTTTAAGCTTAGGACAATCTTTAGTGGATATGGTATGATACTAAAACGAGAAAACAACTTTTCAGATCGAGTTAACGACCCTGTCCCAATGGGCAAAAAAGTTCCTATGTTAACAGCTATGGATTTTGAGTGAAAAATGGCCCGGAAGCGAAAGTGAAAAAAATTCGTATTTTAACCATTTATATGTGTAAGACTCTTAAACTTGAGCGTTTCCTTACAGATTCGTCGAAAAACATCGAAAGAAATAAAGGTTTTTCACATAGTCATTCGGGTGCCTCCACGAGGGTCTTTTCGTAAGGGTTGAGGTTGTGAAGTCTTTTCGACACGAGTAAATGTATTTTTTCTTCCATATTTTAAGCTTAGGACAATCTTTAGTGGATATGGTATGATACTAAAACGAGAAAACAACTTTTCAGATCGAGTTAACGACCCTGTCCCAATGGGCAAAAAAGTTCCTATTTTAACACCTATGGATTTTGAGTGAAAAATGGCCCGGAAGCGAAAGGGAAAAAATTCGTATTTTAACCATTTATATGTGTAAGACTCTTAAACTTGAGCGTTTCCTTATAGATTCGTCGAAAAACATCGAAAGAAACAAAGGTTTTTCACATAGTCATTCGGGTGCCTCCACGAGGGTCTTTTCGTAAGGGTTGAGGTTGTGAAGTCTTTTCGACACGAGTAAATGTATTTTTTCTTCCATATTTTAAGCTTAGGACAATCTTTAGTGGATATGGTATGATACTAAAACGAGAAAACAACTTTTCAGATCGAGTTAACGACCCTGTCCCAATGGGCAAAAAAGTTCCTATGTTAACACCTATGGATTTTGAGTGAAAAATGGCCCGGAAGCGAAAGGGAAAAAAATTCGTATTTTAACCATTTATATGTGTAAGGCTCTTAAACTTGAGGGTTTCCTTACAGATTCGTCGAAAAACATCGAAAGAAATAAAGGTTTTTCTCATAGTCATTCGGGTGCCTCCACGAGGGTCTTTTCGTAAGGGTTGAGGTTGTGAAGTCTTTTCGACACGAGTAAATGTATTTTTTCTTCCATATTCTAAGATTAGGACAATCTTTAGTGGATATGGTATGATACTAAAACGAGAAAACAACTTTTCAGATCGAGTTAACGACCCTGTCCCAATGGGCAAAAAAGTTCCTATGTTAACACCTATGGATTTTGAGTGAAAAATGGCCCGGAAGCGAAAGTGAAAAAAATTCGTATTTTAACCATTTATATGTGTAAGACTCTTAAACTTGAGCGTTTCCTTACAGATTCGTCGAAAAACATCGAAAGAAATAAAGGTTTTTCACATAGTCATTCGGGTGCCTCCACGAGGGTCTTTTCGTAAGGGTTGAGGTTGTGAAGTCTTTTCGACACGAGTAAATGTATTTTTTCTTCCATATTTTAAGCTTAGGACAATCTTTAGTGGATATGGTATGATACTAAAATGAGAAAACAACTTTTCAGATCGAGTTAACGACCCTGTCCCAATGGGCAAAAAAGTTCCTATGTTAACACCTATGGATTTTGAGTGAAAAATGGCCCGGAAGCGAAAGGGAAAAAATTCGTATTTTAACCATTTATATGTGTAACACTCTTAAACTTGAGCGTTTCCTTATAGATTCGTCGAAAAACATCGAAAGAAATAAAGGTTTTTCACATAGTCATTCGGGTGCCTCCACGAGGGTCTTTTCGTAAGGGTTGAGGTTGTGAAGTCTTTTCGACACGAGTAAATGTATTTTTTCTTCCATATTTTAAGCTTAGGACAATCTTTAGTGGATATGGTATGATACTAAAACGAGAAAACAACTTTTCAGATCGAGTTAACGACCCTGTCCCAATGGGCAAAAAAGTTCCTATGTTAACACCTATGGATTTTGAGTGAAAAATGGCCCGGAAGCGAAAGGGAAAAAATTCGTATATTAACCATTTATATGTGTAACACTCTTAAACTTGAGCGTTTCCTTACAGATTCGTCGAAAAACATCGAAAGAAATAAAGGTTTTTCACATAGTCATTCGGGTGCCTCCACGAGGGTCTTTTCGTAAGGGTTGAGGTTGTGAAGTCTTTTCGACACGAGTAAATGTATTTTTTCTTCCATATTTTAAGCTTAGGACAATCTTTAGTGGATATGGTATGATACTAAAACGAGAAAACAACTTTTCAGATCGAGTTAACGACCCTGTCCCAATGGGCAAAAAAGTTCCTATTTTAACACCTATGGATTTTGAGTGAAAAATGGCCCGGAAGCGAAAGGGAAAAAATTCGTATTTTAACCATTTATATGTGTAAGACTCTTAAACTTGAGCGTTTCCTTATAGATTCGTCGAAAAACATCGAAAGAAACAAAGGTTTTTCACATAGTCATTCGGGTGCCTCCACGAGGGTCTTTTCGTAAGGGTTGAGGTTGTGAAGTCTTTTCGACACGAGTAAATGTATTTTTTCTTCCATATTTTAAGCTTAGGACAATCTTTAGTGGATATGGTATGATACTAAAACGAGAAAACAACTTTTCAGATCGAGTTAACGACCCTGTCCCAATGGGCAAAAAAGTTCCTATGTTAACACCTATGGATTTTGAGTGAAAAATGGCCCGGAAGCGAAAGGGAAAAAATTCGTATTTTAACCATTTATATGTGTAACACTCTTAAACTTGAGCGTTTCCTTACAGATTCGTCGAAAAACATCGAAAGAAATAAAGGTTTTTCACATAGTCATTCGGGTGCCTCCACGAGGGTCTTTTCGTAAGGGTTGAGGTTGTGAAGTCTTTTCGACACGAGTAAATGTATTTTTTCTTCCATATTTTAAGCTTAGGACAATCTTTAGTGGATATGGTATGATACTAAAACGAGAAAACAACTTTTCAGATCGAGTTAACGACCCTGTCCCAATGGGCAAAAAAGTTCCTATGTTAACACCTATGGATTTTGAGTGAAAAATGGCCCGGAAGCGAAAGTGAAAAAAATTCGTATTTTAACCATTTATATGTGTAAGACTCTTAAACTTGAGCGTTTCCTTACAGATTCGTCGAAAAACATCGAAAGAAATAAAGGTTTTTCACATAGTCATTCGGGTGCCTCCACGAGGGTCTTTTCGTAAGGGTTGAGGTTGTGAAGTCTTTTCGACACGAGTAAATGTATTTTTTCTTCCATATTTTAAGCTTAGGACAATCTTTAGTGGATATGGTATGATACTAAAACGAGAAAACAACTTTTCAGATCGAGTTAACGACCCTGTCCCAATGGGCAAAAAAGTTCCTATTTTAACACCTATGGATTTTGAGTGAAAAATGGCCCGGAAGCGAAAGGGAAAAAATTCGTATTTTAACCATTTATATGTGTAAGACTCTTAAACTTGAGCGTTTCCTTATAGATTCGTCGAAAAACATCGAAAGAAACAAAGGTTTTTCACATAGTCATTCGGGTGCCTCCACGAGGGTCTTTTCGTAAGGGTTGAGGTTGTGAAGTCTTTTCGACACGAGTAAATGTATTTTTTCTTCCATATTTTAAGCTTAGGACAATCTTTAGTGGATATGGTATGATACTAAAACGAGAAAACAACTTTTCAGATCGAGTTAACGACCCTGTCCCAATGGGCAAAAAAGTTCCTATGTTAACACCTATGGATTTTGAGTGAAAAATGGCCCGGAAGCGAAAGGGAAAAAATTCGTATTTTAACCATTTATATGTGTAACACTCTTAAACTTGAGCGTTTCCTTACAGATTCGTCAAAAAACATCGAAAGAAATAAAGGTTTTTCACATAGTCATTCGGGTGCCTCCACGAGGGTCTTTTCGTAAGGGTTGAGGTTGTGAAGTCTTTTCGACACGAGTAAATGTATTTTTTCTTCCAGATTTTAAGCTTAGGACAATCTTTAGTGGATATGGTATGATACTAAAACGAGAAAACAACTTTTCAGATCGAGTTAACGACCTTGTCCCAATGGGCAAAAAAGTTCCTATGTTAACACCTATGGATTTTGAGTGAAAAATGGCCCGGAAGCGAAAGGGAAAAAATTCGTATTTTAACCATTTATATGTGTAACACTCTTAAACTTGAGCGTTTCCTTACAGATTCGTCGAAAAACATCGAAAGAAATAAAGGTTTTTCACATAGTCATTCGGGTGCCTCCACGAGGGTCTTTTCGTAAGGGTTGAGGTTGTGAAGTCTTTTCGACACGAGTAAATGTATTTTTTCTTCCATATTTTAAGCTTAGGACAATCTTTAGTGGATATGGTATGATACTAAAACGAGAAAACAACTTTTCAGATCGAGTTAACGACCCTGTCCCAATGGGCAAAAAAGTTCCTATGTTAACACCTATGGATTTTGAGTGAAAAATGGCCCGGAAGAGAAAGTGAAAAAAATTCGTATTTTAACCATTTATATGTGTAAGACTCTTAAACTTGAGCGTTTCCTTACAGATTCGTCGAAAAACATCGAAAGAAATAAAGGTTTTTCACATAGTCATTCGGGTGCCTCCACGAGGGTCTTTTCGTAAGGGTTGAGGTTGTGAAGTCTTTTCGACACGAGTAAATGTATTTTTTCTTCCATATTTTAAGCTTAGGACAATCTTTAGTGGATATGGTATGATACTAAAACGAGAAAACAACTTTTCAGATCGAGTTAACGACCCTGTCCCAATGGGCAAAAAAGTTCCTATGTTAACACCTATGGATTTTGAGTGAAAAATGGCCCGGAAGCGAAAGGGAAAAAATTCGTATTTTAACCATTTATATGTGTAACACTCTTAAACTTGAGCGTTTCCTTACAGATTCGTCGAAAAACATCGAAAGAAATAAAGGTTTTTCACATAGTCATTCGGGTGCCTCCACGAGGGTCTTTTCGTAAGGGTGGAGGTTGTGAAGTCTTTTCGACACGAGTAAATGTATTTTTTCTTCCATATTTTAAGCTTATGACAATCTTTAGTGGATATGGTATGATACTAAAACGAGAAAACAACTTTTCAGATCGAGTTAACGACCCTGTCCCAATGGGCAAAAAAGTTCCTATGTTAACACCTATGGATTTTGAGTGAAAAATGGCCCGGAAGCGAAAGTGAAAAAAATTCGTATTTTAACCATTTATATGTGTAAGACTCTTAAACTTGAGCGTTTCCTTACAGATTCGTCGAAAAACATCGAAAGAAATAAAGGTTTTTCACATAGTCATTCGGGTGCCTCCACGAGGGTCTTTTCGTAAGGGTTGAGGTTGTGAAGTCTTTTCGACACGAGTAAATGTATTTTTTCTTCCATATTTTAAGCTTAGGACAATCTTTAGTGGATATGGTATGATACTAAAACGAGAAAACAACTTTTCAGATCGAGTTAACGACCCTGTCCCAATGGGCAAAAAAGTTCCTATGTTAACACCTATGGATTTTGAGTGAAAAATGGCCCGGAAGCGAAAGGGAAAAAATTCGTATTTTAACCATTTATATGTGTAACACTCTTAAACTTGAGCGTTTCCTTACAGATTCGTCGAAAAACATCGAAAGAAATAAAGGTTTTTCACATAGTCATTCGGGTGCCTCCACGAGGGTCTTTTCGTAAGGGTTGAGGTTGTGAAGTCTTTTCGACACGAGTAAATGTATTTTTTCTTCCATATTTTAAGCTTAGGACAATCTTTAGTGGATATGGTATGATACTAAAACGAGAAAACAACTTTTCAGATCGAGTTAACGACCCTGTCCCAATGGGCAAAAAAGTTCCTATGTTAACAGCTATGGATTTTGAGTGAAAAATGGCCCGGAAGCGAAAGTGAAAAAAATTCGTATTTTAACCATTTATATGTGTAAGACTCTTAAACTTGAGCGTTTCCTTACAGATTCGTCGAAAAACATCGAAAGAAATAAAGGTTTTTCACATAGTCATTCGGGTGCCTCCACGAGGGTCTTTTCGTAAGGGTTGAGGTTGTGAAGTCTTTTCGACACGAGTAAATGTATTTTTTCTTCCATATTTTAAGCTTAGGACAATCTTTAGTGGATATGGTATGATACTAAAACGAGAAAACAACTTTTCAGATCGAGTTAACGACCCTGTCCCAATGGGCAAAAAAGTTCCTATTTTAACACCTATGGATTTTGAGTGAAAAATGGCCCGGAAGCGAAAGGGAAAAAATTCGTATTTTAACCATTTATATGTGTAAGACTCTTAAACTTGAGCGTTTCCTTATAGATTCGTCGAAAAACATCGAAAGAAACAAAGGTTTTTCACATAGTCATTCGGGTGCCTCCACGAGGGTCTTTTCGTAAGGGTTGAGGTTGTGAAGTCTTTTCGACACGAGTAAATGTATTTTTTCTTCCATATTTTAAGCTTAGGACAATCTTTAGTGGATATGGTATGATACTAAAACGAGAAAACAACTTTTCAGATCGAGTTAACGACCCTGTCCCAATGGGCAAAAAAGTTCCTATGTTAACACCTATGGATTTTGAGTGAAAAATGGCCCGGAAGCGAAAGGGAAAAAATTCGTATTTTAACCATTTATATGTGTAACACTCTTAAACTTGAGCGTTTCCTTACAGATTCGTCAAAAAACATTGAAAGAAATAAAGGTTTTTCACATAGTCATTCGGGTGCCTCCACGAGGGTCTTTTCGTAAGGGTTGAGGTTGTGAAGTCTTTTCGACACGAGTAAATGTATTTTTTCTTCCATATTTTAAGCTTAGGACAATCTTTAGTGGATATGGTATGATACTAAAACGAGAAAACAACTTTTCAGATCGAGTTAACGACCCTGTCCCAATGGGCAAAAAAGTTCCTATGTTAACACCTATGGATTTTGAGTGAAAAATGGCCCGGAAGCGAAAGGGAAAAAATTCGTATTTTAACCATTTATATGTGTAACACTCTTAAACTTGAGCGTTTCCTTACAGATTCGTCGAAAAACATCGAAAGAAATAAAGGTTTTTCACATAGTCATTCGGGTGCCTCCACGAGGGTCTTTTCGTAAGGGTTGAGGTTGTGAAGTCTTTTCGACACGAGTAAATGTATTTTTTCTTCCATATTTTAAGCTTAGGACAATCTTTAGTGGATATGGTATGATACTAAAACGAGAAAACAACTTTTCAGATCGAGTTAACGACCCTGTCCCAATGGGCAAAAAAGTTCCTATGTTAACACCTATGGATTTTGAGTGAAAAATGGCCCGGAAGCGAAAGTGAAAAAAATTCGTATTTTAACCATTTATATGTGTAAGACTCTTAAACTTGAGCGTTTCCTTACAGATTCGTCGAAAAACATCGAAAGAAATAAAGGTTTTTCACATAGTCATTCGGGTGCCTCCACGAGGGTCTTTTCGTAAGGGTTGAGGTTGTGAAGTCTTTTCGACACGAGTAAATGTATTTTTTCTTCCATATTTTAAGCTTAGGACAATCTTTAGTGGATATGGTATGATACTAAAATGAGAAAACAACTTTTCAGATCGAGTTAACGACCCTGTCCCAATGGGCAAAAAAGTTCCTATGTTAACACCTATGGATTTTGAGTGAAAAATGGCCCGGAAGCGAAAGGGAAAAAATTCGTATTTTAACCATTTATATGTGTAACACTCTTAAACTTGAGCGTTTCCTTACAGATTCGTCGAAAAACATCGAAAGAAATAAAGGTTTTTCACATAGTCATTCGGGTGCCTCCACGAGGGTCTTTTCGTAAGGGTTGAGGTTGTGAAGTCTTTTCGACACGAGTAAATGTATTTTTTCTTCCATATTTTAAGCTTAGGACAATCTTTAGTGGATATGGTATGATACTAAAACGAGAAAACAACTTTTCAGATCGAGTTAACGACCCTGTCCCAATGGGCAAAAAAGTTCCTATGTTAACACCTATGGATTTTGAGTGAAAAATGGCCCGGAAGCGAAAGGGAAAAAATTCGTATTTTAACCATTTATATGTGTAACACTCTTAAACTTGAGCGTTTCCTTACAGATTCGTCGAAAAACATCGAAAGAAATAAAGGTTTTTCACATAGTCATTCGGGTGCCTCCACGAGGGTCTTTTCGTAAGGGTTGAGGTTGTGAAGTCTTTTCGACACGAGTAAATGTATTTTTTCTTCCATATTTTAAGCTTAGGACAATCTTTAGTGGATATGGTATGATACTAAAACGAGAAAACAACTTTTCAGATCGAGTTAACGACCCTGTCCCAATGGGCAAAAAAGTTCCTATTTTAACACCTATGGATTTTGAGTGAAAAATGGCCCGGAAGCGAAAGGGAAAAAATTCGTATTTTAACCATTTATATGTGTAAGACTCTTAAACTTGAGCGTTTCCTTATAGATTCGTCGAAAAACATCGAAAGAAACAAAGGTTTTTCACATAGTCATTCGGGTGCCTCCACGAGGGTCTTTTCGTAAGGGTTGAGGTTGTGAAGTCTTTTCGACACGAGTAAATGTATTTTTTCTTCCATATTTTAAGCTTAGGACAATCTTTAGTGGATATGGTATGATACTAAAACGAGAAAACAACTTTTCAGATCGAGTTAACGACCCTGTCCCAATGGGCAAAAAAGTTCCTATGTTAACACCTATGGATTTTGAGTGAAAAATGGCCCGGAAGCGAAAGGGAAAAAATTCGTATTTTAACCATTTATATGTGTAACACTCTTAAACTTGAGCGTTTCCTTACAGATTCGTCGAAAAACATCGAAAGAAATAAAGGTTTTTCACATAGTCATTCGGGTGCCTCCACGAGGGTCTTTTCGTAAGGGTTGAGGTTGTGAAGTCTTTTCGACACGAGTAAATGTATTTTTTCTTCCATATTTTAAGCTTAGGACAATCTTTAGTGGATATGGTATGATACTAAAACGAGAAAACAACTTTTCAGATCGAGTTAACGACCCTGTCCCAATGGGCAAAAAAGTTCCTATGTTAACACCTATGGATTTTGAGTGAAAAATGGCCCGGAAGCGAAAGTGAAAAAAATTCGTATTTTAACCATTTATATGTGTAAGACTCTTAAACTTGAGCGTTTCCTTACAGATTCGTCGAAAAACATCGAAAGAAATAAAGGTTTTTCACATAGTCATTCGGGTGCCTCCACGAGGGTCTTTTCGTAAGGGTTGAGGTTGTGAAGTCTTTTCGACACGAGTAAATGTATTTTTTCTTCCATATTTTAAGCTTAGGACAATCTTTAGTGGATATGGTATGATACTAAAACGAGAAAACAACTTTTCAGATCGAGTTAACGACCCTGTCCCAATGGGCAAAAAAGTTCCTATTTTAACACCTATGGATTTTGAGTGAAAAATGGCCCGGAAGCGAAAGGGAAAAAATTCGTATTTTAACCATTTATATGTGTAAGACTCTTAAACTTGAGCGTTTCCTTATAGATTCGTCGAAAAACATCGAAAGAAACAAAGGTTTTTCACATAGTCATTCGGGTGCCTCCACGAGGGTCTTTTCGTAAGGGTTGAGGTTGTGAAGTCTTTTCGACACGAGTAAATGTATTTTTTCTTCCATATTTTAAGCTTAGGACAATCTTTAGTGGATATGGTATGATACTAAAACGAGAAAACAACTTTTCAGATCGAGTTAACGACCCTGTCCCAATGGGCAAAAAAGTTCCTATGTTAACACCTATGGATTTTGAGTGAAAAATGGCCCGGAAGCGAAAGGGAAAAAATTCGTATTTTAACCATTTATATGTGTAACACTCTTAAACTTGAGCGTTTCCTTACAGATTCGTCAAAAAACATCGAAAGAAATAAAGGTTTTTCACATAGTCATTCGGGTGCCTCCACGAGGGTCTTTTCGTAAGGGTTGAGGTTGTGAAGTCTTTTCGACACGAGTAAATGTATTTTTTCTTCCAGATTTTAAGCTTAGGACAATCTTTAGTGGATATGGTATGATACTAAAACGAGAAAACAACTTTTCAGATCGAGTTAACGACCTTGTCCCAATGGGCAAAAAAGTTCCTATGTTAACACCTATGGATTTTGAGTGAAAAATGGCCCGGAAGCGAAAGGGAAAAAATTCGTATTTTAACCATTTATATGTGTAACACTCTTAAACTTGAGCGTTTCCTTACAGATTCGTCGAAAAACATCGAAAGAAATAAAGGTTTTTCACATAGTCATTCGGGTGCCTCCACGAGGGTCTTTTCGTAAGGGTTGAGGTTGTGAAGTCTTTTCGACACGAGTAAATGTATTTTTTCTTCCATATTTTAAGCTTAGGACAATCTTTAGTGGATATGGTATGATACTAAAACGAGAAAACAACTTTTCAGATCGAGTTAACGACCCTGTCCCAATGGGCAAAAAAGTTCCTATGTTAACACCTATGGATTTTGAGTGAAAAATGGCCCGGAAGCGAAAGGGAAAAAAATTCGTATTTTAACCATTTATATGTGTAAGACTCTTAAACTTGAGGGTTTCCTTACAGATTCGTCGAAAAACATCGAAAGAAATAAAGGTTTTTCACATAGTCATTCGGGTGCCTCCACGAGGGTCTTTTCGTAAGGGTTGAGGTTGTGAAGTCTTTTCGACACGAGTAAATGTATTTTTTCTTCCATATTTTAAGCTTAGGACAATCTTTAGTGGATATGGTATGATACTAAAACGAGAAAACAACTTTTCAGATCGAGTTAACGACCCTGTCCCAATGGGCAAAAAAGTTCCTATGTTAACACCTATGGATTTTGAGTGAAAAATGGCCCGGAAGCGAAAGTGAAAAAAATTCGTATTTTAACCATTTATATGTGTAAGACTCTTAAACTTGAGCGTTTCCTTACAGATTCGTCGAAAAACATCGAAAGAAACAAAGGTTTTTCACATAGTCATTCGGGTGCCTCCACGAGGGTCTTTTCGTAAGGGTTGAGGTTGTGAAGTCTTTTCGACACGAGTAAATGTATTTTTTCTTCCATATTCTAAGATTAGGACAATCTTTAGTTGATATGGTATGATACTAAACCGAGAAAACAACTTTTAAAATCGAGTTAACGACCCTGTCTCAATGGGCAAAAAAGTTCCTATGTTAACACCTATGGATTTTGAGTGAAAAATGGCCCGGAAGCGAAAGGGAAAAAAATTCGTATTTTAACCATTTATATGTGTAAGACTCTTAAACTTGAGGGTTTCCTTACAGATTCGTCGAAAAACATCGAAAGAAATAAAGGTTTTTCACATAGTCATTCGGGTGCCTCCACGAGGGTCTTTTCGTAAGGGTTGAGGTTGTGAAGTCTTTTCGACACGAGTAAATGTATTTTTTCTTCCATATTCTAAGATTAGGACAATCTTTAGTTGATATGGTATGATACTAAAATGAGAAAACAACTTTTCAGATCGAGTTAACGACCCTGTCTCAATGGGCAAAAAAGTTCCTATGTTAACACCAATGGATTTTGAGTGAAAAATGGCCCGGAAGCGAAAGGGAAAAAATTCGTATTTTAACCATTTATATGTGTAACACTCTTAAACTTGAGCGTTTCCTTACAGATTCGTCGAAAAACATCGAAAGAAATAAAGGTTTTTCACATAGTCATTCGGGTGCCTCCACGAGGGTCTTTTCGTAAGGGTTGAGGTTGTGAAGTCTTTTCGACACGAGTAAATGTATTTTTTCTTCCATATTCTAAGATTAGGACAATCTTTAGTGGATATGGTATGATACTAAAACGAGAAAACAACTTTTCAGATCGAGTTAACGACCCTGTCCCAATGGGCAAAAAAGTTCCTATGTTAACACCTATGGATTTTGAGTGAAAAATGGCCCGGAAGCGAAAGGGAAAAAAATTCGTATTTTAACCATTTATATGTGTAAGACTCTTAAACTTGAGGGTTTCCTTACAGATTCGTCGAAAAACATCGAAAGAAATAAAGGTTTTTCACATAGTCATTCGGGTGCCTCCACGAGGGTCTTTTCGTAAGGGTTGAGGTTGTGAAGTCTTTTCGACACGAGTAAATGTATTTTTTCTTCCATATTTTAAGCTTAGGACAATCTTTAGTGGATATGGTATGATACTAAAACGAGAAAACAACTTTTCAGATCGAGTTAACGACCCTGTCCCAATGGGCAAAAAAGTTCCTATGTTAACACCTATGGATTTTGAGTGAAAAATGGCCCGGAAGCGAAAGTGAAAAAAATTCGTATTTTAACCATTTATATGTGTAAGACTCTTAAACTTGAGCGTTTCCTTACAGATTCGTCGAAAAACATCGAAAGAAACAAAGGTTTTTCACATAGTCATTCGGGTGCCTCCACGAGGGTCTTTTCGTAAGGGTTGAGGTTGTGAAGTCTTTTCGACACGAGTAAATGTATTTTTTCTTCCATATTCTAAGATTAGGACAATCTTTAGTTGATATGGTATGATACTAAACCGAGAAAACAACTTTTAAAATCGAGTTAACGACCCTGTCTCAATGGGCAAAAAAGTTCCTATGTTAACACCTATGGATTTTGAGTGAAAAATGGCCCGGAAGCGAAAGGGAAAAAAATTCGTATTTTAACCATTTATATGTGTAAGACTCTTAAACTTGAGGGTTTCCTTACAGATTCGTCGAAAAACATCGAAAGAAATAAAGGTTTTTCACATAGTCATTCGGGTGCCTCCACGAGGGTCTTTTCGTAAGGGTTGAGGTTGTGAAGTCTTTTCGACACGAGTAAATGTATTTTTTCTTCCATATTCTAAGATTAGGACAATCTTTAGTTGATATGGTATGATACTAAAATGAGAAAACAACTTTTCAGATCGAGTTAACGACCCTGTCTCAATGGGCAAAAAAGTTCCTATGTTAACACCAATGGATTTTGAGTGAAAAATGGCCCGGAAGCGAAAGGGAAAAAATTCGTATTTTAACCATTTATATGTGTAACACTCTTAAACTTGAGCGTTTCCTTACAGATTCGTCGAAAAACATCGAAAGAAATAAAGGTTTTTCACATAGTCATTCGGGTGCCTCCACGAGGGTCTTTTCGTAAGGGTTGAGGTTGTGAAGTCTTTTCGACACGAGTAAATGTATTTTTTCTTCCATATTCTAAGATTAGGACAATCTTTAGTTGATATGGTATGATACTAAAACGAGAAAACAACTTTTCAGATCGAGTTAACGACCCTGTCTCAATGGGCAAAAAAGTTCCTATGTTAACACCTATGGATTTTGAGTGAAAAATGGCCCGGAAGCGAAAGTGAAAAAAATTCGTATTTTAACCATTTATATGTGTAAGACTCTTAAACTTGAGCGTTTCCTTACAGATTCGTCGAAAAACATCGAAAGAAACAAAGGTTTTTCACATAGTCATTCGGGTGCCTCCACGAGGGTCTTTTCGTAAGGGTTGAGGTTGTGAAGTCTTTTCGACACGAGTAAATGTATTTTTTCTTCCATATTCTAAGATTAGGACAATCTTTAGTTGATATGGTATGATACTAAACCGAGAAAACAACTTTTAAAATCGAGTTAACGACCCTGTCTCAATGGGCAAAAAAGTTCCTATGTTAACACCTATGGATTTTGAGTGAAAAATGGCCCGGAAGCGAAAGGGAAAAAAATTCGTATTTTAACCATTTATATGTGTAAGACTCTTAAACTTGAGGGTTTCCTTACAGATTCGTCGAAAAACATCGAAAGAAATAAAGGTTTTTCACATAGTCATTCGGGTGCCTCCACGAGGGTCTTTTCGTAAGGGTTGAGGTTGTGAAGTCTTTTCGACACGAGTAAATGTATTTTTTCTTCCATATTCTAAGATTAGGACAATCTTTAGTTGATATGGTATGATACTAAAATGAGAAAACAACTTTTCAGATCGAGTTAACGACCCTGTCTCAATGGGCAAAAAAGTTCCTATGTTAACACCAATGGATTTTGAGTGAAAAATGGCCCGGAAGCGAAAGGGAAAAAATTCGTATTTTAACCATTTATATGTGTAACACTCTTAAACTTGAGCGTTTCCTTACAGATTCGTCGAAAAACATCGAAAGAAATAAAGGTTTTTCACATAGTCATTCGGGTGCCTCCACGAGGGTCTTTTCGTAAGGGTTGAGGTTGTGAAGTCTTTTCGACACGAGTAAATGTATTTTTTCTTCCATATTCTAAGATTAGGACAATCTTTAGTTGATATGGTATGATACTAAAACGAGAAAACAACTTTTCAGATCGAGTTAACGACCCTGTCTCAATGGGCAAAAAAGTTCCTATGTTAACACCTATGGATTTTGAGTGAAAAATGGCCCGGAAGCGAAAGGGAAAAAAATTCGTATTTTAACCATTTATATGTGTAAGGCTCTTAAACTTGAGGGTTTCCTTACAGATTCGTCGAAAAACATCGAAAGAAATAAAGGTTTTTCTCATAGTCATTCGGGTGCCTCCACGAGGGTCTTTTCGTAAGGGTTGAGGTTGTGAAGTCTTTTCGACACGAGTAAATGTATTTTTTCTTCCATATTCTAAGATTAGGACAATCTTTAGTTGATATGGTATGATACTAAAACGAGAAAACAACTTTTCAGATCGAGTTAACGACCCTGTCCCAATGGGCAAAAAAGTTCCTATGTTAACACCTATGGATTTTGAGTGAAAAATGGCCCGGAAGCGAAAGGGAAAAAATTCGTATTTTAACCATTTATATGTGTAACACTCTTAAACTTGAGCGTTTCCTTACAGATTCGTCGAAAAACATCGAAAGAAATAAAGGTTTTTCTCATAGTCATTCGGGTGCCTCCACGAGGGTCTTTTCGTAAGGGTTGAGGTTGTGAAGTCTTTTCGACACGAGTAAATGTATTTTTTCTTCCATATTTTAAGCTTAGGACAATCTTTAGTAGATATGGTATGATACTAAAACGAGAAAACAAATTTTCAGATCGAGTTAACGACCCTGTCCCAATGGGCAAAAAAGTTCCTATGTTAACACCTATGGATTTTGAGTGAAAAATGGCCCGGAAGCGAAAGGGAAAAAATTCGTATTTTAACCATTTATATGTGTAACACTCTTAAACTTGAGCTTTTCCTTACAGATTCGTCGAAAAACATCGAAAGAAATAAAGGTTTTTCACATAGTCATTCGGGTGCCTCCACGAGGGTCTTTTCGTAAGGGTTGAGGTTGTGAAGTCTTTTCGACACGAGTAAATGTATTTTTTCTTCCATATTTTAAGCTTAGGACAATCTTTAGTGGATATGGTATGATACTAAAACGAGAAAACAAATTTTCAGATCGAGTTAACGACCCTGTCCCAATGGGCAAAAAAGTTCCTATGCTAACACCTATGGATTATGAGTGAAAAATGGCCCGGAAGCGAAAGTGAAAAAAATTCGTATTTTAACCATTTATATGTGTAACACTCTTAAACTTGAGCGTTTCCTTACAGATTCGTCGAAAAACATCGAAAGAAACAAAGGTTTTTCACATAGTCATTCGGGTGCCTCCACGAGGGTCTTTTCGTAAGGGTTGAGGTTGTGAAGTCTTTTCGACACGAGTAAATGTATTTTTTCTTCCATATTCTAAGATTAGGAAAATCTTTAGTTGATATGGTATGATACTAAAACGAGAAAACAACTTTTCAGATCGAGTTAACGACCCTGTCTCAATGGGCAAAAAAGTTCCTATGTTAACACCTATGGATTTTGAGTGAAAAATGGCCCGGAAGCAAAAGGGAAAAAAATTCGTATTTTCACCATTTATATGTGTAAGACTCTTAAACTTGAGGGTTTCCTTACAGATTCGTCGAAAAACATCGAAAGAAATAAAGGTTTTTCACATAGTCATTCGGGTGCCTCCACGAGGGTCTTTTCGTAAGGGTTGAGGTTGTGAAGTCTTTTCGACACGAGTAAATGTATTTTTTCTTCCATATTTTAAGCTTAGGACAATCTTTAGTGGATATGGTATGATACTAAAACGAGAAAACAACTTTTCAGATCGAGTTAACGACCCTGTCCCAATGGGCAAAAAAGTTCCTATGTTAACACCTATGGATTTTGAGTGAAAAATGGCCCGGAAGCGAAAGGGAAAAAATTCGTATTTTAACCATTTATATGTGTAAGACTCTTAAACTTGAGCGTTTCCTTATAGATTCGTCGAAAAACATCGAAAGAAACAAAGGTTTTTCACATAGTCATTCGGGTGCCTCCACGAGGGTCTTTTCGTAAGGGTTGAGGTTGTGAAGTCTTTTCGACACGAGTAAATGTATTTTTTCTTCCATATTTTAAGCTTAGGACAATCTTTAGTGGATATGGTATGATACTAAAACGAGAAAACAACTTTTCAGATCGAGTTAACGACCCTGTCCCAATGGGCAAAAAAGTTCCTATGTTAACACCTATGGATTTTGAGTGAAAAATGGCCCGGAAGCGAAAGGGAAAAAATTCGTATTTTAACCATTTATATGTGTAAGACTCTTAAACTTGAGCGTTTCCTTATAGATTCGTCGAAAAACATCGAAAGAAACAAAGGTTTTTCACATAGTCATTCGGGTGCCTCCACGAGGGTCTTTTCGTAAGGGTTGAGGTTGTGAAGTCTTTTCGACACGAGTAAATGTATTTTTTCTTCCATATTTTAAGCTTAGGACAATCTTTAGTGGATATGGTATGATACTAAAACGAGAAAACAACTTTTCAGATCGAGTTAACGACCCTGTCCCAATGGGCAAAAAAGTTCCTATGTTAACACCTATGGATTTTGAGTGAAAAATGGCCCGGAAGCGAAAGGGAAAAAATTCGTATTTTAACCATTTATATGTGTAAGACTCTTAAACTTGAGCGTTTCCTTATAGATTCGTCGAAAAACATCGAAAGAAACAAAGGTTTTTCACATAGTCATTCGGGTGCCTCCACGAGGGTCTTTTCGTAAGGGTTGAGGTTGTGAAGTCTTTTCGACACGAGTAAATGTATTTTTTCTTCCATATTTTAAGCTTAGGACAATCTTTAGTGGATATGGTATGATACTAAAACGAGAAAACAACTTTTCAGATCGAGTTAACGACCCTGTCCCAATGGGCAAAAAAGTTCCTATGTTAACACCTATGGATTTTGAGTGAAAAATGGCCCGGAAGCGAAAGGGAAAAAATTCGTATTTTAACCATTTATATGTGTAACACTCTTAAACTTGAGCGTTTCCTTACAGATTCGTCGAAAAACATCGAAAGAAATAAAGGTTTTTCACATAGTCATTCGGGTGCCTCCACGAGGGTCTTTTCGTAAGGGTTGAGGTTGTGAAGTCTTTTCGACACGAGTAAATGTATTTTTTCTTCCATATTTTAAGCTTAGGACAATCTTTAGTGGATATGGTATGATACTAAAACGAGAAAACAACTTTTCAGATCGAGTTAACGACCCTGTCCCAATGGGCAAAAAAGTTCCTATGTTAACACCTATGGATTTTGAGTGAAAAATGGCCCGGAAGCGAAAGGGAAAAAATTCGTATTTTAACCATTTATATGTGTAACACTCTTAAACTTGAGCGTTTCCTTACAGATTCGTCGAAAAACATCGAAAGAAATAAAGGTTTTTCACATAGTCATTCGGGTGCCTCCACGAGGGTCTTTTCGTAAGGGTTGAGGTTGTGAAGTCTTTTCGACACGAGTAAATGTATTTTTTCTTCCATATTTTAAGCTTAGGACAATCTTTAGTGGATATGGTATGATACTAAAACGAGAAAACAACTTTTCAGATCGAGTTAACGACCCTGTCCCAATGGGCAAAAAAGTTCCTATGTTAACACCTATGGATTTTGAGTGAAAAATGGCCCGGAAGCGAAAGGGAAAAAATTCGTATTTTAACCATTTATATGTGTAACACTCTTAAACTTGAGCGTTTCCTTACAGATTCGTCGAAAAACATCGAAAGAAATAAAGGTTTTTCACATAGTCATTCGGGTGCCTCCACGAGGGTCTTTTCGTAAGGGTTGAGGTTGTGAAGTCTTTTCGACACGAGTAAATGTATTTTTTCTTCCATATTTTAAGCTTAGGACAATCTTTAGTGGATATGGTATGATACTAAAACGAGAAAACAACTTTTCAGATCGAGTTAACGACCCTGTCCCAATGGGCAAAAAAGTTCCTATGTTAACACCTATGGATTTTGAGTGAAAAATGGCCCGGAAGCGAAAGGGAAAAAATTCGTATTTTAACCATTTATATGTGTAACACTCTTAAACTTGAGCGTTTCCTTACAGATTCGTCGAAAAACATCGAAAGAAATAAAGGTTTTTCACATAGTCATTCGGGTGCCTCCACGAGGGTCTTTTCGTAAGGGTTGAGGTTGTGAAGTCTTTTCGACACGAGTAAATGTATTTTTTCTTCCATATTTTAAGCTTAGGACAATCTTTAGTGGATATGGTATGATACTAAAACGAGAAAACAACTTTTCAGATCGAGTTAACGACCCTGTCCCAATGGGCAAAAAAGTTCCTATGTTAACACCTATGGATTTTGAGTGAAAAATGGCCCGGAAGCGAAAGGGAAAAAATTCGTATTTTAACCATTTATATGTGTAACACTCTTAAACTTGAGCGTTTCCTTACAGATTCGTCGAAAAACATCGAAAGAAATAAAGGTTTTTCACATAGTCATTCGGGTGCCTCCACGAGGGTCTTTTCGTAAGGGTTGAGGTTGTGAAGTCTTTTCGACACGAGTAAATGTATTTTTTCTTCCATATTTTAAGCTTAGGACAATCTTTAGTGGATATGGTATGATACTAAAACGAGAAAACAACTTTTCAGATCGAGTTAACGACCCTGTCCCAATGGGCAAAAAAGTTCCTATGTTAACACCTATGGATTTTGAGTGAAAAATGGCCCGGAAGCGAAAGTGAAAAAAATTCGTATTTTAACCATTTATATGTGTAAGACTCTTAAACTTGAGCGTTTCCTTACAGATTCGTCGAAAAACATCGAAAGAAATAAAGGTTTTTCACATAGTCATTCGGGTGCCTCCACGAGGGTCTTTTCGTAAGGGTTGAGGTTGTGAAGTCTTTTCGACACGAGTAAATGTATTTTTTCTTCCATATTTTAAGCTTAGGACAATCTTTAGTGGATATGGTATGATACTAAAACGAGAAAACAACTTTTCAGATCGAGTTAACGACCCTGTCCCAATGGGCAAAAAAGTTCCTATGTTAACACCTATGGATTTTGAGTGAAAAATGGCCCGGAAGCGAAAGTGAAAAAAATTCGTATTTTAACCATTTATATGTGTAAGACTCTTAAACTTGAGCGTTTCCTTACAGATTCGTCGAAAAACATCGAAAGAAACAAAGGTTTTTCACATAGTCATTCGGGTGCCTCCACGAGGGTCTTTTCGTAAGGGTTGAGGTTGTGAAGTCTTTTCGACACGAGTAAATGTATTTTTTCTTCCATATTCTAAGATTAGGACAATCTTTAGTTGATATGGTATGATACTAAACCGAGAAAACAACTTTTAAAATCGAGTTAACGACCCTGTCTCAATGGGCAAAAAAGTTCCTATGTTAACACCTATGGATTTTGAGTGAAAAATGGCCCGGAAGCGAAAGGGAAAAAAATTCGTATTTTAACCATTTATATGTGTAAGACTCTTAAACTTGAGCGTTTCCTTACAGATTCGTCGAAAAACATCGAAAGAAATAAAGGTTTTTCACATAGTCATTCGGGTGCCTCCACGAGGGTCTTTTCGTAAGGGTTGAGGTTGTGAAGTCTTTTCGACACGAGTAAATGTATTTTTTCTTCCATATTCTAAGATTAGGACAATCTTTAGTTGATATGGTATGATACTAAAATGAGAAAACAACTTTTCAGATCGAGTTAACGACCCTGTCTCAATGGGCAAAAAAGTTCCTATGTTAACACCAATGGATTTTGAGTGAAAAATGGCCCGGAAGCGAAAGGGAAAAAATTCGTATTTTAACCATTTATATGTGTAACACTCTTAAACTTGAGCGTTTCCTTACAGATTCGTCGAAAAACATCGAAAGAAATAAAGGTTTTTCACATAGTCATTCGGGTGCCTCCACGAGGGTCTTTTCGTAAGGGTTGAGGTTGTGAAGTCTTTTCGACACGAGTAAATGTATTTTTTCTTCCATATTCTAAGATTAGGACAATCTTTAGTTGATATGGTATGATACTAAAACGAGAAAACAACTTTTCAGATCGAGTTAACGACCCTGTCTCAATGGGCAAAAAAGTTCCTATGTTAACACCTATGGATTTTGAGTGAAAAATGGCCCGGAAGCGAAAGGGAAAAAAATTCGTATTTTAACCATTTATATGTGTAAGGCTCTTAAACTTGAGGGTTTCCTTACAGATTCGTCGAAAAACATCGAAAGAAATAAAGGTTTTTCTCATAGTCATTCGGGTGCCTCCACGAGGGTCTTTTCGTAAGGGTTGAGGTTGTGAAGTCTTTTCGACACGAGTAAATGTATTTTTTCTTCCATATTCTAAGATTAGGACAATCTTTAGTGGATATGGTATGATACTAAAACGAGAAAACAACTTTTCAGATCGAGTTAACGACCCTGTCCCAATGGGCAAAAAAGTTCCTATGTTAACACCTATGGATTTTGAGTGAAAAATGGCCCGGAAGCGAAAGGGAAAAAATTCGTATTTTAACCATTTATATGTGTAACACTCTTAAACTTGTGCGTTTCCTTACAGATTCGTCGAAAAACATCGAAAGAAATAAAGGTTTTTCACATAGTCATTCGGGTGCCTCCACGAGGGTCTTTTCGTAAGGGTTGAGGTTGTGAAGTCTTTTCGACACGAGTAAATGTATTTTTTCTTCCATATTTTAAGCTTAGGACAATCTTTAGTGGATATGGTATGATACTAAAACGAGAAAACAAATTTTCAGATCGAGTTAACGACCCTGTCCCAATGGGCAAAAAAGTTCCTATGTTAACACCTATGGATTATGAGTGAAAAATGGCCCGGAAGCGAAAGTGAAAAAAATTCGTATTTTAACCATTTATATGTGTAAGACTCTTAAACTTGAGCGTTTCCTTACAGATTCGTCGAAAAACATCGAAAGAAACAAAGGTTTTTCACATAGTCATTCGGGTGCCTCCACGAGGGTCTTTTCGTAAGGGTTGAGGTTGTGAAGTCTTTTCGACACGAGTAAATGTATTTTTTCTTCCATATTCTAAGATTAGGAAAATCTTTAGTTGATATGGTATGATACTAAAACGAGAAAACAACTTTTCAGATCGAGTTAACGACCCTGTCTCAATGGGCAAAAAAGTTCCTATGTTAACACCTATGGATTTTGAGTGAAAAATGGCCCGGAAGCAAAAGGGAAAAAAATTCGTATTTTCACCATTTATATGTGTAAGACTCTTAAACTTGAGGGTTTCCTTACAGATTCGTCGAAAAACATCGAAAGAAATAAAGGTTTTTCACATAGTCATTCGGGTGCCTCCACGAGGGTCTTTTCGTAAGGGTTGAGGTTGTGAAGTCTTTTCGACACGAGTAAATGTATTTTTTCTTCCATATTTTAAGCTTAGGACAATCTTTAGTGGATATGGTATGATACTAAAACGAGAAAACAACTTTTCAGATCGAGTTAACGACCCTGTCCCAATGGGCAAAAAAGTTCCTATGTTAACACCTATGGATTTTGAGTGAAAAATGGCCCGGAAGCGAAAGGGAAAAAATTCGTATTTTAACCATTTATATGTGTAACACTCTTAAACTTGAGCGTTTCCTTACAGATTCGTCGAAAAACATCGAAAGAAATAAAGGTTTTTCACATAGTCATTCGGGTGCCTCCACGAGGGTCTTTTCGTAAGGGTTGAGGTTGTGAAGTCTTTTCGACACGAGTAAATGTATTTTTTCTTCCATATTTTAAGCTTAGGACAATCTTTAGTGGATATGGTATGATACTAAAACGAGAAAACAACTTTTCAGATCGAGTTAACGACCCTGTCCCAATGGGCAAAAAAGTTCCTATGTTAACACCTATGGATTTTGAGTGAAAAATGGCCCGGAAGCGAAAGTGAAAAAAATTCGTATTTTAACCATTTATATGTGTAAGACTCTTAAACTTGAGCGTTTCCTTACAGATTCGTCGAAAAACATCGAAAGAAACAAAGGTTTTTCACATAGTCATTCGGGTGCCTCCACGAGGGTCTATTCGTAAGGGTTGAGGTTGTGAAGTATTTTCGACACGAGTAAATGTATTTTTTCTTCCATATTCTAAGATTAGGACAATCTTTAGTTGATATGGTATGATACTAAAATGAGAAAACAACTTTTCAGATCGAGTTAACGACCCTGTCTCAATGGGCAAAAAAGTTCCTATGTTAACACCTATGGATTTTGAGTGAAAAATGGCCCGGAAGCGAAAGGGAAAAAATTCGTATTTTAACCATTTATATGTGTAAAAATCTTAAACTTGAGCATTTCCTTACAGATTCGTCGAAAAACATCGAAAGAAACAAAGGTTTTTCACATAGTCATTCGGGTGCCTCCACGAGGGTCTTTTCGTAAGGGTTGAGGTTGTGAAGTCTTTTCGACACGAGTAAATGTATTTTTTCTTCCATATTCTAAGATTAGGAAAATCTTTAGTTGATATGGTATGATACTAAAACGAGAAAACAACTTTTCAGATCGAGTTAACGACCCTGTCTCAATGGGCAAAAAAGTTCCTATGTTAACACCTATGGATTTTGAGTGAAAAATGGCCCGGAAGCAAAAGGGAAAAAAATTCGTATTTTCACCATTTATATGTGTAAGACTCTTAAACTTGAGGGTTTCCTTACAGATTCGTCGAAAAACATCGAAAGAAATAAAGGTTTTTCACATAGTCATTCGGGTGCCTCCACGAGGGTCTTTTCGTAAGGGTTGAGGTTGTGAAGTCTTTTCGACACGAGTAAATGTATTTTTTCTTCCATATTTTAAGCTTAGGACAATCTTTAGTGGATATGGTATGATACTAAAACGAGAAAACAACTTTTCAGATCGAGTTAACGACCCTGTCCCAATGGGCAAAAAAGTTCCTATGTTAACACCTATGGATTTTGAGTGAAAAATGGCCCGGAAGCGAAAGGGAAAAAATTCGTATTTTAACCATTTATATGTGTAACACTCTTAAACTTGAGCGTTTCCTTACAGATTCGTCGAAAAACATCGAAAGAAATAAAGGTTTTTCACATAGTCATTCGGGTGCCTCCACGAGGGTCTTTTCGTAAGGGTAGAGGTTGTGAAGTCTTTTCGACACGAGTAAATGTATTTTTTCTTCCATATTTTAAGCTTAGGACAATCTTTAGTGGATATGGTATGATACTAAAACGAGAAAACAACTTTTCAGATCGAGTTAACGACCCTGTCCCAATGGGCAAAAAAGTTCCTATGTTAACACCTATGGATTTTGAGTGAAAAATGGCCCGGAAGCGAAAGGGAAAAAATTCGTATTTTAACCATTTATATGTGTAACACTCTTAAACTTGAGCGTTTCCTTACAGATTCGTCGAAAAACATCGAAAGAAATAAAGGTTTTTCACATAGTCATTCGGGTGCCTCCACGAGGGTCTTTTCGTAAGGGTTGAGGTTGTGAAGTCTTTTCGACACGAGTAAATGTATTTTTTCTTCCATATTTTAAGCTTAGGACAATCTTTAGTGGATATGGTATGATACTAAAACGAGAAAACAACTTTTCAGATCGAGTTAACGACCCTGTCTCAATGGGCAAAAAAGTTCCTATGTTAACACCTATGGATTTTGAGTGAAAAATGGCCCGGAAGCGAAAGTGAAAAAAATTCGTATTTTCACCATTTATATGTGTAAGACTCTTAAACTTGAGGGTTTCCTTACAGATTCATCGAAAAACATCGAAAGAAATAAAGGTTTTTCACATAGTCATTCGGGTGCCTCCACGAGCGTCTTTTCGTAAGGGTTGAGGTTGTGAAGTCTTTTCGACACGAGTAAATGTATTTTTTCTTCCATATTTTAAGCTTAGGACAATCTTTAGTGGATATGGTATGATACTAAAACGAGAAAACAACTTTTCAGATCGAGTTAACGACTCTGTCCCAATGGGCAAAAAAGTTCCTATGTTAACACCTATGGATTTTGAGTGAAAAATGGCCCGGAAGCGAAAGGGAAAAAAATTCGTATTTTAACCATTTATATGTGTAAGACTCTTAAACTTGAGGGTTTCCTTACAGATTCGTCGAAAAACATCGAAAGAAATAAAGGTTTTTCACATAGTCATTCGGGTGCCTCCACGAGGGTCTTTTCGTAAGGGTTGAGGTTGTGAAGTCTTTTCGACACGAGTAAATGTATTTTTTCTTCCATATTTTAAGCTTAGGACAATCTTTAGTGGATATGGTATGATACTAAAACGAGAAAACAACTTTTCAGATCGAGTTAACGACCCTGTCCCAATGGGCAAAAAAGTTCCTATGTTAACACCTATGGATTTTGAGTGAAAAATGGCCCGGAAGCGAAAGTGAAAAAAATTCGTATTTTAACCATTTATATGTGTAAGACTCTTAAACTTGAGCGTTTCCTTACAGATTCATCGAAAAACATCGAAAGAAACAAAGGTTTTTCACATAGTCATTCGGGTGCCTCCACGAGGGTCTTTTCGTAAGGGTTGAGGTTGTGAAGTCTTTTCGACACGAGTAAATGTATTTTTTCTTCCATATTTTAAGCTTAGGACAATATTTAGTGGATATGGTATGATACTAAAACGAGAAAACAACTTTTCAGATCGAGTTAACGACCCTGTCCCAATGGGCAAAAAAGTTCCTATGTTAACACCTATGGATTTTGAGTGAAAAATGGCCCGGAAGCGAAAGTGAAAAAAATTCGTATTTTAACCATTTATATGTGTAAGACTCTTAAACTTGAGCGTTTCCTTACAGATTCGTCGAAAAACATCGAAAGAAACAAAGGTTTTTCACATAGTCATTCGGGTGCCTCCACGAGGGTCTATTCGTAAGGGTTGAGGTTGTGAAGTATTTTCGACACGAGTAAATGTATTTTTTCTTCCATATTCTAAGATTAGGACAATCTTTAGTTGATATGGTATGATACTAAAATGAGAAAACAACTTTTCAGATCGAGTTAACGACCCTGTCTCAATGGGCAAAAAAGTTCCTATGTTAACACCAATGGATTTTGAGTGAAAAATGGCCCGGAAGCGAAAGGGAAAAAATTCGTATTTTAACCATTTATATGTGTAACACTCTTAAACTTGAGCGTTTCCTTACAGATTCGTCGAAAAACATCGAAAGAAATAAAGGTTTTTCACATAGTCATTCGGGTGCCTCCACGAGGGTCTTTCCGTAAGGGTTGAGGTTGTGAAGTCTTTTCGACACGAGTAAATGTATTTTTTCTTCCATATTCTAAGATTAGGACAATCTTTAGTGGATATGGTATGATACTAAAACGAGAAAACAACTTTTCAGATCGAGTTAACGACCCTGTCTCAATGGGCAAAAAAGTTCCTATGTTAACACCAATGGATTTTGAGTGAAAAATGGCCCGGAAGCGAAAGGGAAAAAATTCGTATTTTAACCATTTATATGTGTAACACTCTTAAACTTGAGCGTTTCCTTACAGATTCGTCGAAAAACATCGAAAGAAATAAAGGTTTTTCACATAGTCATTCGGGTGCCTCCACGAGGGTCTTTCCGTAAGGGTTGAGGTTGTGAAGTCTTTTCGACACGAGTAAATGTATTTTTTCTTCCATATTCTAAGATTAGGACAATCTTTAGTGGATATGGTATGATACTAAAACGAGAAAACAACTTTTCAGATCGAGTTAACGACCCTGTCTCAATGGGCAAAAAAGTTCCTATGTTAACACCAATGGATTTTGAGTGAAAAATGGCCCGGAAGCGAAAGGGAAAAAATTCGTATTTTAACCATTTATATGTGTAAGACTCTTAAACTTGAGCGTTTCCTTACAGATTCGTCGAAAAACATCGAAAGAAACAAAGGTTTTTCACATAGTCATTCGGGTGCCTCCACGAGGGTCTTTCCGTAAGGGTTGAGGTTGTGAAGTCTTTTCGACACGAGTAAATGTATTTTTTCTTCCATATTCTAAGATTAGGACAATCTTTAGTTGATATGGTATGATACTAAAATGAGAAAACAACTTTTCAGATCGAGTTAACGACCCTGTCTCAATGGGCAAAAAAGTTCCTATGTTAACACCAATGAATTTTGAGTGAAAAATGGCCCGGAAGCGAAAGGGAAAAAATTCGTATTTTAACCATTTATATGTGTAACACTCTTAAACTTGAGCGTTTCCTTACAGATTCGTCGAAAAACATCGAAAGAAACAAAGGTTTTTCACATAGTCATTCGGGTGCCTCCACGAGGGTCTTTTCGTAAGGGTTGAGGTTGTGAAGTCTTTTCGACACGAGTAAATGTATTTTTTCTTCCATATTCTAAGATTAGGAAAATCTTTAGTTGATATGGTATGATACTAAAACGAGAAAACAACTTTTCAGATCGAGTTAACGACCCTGTCTCAATGGGCAAAAAAGTTCCTATGTTAACACCTATGGATTTTGAGTGAAAAATGGCCCGGAAGCAAAAGGGAAAAAAATTCGTATTTTCACCATTTATATGTGTAAGACTCTTAAACTTGAGGGTTTCCTTACAGATTCATCGAAAAAAATCGAAAGAAATAAAGGTTTTTCACATAGTCATTCGGGTGCCTCCACGAGCGTCTTTTCGTAAGGGTTGAGGTTGTGAAGTCTTTTCGACACGAGTAAATGTATTTTTTCTTCCATATTTTAAGCTTAGGACAATCTTTAGTGGATATGGTATGATACTAAAACGAGAAAACAACTTTTCAGATCGAGTTAACGACCCTGTCCCAATGGGCAAAAAAGTTCCTATGTTAACACCTATGGATTTTGAGTGAAAAATGGCCCGGAAGCGAAAGGGAAAAAATTCGTATTTTAAACATTTATATGTGTAACACTCTTAAACTTGAGCGTTTCCTTACAGATTCGTCGAAAAACATCGAAAGAAATAAAGGTTTTTCACATAGTCATTCGGGTGCCTCCACGAGGGTCTTTTCGTAAGGGTTGAGGTTGTGAAGTCTTTTCGACACGAGTAAATGTATTTTTTCTTCCATATTTTAAGCTTAGGACAATCTTTAGTGGATATGGTATGATACTAAAACGAGAAAACAACTTTTCAGATCGAGTTAACGACCCTGTCCCAATGGGCAAAAAAGTTCCTATGTTAACACCTATGGAGTTTGAGTGAAAAATGGCCCGGAAGCGAAAGTGAAAAAAATTCGTATTTTAACCATTTATATGTGTAAGACTCTTAAACTTGAGCGTTTCCTTACAGATTCGTCTAAAAACATCGAAAGAAACAAAGGTTTTTCACATAGTCATTCGGGTGCCTCCACGAGGGTCTTTTCGTAAGGGTTGAGGTTGTGAAGTCTTTTTCGACACGAGTAAATGTATTTTTTCTTCCATATTCTAAGATTAGGACAATCTTTAGTTGATATGGTATGATACTAAACCGAGAAAACAACTTTTCAGATCGAGTTAACGACCCTGTCTCAATGGGCAAAAAAGTTCCTATGTTAACACCTATGGATTTTGAGTGAAAAATGGCCCGGAAGCGAAAGGGAAAAAAATTCGTATTTTAACCATTTATATGTGTAAGACTCTTAAACTTGAGGGTTTCCTTACAGATTCGTCGAAAAACATCGAAAGAAATAAAGGTTTTTCACATAGTCATTCGGGTGCCTCCACGAGGGTCTTTTCGTAAGGGTTGAGGTTGTGAAGTCTTTTCGACACGAGTAAATGTATTTTTTCTTCCATATTCTAAATTAGGACAATCTTTAGTTGATATGGTATGATACTAAAATGAGAAAACAACTTTTCAGATCGAGTTAACGACCCTGTCTCAATGGGCAAAAAAGTTCCTATGTTAACACCTATGGATTTTGAGTGAAAAATTGCCCGGAAGCAAAAGGGAAAAAAATTCGTATTTTCACCATTTATATGTGTAAGACTCTTAAACTTGAGCGTTTCCTTACAGATTCGTCGAAAAAAATCGAAAGAAATAAAGGTTTTTCACATAGTCATTCGGGTGCCTCCACGAGGGTCTTTTCGTAAGGGTTGAGGTTGTGAAGTCTTTTCGACACGAGTAAATGTATTTTTTCTTCCATATTCTAAGATTAGGACAATCTTTAGTTCATATGGTATGATACTAAAACGAGAAAACAACTTTTCAGATCGAGTTAACGACCCTGTCTCAATGGGCAAAAAAGTTCCTATGTTAACACCTATGAATTTTGAGTGAAAAATGGCCCGGAAGCGAAAGGGAAAAAAATTCGTATTTTCACCATTTATATGTGTAAGACTCTTAAACTTGAGCGTTTCCTTACAGATTCGTCGAAAAACATCGAAAGAAATAAAGGTTTTTCACATAATCATTCGGGTGCCTCCACGAGGGTCTTTTCGTAAGGGTTGAGGTTCTGAAGTCTTTTCGACACGAGTAAATGTATTTTTTCTTCCATATTTTAAGCTTAGGACAATCTTTAGTGGATATGGTATGATACTAAAACGAGAAAACAACTTTTCAGATCGAGTTAACGACCCTGTCCCAATGGGCAAAAAAGTTCCTATGTTAACACCTATGGATTTTGAGTGAAAAATGGCCCGGAAGCGAAAGTGAAAAAAATTCGTATTTTAACCATTTATATGTGTAAGACTCTTAAACTTGAGGGTTTCCTTACAGATTCGTCGAAAAAATCCGAAAGAAACAAAGGTTTTTCACATAGTCATTCGGGTGCCTCCACGAGGGTCTTTTCGTAAGGGTTGAGGTTGTGAAGTCTTTTCGACACGAGTAAATGTATTTTTTCTTCCATATTTTAAGCTTAGGACAATCTTTAGTGGATATGGTATGATACTAAAACGAGAAAACAACTTTTCAGATCGAGTTAACGACTCTGTCCCAATGGGCAAAAAAGTTCCTATGTTAACACCTATGGATTTTGAGTGAAAAATGGCCCGGAAGCGAAAGGGAAAAAAATTCGTATTTTAACCATTTATATGTGTAAGACTCTTAAACTTGAGGGTTTCCTTACAGATTCGTCGAAAAACATCGAAAGAAATAAAGGTTTTTCACATAGTCATTCGGGTGCCTCCACGAGGGTCTTTTCGTAAGGGTTGAGGTTGTGAAGTCTTTTCGACACGAGTAAATGTATTTTTACTTCCATATTTTAAGCTTAGGACAATCTTTAGTGGATATGGTATGATACTAAAACGAGAAAACAACTTTTCAGATCGAGTTAACGACCCTGTCCCAATGGGCAAAAAAGTTCCTATGTTAACACCTATGGATTTTGAGTGAAAAATGGCCCGGAAGCGAAAGTGAAAAAAATTCGTATTTTAACCATTTATATGTGTAAGACTCTTAAACTTGAGGGTTTCCTTACAGATTCGTCGAAAAAATCCGAAAGAAACAAAGGTTTTTCACATAGTCATTCGGGTGCCTCCACGAGGGTCTTTTCGTAAGGGTTGAGGTTGTGAAGTCTTTTCGACACGAGTAAATGTATTTTTTCTTCCATATTTTAAGCTTAGGACAATCTTTAGTGGATATGGTATGATACTAAAACGAGAAAACAACTTTTCAGATCGAGTTAACGACTCTGTCCCAATGGGCAAAAAAGTTCCTATGTTAACACCTATGGATTTTGAGTGAAAAATGGCCCGGAAGCGAAAGTGAAGAAAATTCGTATTTTAACCATTTATATGTGTAAGACTCTTAAACTTGAGCGTTTCCTTACAGATTCGTCGAAAAACATCGAAAGAAATAAAGGTTTTTCACATAGTCATTCGGGTGCCTCCACGAGGGTCTTTTCGTAAGGGTTGAGGTTGTGAAGTCTTTTCGACACGAGTAAATGTATTTTTACTTCCATATTTTAAGCTTAGGACAATCTTTAGTGGATATGGTATGATACTAAAACGAGAAAACAACTTTTCAGATCGAGTTAACGACCCTGTCCCAATGGGCAAAAAAGTTCCTATGTTAACACCTATGGATTTTGAGTGAAAAATGGCCCGGAAGCGAAAGTGAAAAAAATTCGTATTTTAACCATTTATATGTGTAAGACTCTTAAACTTGAGCGTTTCCTTACAGATTCGTCGAAAAACATCGAAAGAAATAAAGGTTTTTCACATAGTCATTCGGGTGCCTCCACGAGGGTCTTTTCGTAAGGGTTGAGGTTGTGAAGTCTTTTCGACACGAGTAAATGTATTTTTTCTTCCATATTTTAAGCTTAGGACAATCTTTAGTGGATATGGTATGATACGAAAACGAGAAAACAACTTTTCAGATCGAGTTAACGACCCTGTCCCAATGGGCAAAAAAGTTCCTATGTTAACACCTATGGATTTTGAGTGAAAAATGGCCCGGAAGCGAAAGGGAAAAAAATTCGTATTTTAACCATTTATATGTGTAAGACTCTTAAACTTGAGGGTTTCCTTACAGATTCGTCGAAAAACATCGAAAGAAATAAAGGTTTTTCACATAGTCATTCGGGTGCCTCCACGAGGGTCTTTTCGTAAGGGTTGAGGTTGTGAAGTCTTTTCGACACGAGTAAATGTATTTTTACTTCCATATTTTAAGCTTAGGACAATCTTTAGTGGATATGGTATGATACTAAAACGAGAAAACAACTTTTCAGATCGAGTTAACGACCCTGTCCCAATGGGCAAAAAAGTTCCTATGTTAACACCTATGGATTTTGAGTGAAAAATGGCCCGGAAGCGAAAGTGAAAAAAATTCGTATTTTAACCATTTATATGTGTAAGACTCTTAAACTTGAGGGTTTCCTTACAGATTCGTCGAAAAACATCGAAGGAAATAAAGGTTTTTCACATAGTCATTCGGGTGCCTCCACGAGGGTCTTTTCGTAAGGGTTGAGGTTGTGAAGTCTTTTCGACACGAGTAAATGTATTTTTACTTCCATATTTTAAGCTTAGGACAATCTTTAGTGGATATGGTATGATACTAAAACGAGAAAACAACTTTTCAGATCGAGTTAACGACCCTGTCCCAATGGGCAAAAAAGTTCCTATGTTAACACCTATGGATTTTGAGTGAAAAATGGCCCGGAAGCGAAAGTGAAAAAAATTCGTATTTTAACCATTTATATGTGTAAGACTCTTAAACTTGAGCGTTTCCTTACAGATTCGTCGAAAAACATCGAAAGAAACAAAGGTTTTTCACATAGTCATTCGGGTGCCTCCACGAGGGTCTTTTCGTAAGGGTTGAGGTTGTGAAGTCTTTTCGACACGAGTAAATGTATTTTTACTTCCATATTTTAAGCTTAGGACAATCTTTAGTGGATATGGTATGATACTAAAACGAGAAAACAACTTTTCAGATCGAGTTAACGACCCTGTCCCAATGGGCAAAAAAGTTCCTATGTTAACACCTATGGATTTTGAGTGAAAAATGGCCCGGAAGCGAAAGTGAAAAAAATTCGTATTTTAACCATTTATATGTGTAAGACTCTTAAACTTGAGCGTTTCCTTACAGATTCGTCGAAAAACATCGAAAGAAACAAAGGTTTTTCACATAGTCATTCGGGTGCCTCCACGAGGGTCTTTTCGTAAGGGTTGAGGTTGTGAAGTCTTTTCGACACGAGTAAATGTATTTTTTCTTCCATATTCTAAGATTAGGACAATCTTTAGTTGATATGGTATGATACTAAAACGAGAAAACAACTTTTCAGATCGAGTTAACGACCCTGTCCCAATGGGCAAAAAAGTTCCTATGTTAACACCTATGGATTTTGAGTGAAAAATGGCCCGGAAGCGAAAGTGAAAAAAATTCGTATTTTAACCATTTATATGTGTAAGACTCTTAAACTTGAGCGTTTCCTTACAGATTCGTCGAAAAACATCGAAAGAAATAAAGGTTTTTCACATAGTCATTCGGGTGCCTCCACGAGGGTCTTTTCGTAAGGGTTGAGGTTGTGAAGTCTTTTCGACACGAGTAAATGTATTTTTTCTTCCATATTTTAAGCTTAGGACAATCTTTAGTGGATATGGTATGATACTAAAACGAGAAAACAACTTTTCAGATCGAGTTAACGACCCTGTCCCAATGGGCAAAAAAGTTCCTATGTTAACACCTATGGATTTTGAGTGAAAAATGGCCCGGAAGCGAAAGTGAAAAAAATTCGTATTTTAACCATTTATATGTGTAAGACTCTTAAACTTGAGCGTTTCCTTACAGATTCGTCGAAAAACATCGAAAGAAACAAAGGTTTTTCACATAGTCATTCGGGTGCCTCCACGAGGGTCTTTTCGTAAGGGTTGAGGTTGTGAAGTCTTTTCGACACGAGTAAATGTATTTTTTCTTCCATATTCTAAGATTAGGACAATCTTTAGTTGATATGGTATGATACTAAAACGCGAAAACAACTTTTCAGATCGAGTTAACGACCCTGTCTCAATGGGCAAAAAAGTTCCTATGTTAACACCTATGGATTTTGAGTGCAAAATGGCCCGGAAGCGAAAGGGAAAAAAATTCGTATTTTAACCATTTATATGTGTAAGACTCTTAAACTTGAGGGTTTCCTTACAGATTCGTCGAAAAACATCGAAAGAAATAAAGGGTTTTCACATAGTCATTCGGGTGCCTCCACGAGGGTCTTTTCGTAAGGGTTGAGGTTGTGAAGTCTTTTCGACACGAGTAAATGTATTTTTTCTTCCATATTCTAAGATTAGGACAATCTTTAGTTGATATGGTATGATACTAAAACGAGAAAAAAACTTTTCAGATCGAGTTAACGACCCTGTCTCAATGGGCAAAAAAGTTCCTATGTTAACACCTATGGATTTTGAGTGAAAAATGGCCCGGAAGCGAAAGGGAAAAAAATTCGTATTTTAACCATTTATATGTGTAAGACTCTTAAACTTGAGGGTTTCCTTACAGATTCGTCGAAAAACATCGAAAGAAATAAAGGTTTTTCACATAGTCATTCGGGTGCCTCCACGAGGGTCTTTTCGTAAGGGTTGAGGTTGTGAAGTCTTTTCGACACGAGTAAATGTATTTTTTCTTCCATATTTTAAGCTTAGGACAATCTTTAGTGGATATGGTATGATACTAAAACGAGAAAACAACTTTTCAGATCGAGTTAACGACCCTGTCCCAATGGGCAAAAAAGTTCCTATGTTAACACCTATGGATTTTGAGTGAAAAATGGCCCGGAAGCGAAAGTGAAAAAAATTCGTATTTTAACCATTTATATGTGTAAGACTCTTAAACTTGAGCGTTTCCTTACAGATTCGTCGAAAAACATCGAAAGAAATAAAGGTTTTTCACATAGTCATTCGGGTGCCTCCACGAGGGTCTTTTCGTAAGGGTTGAGGTTGTGAAGTCTTTTCGACACGAGTAAATGTATTTTTTCTTCCATATTTTAAGCTTAGGACAATCTTTAGTGGATATGGTATGATACTAAAACGAGAAAACAACTTTTCAGATCGAGTTAACGACCCTGTCCCAATGGGCAAAAAAGTTCCTATGTTAACACCTATGGATTTTGAGTGAAAAATGGCCCGGAAGCGAAAGTGAAAAAAATTCGTATTTTAACCATTTATATGTGTAAGACTCTTAAACTTGAGCGTTTCCTTACAGATTCGTCGAAAAACATCGAAAGAAATAAAGGTTTTTCACATAGTCATTCGGGTGCCTCCACGAGGGTCTTTTCGTAAGGGTTGAGGTTGTGAAGTCTTTTCGACACGAGTAAATGTATTTTTTCTTCCATATTTTAAGCTTAGGACAATCTTTAGTGGATATGGTATGATACTAAAACGAGAAAACAACTTTTCAGATCGAGTTAACGACCCTGTCCCAATGGGCAAAAAAGTTCCTATGTTAACACCTATGGATTTTGAGTGAAAAATGGCCCGGAAGCGAAAGTGAAGAAAATTCGTATTTTAACCATTTATATGTGTAAGACTCTTAAACTTGAGCGTTTCCTTACAGATTCGTCGAAAAACATCGAAAGAAATAAAGGTTTTTCACATAGTCATTCGGGTGCCTCCACGAGGGTCTTTTCGTAAGGGTTGAGGTTGTGAAGTCTTTTCGACACGAGTAAATGTATTTTTACTTCCATATTTTAAGCTTAGGACAATCTTTAGTGGATATGGTATGATACTAAAACGAGAAAACAACTTTTCAGATCGAGTTAACGACCCTGTCCCAATGGGCAAAAAAGTTCCTATGTTAACACCTATGGATTTTGAGTGAAAAATGGCCCGGAAGCGAAAGTGAAAAAAATTCGTATTTTAACCATTTATATGTGTAAGACTCTTAAACTTGAGCGTTTCCTTACAGATTCGTCGAAAAACATCGAAAGAAATAAAGGTTTTTCACATAGTCATTCGGGTGCCTCCACGAGGGTCTTTTCGTAAGGGTTGAGGTTGTGAAGTCTTTTCGACACGAGTAAATGTATTTTTACTTCCATATTTTAAGCTTAGGACAATCTTTAGTGGATATGGTATGATACTAAAACGAGAAAACAACTTTTCAGATCGAGTTAACGACCCTGTCCCAATGGGCAAAAAAGTTCCTATGTTAACACCTATGGATTTTGAGTGAAAAATGGCCCGGAAGCGAAAGTGAAGAAAATTCGTATTTTAACCATTTATATGTGTAAGACTCTTAAACTTGAGCGTTTCCTTACAGATTCGTCGAAAAACATCGAAAGAAATAAAGGTTTTTCACATAGTCATTCGGGTGCCTCCACGAGGGTCTTTTCGTAAGGGTTGAGGTTGTGAAGTCTTTTCGACACGAGTAAATGTATTTTTACTTCCATATTTTAAGCTTAGGACAATCTTTAGTGGATATGGTATGATACTAAAACGAGAAAACAACTTTTCAGATCGAGTTAACGACCCTGTCCCAATGGGCAAAAAAGTTCCTATGTTAACACCTATGGATTTTGAGTGAAAAATGGCCCGGAAGCGAAAGTGAAAAAAATTCGTATTTTAACCATTTATATGTGTAAGACTCTTAAACTTGAGCGTTTCCTTACAGATTCGTCGAAAAACATCGAAAGAAATAAAGGTTTTTCACATAGTCATTCGGGTGCCTCCACGAGGGTCTTTTCGTAAGGGTTGAGGTTGTGAAGTCTTTTCGACACGAGTAAATGTATTTTTACTTCCATATTTTAAGCTTAGGACAATCTTTAGTGGATATGGTATGATACTAAAACGAGAAAACAACTTTTCAGATCGAGTTAACGACCCTGTCCCAATGGGCAAAAAAGTTCCTATGTTAACACCTATGGATTTTGAGTGAAAAATGGCCCGGAAGCGAAAGTGAAGAAAATTCGTATTTTAACCATTTATATGTGTAAGACTCTTAAACTTGAGCGTTTCCTTACAGATTCGTCGAAAAACATCGAAAGAAATAAAGGTTTTTCACATAGTCATTCGGGTGCCTCCACGAGGGTCTTTTCGTAAGGGTTGAGGTTGTGAAGTCTTTTCGACACGAGTAAATGTATTTTTACTTCCATATTTTAAGCTTAGGACAATCTTTAGTGGATATGGTATGATACTAAAACGAGAAAACAACTTTTCAGATCGAGTTAACGACCCTGTCCCAATGGGCAAAAAAGTTCCTATGTTAACACCTATGGATTTTGAGTGAAAAATGGCCCGGAAGCGAAAGTGAAAAAAATTCGTATTTTAACCATTTATATGTGTAAGACTCTTAAACTTGAGCGTTTCCTTACAGATTCGTCGAAAAACATCGAAAGAAATAAAGGTTTTTCACATAGTCATTCGGGTGCCTCCACGAGGGTCTTTTCGTAAGGGTTGAGGTTGTGAAGTCTTTTCGACACGAGTAAATGTATTTTTACTTCCATATTTTAAGCTTAGGACAATCTTTAGTGGATATGGTATGATACTAAAACGAGAAAACAACTTTTCAGATCGAGTTAACGACCCTGTCCCAATGGGCAAAAAAGTTCCTATGTTAACACCTATGGATTTTGAGTGAAAAATGGCCCGGAAGCGAAAGTGAAAAAAATTCGTATTTTAACCATTTATATGTGTAAGACTCTTAAACTTGAGCGTTTCCTTACAGATTCGTCGAAAAACATCGAAAGAAATAAAGGTTTTTCACATAGTCATTCGGGTGCCTCCACGAGGGTCTTTTCGTAAGGGTTGAGGTTGTGAAGTCTTTTCGACACGAGTAAATGTATTTTTTCTTCCATATTTTAAGCTTAGGACAATCTTTAGTGGATATGGTATGATACTAAAACGAGAAAACAACTTTTCAGATCGAGTTAACGACCCTGTCCCAATGGGCAAAAAAGTTCCTATGTTAACACCTATGGATTTTGAGTGAAAAATGGCCCGGAAGCGAAAGTGAAAAAAATTCGTATTTTAACCATTTATATGTGTAAGACTCTTAAACTTGAGCGTTTCCTTACAGATTCGTCGAAAAACATCGAAAGAAATAAAGGTTTTTCACATAGTCATTCGGGTGCCTCCACGAGGGTCTTTTCGTAAGGGTTGAGGTTGTGAAGTCTTTTCGACACGAGTAAATGTATTTTTACTTCCATATTTTAAGCTTAGGACAATCTTTAGTGGATATGGTATGATACTAAAACGAGAAAACAACTTTTCAGATCGAGTTAACGACCCTGTCCCAATGGGCAAAAAAGTTCCAATGTTAACACCTATGGATTTTGAGTGAAAAATGGCCCGGAAGCGAAAGTGAAAAAAATTCGTATTTTAACCATTTATATGTGTAAGACTCTTAAACTTGAGCGTTTCCTTACAGATTCGTCGAAAAACATCGAAAGAAACAAAGGTTTTTCACATAGTCATTCGGGTGCCTCCACGAGGGTCTTTTCGTAAGGGTTGAGGTTGTGAAGTCTTTTCGACACGAGTAAATGTATTTTTACTTCCATATTTTAAGCTTAGGACAATCTTTAGTGGATATGGTATGATACTAAAACGAGAAAACAACTTTTCAGATCGAGTTAACGACCCTGTCCCAATGGGCAAAAAAGTTCCTATGTTAACACCTATGGATTTTGAGTGAAAAATGGCCCGGAAGCGAAAGTGAAAAAAATTCGTATTTTAACCATTTATATGTGTAAGACTCTTAAACTTGAGCGTTTCCTTACAGATTCGTCGAAAAACATCGAAAGAAATAAAGGTTTTTCACATAGTCATTCGGGTGCCTCCACGAGGGTCTTTTCGTAAGGGTTGAGGTTGTGAAGTCTTTTCGACACGAGTAAATGTATTTTTTCTTCCATATTTTAAGCTTAGGACAATCTTTAGTGGATATGGTATGATACTAAAACGAGAAAACAACTTTTCAGATCGAGTTAACGACCCTGTCCCAATGGGCAAAAAAGTTCCTATGTTAACACCTATGGATTTTGAGTGAAAAATGGCCCGGAAGCGAAAGTGAAAAAAATTCGTATTTTAACCATTTATATGTGTAAGACTCTTAAACTTGAGCGTTTCCTTACAGATTCGTCGAAAAACATCGAAAGAAATAAAGGTTTTTCACATAGTCATTCGGGTGCCTCCACGAGGGTCTTTTCGTAAGGGTTGAGGTTGTGAAGTCTTTTCGACACGAGTAAATGTATTTTTTCTTCCATATTTTAAGCTTAGGACAATCTTTAGTGGATATGGTATGATACGAAAACGAGAAAACAACTTTTCAGATCGAGTTAACGACCCTGTCCCAATGGGCAAAAAAGTTCCTATGTTAACACCTATGGATTTTGAGTGAAAAATGGCCCGGAAGCGAAAGTGAAAAAAATTCGTATTTTAACCATTTATATGTGTAAGACTCTTAAACTTGAGCGTTTCCTTACAGATTCGTCGAAAAACATCGAAAGAAACAAAGGTTTTTCACATAGTCATTCGGGTGCCTCCACGAGGGTCTTTTCGTAAGGGTTGAGGTTGTGAAGTCTTTTCGACACGAGTAAATGTATTTTTACTTCCATATTTTAAGCTTAGGACAATCTTTAGTGGATATGGTATGATACTAAAACGAGAAAACAACTTTTCAGATCGAGTTAACGACCCTGTCCCAATGGGCAAAAAAGTTCCTATGTTAACACCTATGGATTTTGAGTGAAAAATGGCCCGGAAGCGAAAGTGAAAAAAATTCGTATTTTAACCATTTATATGTGTAAGACTCTTAAACTTGAGCGTTTCCTTACAGATTCGTCGAAAAACATCGAAAGAAATAAAGGTTTTTCACATAGTCATTCGGGTGCCTCCACGAGGGTCTTTTCGTAAGGGTTGAGGTTGTGAAGTCTTTTCGACACGAGTAAATGTATTTTTTCTTCCATATTTTAAGCTTAGGACAATCTTTAGTGGATATGGTATGATACTAAAATGAGAAAACAACTTTTCAGATCGAGTTAACGACCCTGTCCCAATGGGCAAAAAAGTTCCTATGTTAACACCTATGGATTTTGAGTGAAAAATGGCCCGGAAGCGAAAGTGAAAAAAATTCGTATTTTCACCATTTATATGTGTAAGACTCTTAAACTTGAGCGTTTCCTTACAGATTCGTCGAAAAACATCGAAAGAAATAAAGGTTTTTCACATAGTCATTCGGGTGCCTCCACGAGGGTCTTTTCGTAAGGGTTGAGGTTGTGAAGTCTTTTCGACACGAGTAAATGTATTTTTACTTCCATATTTTAAGCTTAGGACAATCTTTAGTGGATATGGTATGATACTAAAACGAGAAAACAACTTTTCAGATCGAGTTAACGACCCTGTCCCAATGGGCAAAAAAGTTCCTATGTTAACACCTATGGATTTTGAGTGAAAAATGGCCCGGAAGCGAAAGTGAAAAAAATTCGTATTTTAACCATTTATATGTGTAAGACTCTTAAACTTGAGCGTTTCCTTACAGATTCGTCGAAAAACATCGAAAGAAATAAAGGTTTTTCACATAGTCATTCGGGTGCCTCCACGAGGGTCTTTTCGTAAGGGTTGAGGTTGTGAAGTCTTTTCGACACGAGTAAATGTATTTTTACTTCCATATTTTAAGCTTAGGACAATCTTTAGTGGATATGGTATGATACTAAAACGAGAAAACAACTTTTCAGATCGAGTTAACGACCCTGTCCCAATGGGCAAAAAAGTTCCAATGTTAACACCTATGGATTTTGAGTGAAAAATGGCCCGGAAGCGAAAGTGAAAAAAATTCGTATTTTAACCATTTATATGTGTAAGACTCTTAAACTTGAGCGTTTCCTTACAGATTCGTCGAAAAACATCGAAAGAAACAAAGGTTTTTCACATAGTCATTCGGGTGCCTCCACGAGGGTCTTTTCGTAAGGGTTGAGGTTGTGAAGTCTTTTCGACACGAGTAAATGTATTTTTACTTCCATATTTTAAGCTTAGGACAATCTTTAGTGGATATGGTATGATACTAAAACGAGAAAACAACTTTTCAGATCGAGTTAACGACCCTGTCCCAATGGGCAAAAAAGTTCCTATGTTAACACCTATGGATTTTGAGTGAAAAATGGCCCGGAAGCGAAAGTGAAAAAAATTCGTATTTTAACCATTTATATGTGTAAGACTCTTAAACTTGAGCGTTTCCTTACAGATTCGTCGAAAAACATCGAAAGAAATAAAGGTTTTTCACATAGTCATTCGGGTGCCTCCACGAGGGTCTTTTCGTAAGGGTTGAGGTTGTGAAGTCTTTTCGACACGAGTAAATGTATTTTTACTTCCATATTTTAAGCTTAGGACAATCTTTAGTGGATATGGTATGATACTAAAACGAGAAAACAACTTTTCAGATCGAGTTAACGACCCTGTCCCAATGGGCAAAAAAGTTCCAATGTTAACACCTATGGATTTTGAGTGAAAAATGGCCCGGAAGCGAAAGTGAAAAAAATTCGTATTTTAACCATTTATATGTGTAAGACTCTTAAACTTGAGCGTTTCCTTACAGATTCGTCGAAAAACATCGAAAGAAACAAAGGTTTTTCACATAGTCATTCGGGTGCCTCCACGAGGGTCTTTTCGTAAGGGTTGAGGTTGTGAAGTCTTTTCGACACGAGTAAATGTATTTTTACTTCCATATTTTAAGCTTAGGACAATCTTTAGTGGATATGGTATGATACTAAAACGAGAAAACAACTTTTCAGATCGAGTTAACGACCCTGTCCCAATGGGCAAAAAAGTTCCTATGTTAACACCTATGGATTTTGAGTGAAAAATGGCCCGGAAGCGAAAGTGAAAAAAATTCGTATTTTAACCATTTATATGTGTAAGACTCTTAAACTTGAGCGTTTCCTTACAGATTCGTCGAAAAACATCGAAAGAAATAAAGGTTTTTCACATAGTCATTCGGGTGCCTCCACGAGGGTCTTTTCGTAAGGGTTGAGGTTGTGAAGTCTTTTCGACACGAGTAAATGTATTTTTTCTTCCATATTTTAAGCTTAGGACAATCTTTAGTGGATATGGTATGATACTAAAACGAGAAAACAACTTTTCAGATCGAGTTAACGACCCTGTCCCAATGGGCAAAAAAGTTCCTATGTTAACACCTATGGATTTTGAGTGAAAAATGGCCCGGAAGCGAAAGTGAAAAAAATTCGTATTTTAACCATTTATATGTGTAAGACTCTTAAACTTGAGCGTTTCCTTACAGATTCGTCGAAAAACATCGAAAGAAATAAAGGTTTTTCACATAGTCATTCGGGTGCCTCCACGAGGGTCTTTTCGTAAGGGTTGAGGTTGTGAAGTCTTTTCGACACGAGTAAATGTATTTTTTCTTCCATATTTTAAGCTTAGGACAATCTTTAGTGGATATGGTATGATACGAAAACGAGAAAACAACTTTTCAGATCGAGTTAACGACCCTGTCCCAATGGGCAAAAAAGTTCCTATGTTAACACCTATGGATTTTGAGTGAAAAATGGCCCGGAAGCGAAAGTGAAAAAAATTCGTATTTTAACCATTTATATGTGTAAGACTCTTAAACTTGAGCGTTTCCTTACAGATTCGTCGAAAAACATCGAAAGAAATAAAGGTTTTTCACATAGTCATTCGGGTGCCTCCACGAGGGTCTTTTCGTAAGGGTTGAGGTTGTGAAGTCTTTTCGACACGAGTAAATGTATTTTTTCTTCCATATTTTAAGCTTAGGACAATCTTTAGTGGATATGGTATGATACTAAAATGAGAAAACAACTTTTCAGATCGAGTTAACGACCCTGTCCCAATGGGCAAAAAAGTTCCTATGTTAACACCTATGGATTTTGAGTGAAAAATGGCCCGGAAGCGAAAGTGAAAAAAATTCGTATTTTCACCATTTATATGTGTAAGACTCTTAAACTTGAGCGTTTCCTTACAGATTCGTCGAAAAACATCGAAAGAAATAAAGGTTTTTCACATAGTCATTCGGGTGCCTCCACGAGGGTCTTTTCGTAAGGGTTGAGGTTGTGAAGTCTTTTCGACACGAGTAAATGTATTTTTACTTCCATATTTTAAGCTTAGGACAATCTTTAGTGGATATGGTATGATACTAAAACGAGAAAACAACTTTTCAGATCGAGTTAACGACCCTGTCCCAATGGGCAAAAAAGTTCCTATGTTAACACCTATGGATTTTGAGTGAAAAATGGCCCGGAAGCGAAAGTGAAAAAAATTCGTATTTTAACCATTTATATGTGTAAGACTCTTAAACTTGAGCGTTTCCTTACAGATTCGTCGAAAAACATCGAAAGAAATAAAGGTTTTTCACATAGTCATTCGGGTGCCTCCACGAGGGTCTTTTCGTAAGGGTTGAGGTTGTGAAGTCTTTTCGACACGAGTAAATGTATTTTTACTTCCATATTTTAAGCTTAGGACAATCTTTAGTGGATATGGTATGATACTAAAACGAGAAAACAACTTTTCAGATCGAGTTAACGACCCTGTCCCAATGGGCAAAAAAGTTCCAATGTTAACACCTATGGATTTTGAGTGAAAAATGGCCCGGAAGCGAAAGTGAAAAAAATTCGTATTTTAACCATTTATATGTGTAAGACTCTTAAACTTGAGCGTTTCCTTACAGATTCGTCGAAAAACATCGAAAGAAACAAAGGTTTTTCACATAGTCATTCGGGTGCCTCCACGAGGGTCTTTTCGTAAGGGTTGAGGTTGTGAAGTCTTTTCGACACGAGTAAATGTATTTTTACTTCCATATTTTAAGCTTAGGACAATCTTTAGTGGATATGGTATGATACTAAAACGAGAAAACAACTTTTCAGATCGAGTTAACGACCCTGTCCCAATGGGCAAAAAAGTTCCTATGTTAACACCTATGGATTTTGAGTGAAAAATGGCCCGGAAGCGAAAGTGAAAAAAATTCGTATTTTAACCATTTATATGTGTAAGACTCTTAAACTTGAGCGTTTCCTTACAGATTCGTCGAAAAACATCGAAAGAAATAAAGGTTTTTCACATAGTCATTCGGGTGCCTCCACGAGGGTCTTTTCGTAAGGGTTGAGGTTGTGAAGTCTTTTCGACACGAGTAAATGTATTTTTTCTTCCATATTTTAAGCTTAGGACAATCTTTAGTGGATATGGTATGATACTAAAACGAGAAAACAACTTTTCAGATCGAGTTAACGACCCTGTCCCAATGGGCAAAAAAGTTCCTATGTTAACACCTATGGATTTTGAGTGAAAAATGGCCCGGAAGCGAAAGTGAAAAAAATTCGTATTTTAACCATTTATATGTGTAAGACTCTTAAACTTGAGCGTTTCCTTACAGATTCGTCGAAAAACATCGAAAGAAATAAAGGTTTTTCACATAGTCATTCGGGTGCCTCCACGAGGGTCTTTTCGTAAGGGTTGAGGTTGTGAAGTCTTTTCGACACGAGTAAATGTATTTTTTCTTCCATATTTTAAGCTTAGGACAATCTTTAGTGGATATGGTATGATACGAAAACGAGAAAACAACTTTTCAGATCGAGTTAACGACCCTGTCCCAATGGGCAAAAAAGTTCCTATGTTAACACCTATGGATTTTGAGTGAAAAATGGCCCGGAAGCGAAAGTGAAAAAAATTCGTATTTTAACCATTTATATGTGTAAGACTCTTAAACTTGAGCGTTTCCTTACAGATTCGTCGAAAAACATCGAAAGAAACAAAGGTTTTTCACATAGTCATTCGGGTGCCTCCACGAGGGTCTTTTCGTAAGGGTTGAGGTTGTGAAGTCTTTTCGACACGAGTAAATGTATTTTTACTTCCATATTTTAAGCTTAGGACAATCTTTAGTGGATATGGTATGATACTAAAACGAGAAAACAACTTTTCAGATCGAGTTAACGACCCTGTCCCAATGGGCAAAAAAGTTCCTATGTTAACACCTATGGATTTTGAGTGAAAAATGGCCCGGAAGCGAAAGTGAAAAAAATTCGTATTTTAACCATTTATATGTGTAAGACTCTTAAACTTGAGCGTTTCCTTACAGATTCGTCGAAAAACATCGAAAGAAATAAAGGTTTTTCACATAGTCATTCGGGTGCCTCCACGAGGGTCTTTTCGTAAGGGTTGAGGTTGTGAAGTCTTTTCGACACGAGTAAATGTATTTTTTCTTCCATATTTTAAGCTTAGGACAATCTTTAGTGGATATGGTATGATACTAAAATGAGAAAACAACTTTTCAGATCGAGTTAACGACCCTGTCCCAATGGGCAAAAAAGTTCCTATGTTAACACCTATGGATTTTGAGTGAAAAATGGCCCGGAAGCGAAAGTGAAAAAAATTCGTATTTTCACCATTTATATGTGTAAGACTCTTAAACTTGAGCGTTTCCTTACAGATTCGTCGAAAAACATCGAAAGAAATAAAGGTTTTTCACATAGTCATTCGGGTGCCTCCACGAGGGTCTTTTCGTAAGGGTTGAGGTTGTGAAGTCTTTTCGACACGAGTAAATGTATTTTTACTTCCATATTTTAAGCTTAGGACAATCTTTAGTGGATATGGTATGATACTAAAACGAGAAAACAACTTTTCAGATCGAGTTAACGACCCTGTCCCAATGGGCAAAAAAGTTCCTATGTTAACACCTATGGATTTTGAGTGAAAAATGGCCCGGAAGCGAAAGTGAAAAAAATTCGTATTTTAACCATTTATATGTGTAAGACTCTTAAACTTGAGCGTTTCCTTACAGATTCGTCGAAAAACATCGAAAGAAATAAAGGTTTTTCACATAGTCATTCGGGTGCCTCCACGAGGGTCTTTTCGTAAGGGTTGAGGTTGTGAAGTCTTTTCGACACGAGTAAATGTATTTTTACTTCCATATTTTAAGCTTAGGACAATCTTTAGTGGATATGGTATGATACTAAAACGAGAAAACAACTTTTCAGATCGAGTTAACGACCCTGTCCCAATGGGCAAAAAAGTTCCAATGTTAACACCTATGGATTTTGAGTGAAAAATGGCCCGGAAGCGAAAGTGAAAAAAATTCGTATTTTAACCATTTATATGTGTAAGACTCTTAAACTTGAGCGTTTCCTTACAGATTCGTCGAAAAACATCGAAAGAAACAAAGGTTTTTCACATAGTCATTCGGGTGCCTCCACGAGGGTCTTTTCGTAAGGGTTGAGGTTGTGAAGTCTTTTCGACACGAGTAAATGTATTTTTACTTCCATATTTTAAGCTTAGGACAATCTTTAGTGGATATGGTATGATACTAAAACGAGAAAACAACTTTTCAGATCGAGTTAACGACCCTGTCCCAATGGGCAAAAAAGTTCCTATGTTAACACCTATGGATTTTGAGTGAAAAATGGCCCGGAAGCGAAAGTGAAAAAAATTCGTATTTTAACCATTTATATGTGTAAGACTCTTAAACTTGAGCGTTTCCTTACAGATTCGTCGAAAAACATCGAAAGAAATAAAGGTTTTTCACATAGTCATTCGGGTGCCTCCACGAGGGTCTTTTCGTAAGGGTTGAGGTTGTGAAGTCTTTTCGACACGAGTAAATGTATTTTTTCTTCCATATTTTAAGCTTAGGACAATCTTTAGTGGATATGGTATGATACTAAAACGAGAAAACAACTTTTCAGATCGAGTTAACGACCCTGTCCCAATGGGCAAAAAAGTTCCTATGTTAACACCTATGGATTTTGAGTGAAAAATGGCCCGGAAGCGAAAGTGAAAAAAATTCGTATTTTAACCATTTATATGTGTAAGACTCTTAAACTTGAGCGTTTCCTTACAGATTCGTCGAAAAACATCGAAAGAAATAAAGGTTTTTCACATAGTCATTCGGGTGCCTCCACGAGGGTCTTTTCGTAAGGGTTGAGGTTGTGAAGTCTTTTCGACACGAGTAAATGTATTTTTTCTTCCATATTTTAAGCTTAGGACAATCTTTAGTGGATATGGTATGATACGAAAACGAGAAAACAACTTTTCAGATCGAGTTAACGACCCTGTCCCAATGGGCAAAAAAGTTCCTATGTTAACACCTATGGATTTTGAGTGAAAAATGGCCCGGAAGCGAAAGTGAAAAAAATTCGTATTTTAACCATTTATATGTGTAAGACTCTTAAACTTGAGCGTTTCCTTACAGATTCGTCGAAAAACATCGAAAGAAACAAAGGTTTTTCACATAGTCATTCGGGTGCCTCCACGAGGGTCTTTTCGTAAGGGTTGAGGTTGTGAAGTCTTTTCGACACGAGTAAATGTATTTTTACTTCCATATTTTAAGCTTAGGACAATCTTTAGTGGATATGGTATGATACTAAAACGAGAAAACAACTTTTCAGATCGAGTTAACGACCCTGTCCCAATGGGCAAAAAAGTTCCTATGTTAACACCTATGGATTTTGATTGAAAAATGGCCCGGAAGCGAAAGTGAAAAAAATTCGTATTTTAACCATTTATATGTGTAAGACTCTTAAACTTGAGCATTTCCTTACAGATTCGTCGAAAAACATCGAAAGAAATAAAAGTTTTTCACATAGTCATTCGGGTGCCTCCACGAGGGTCTTTTCGTAAGGGTTGAGGTTGTGAAGTCTTTTCGACACGAGTAAATGTATTTTTACTTCCATATTTTAAGCTTAGGACAATCTTTAGTGGATATGGTATGATACTAAAACGAGAAAACAACTTTTCAGATCGAGTTAACGACCCTGTCCCAATGGGCAAAAAAGTTCCTATGTTAACACCTATGGATTTTGAGTGAAAAATGGCCCGGAAGCGAAAGGGAAAAAAATTCGTATTTTAACCATTTATATGTGTAAGACTCTTAAACTTGAGGGTTTCCTTACAGATTCGTCGAAAAACATCGAAAGAAATAAAGGTTTTTCACATAGTCATTCGGGTGCCTCCACGAGGGTCTTTTCGTAAGGGTTGAGGTTGTGAAGTCTTTTCGACACGAGTAAATGTATTTTTACTTCCATATTTTAAGCTTAGGACAATCTTTAGTGGATATGGTATGATACTAAAACGAGAAAACAACTTTTCAGATCGAGTTAACGACCCTGTCCCAATGGGCAAAAAAGTTCCTATGTTAACACCTATGGATTTTGAGTGAAAAATGGCCGGGAAGCGAAAGTGAAAAAAATTCGTATTTTAACCATTTATATGTGTAAGACTCTTAAACTTGAGGGTTTCCTTACAGATTCGTCGAAAAACATCGAAGGAAATAAAGGTTTTTCACATAGTCATTCGGGTGCCTCCACGAGGGTCTTTTCGTAAGGGTTGAGGTTGTGAAGTCTTTTCGACACGAGTAAATGTATTTTTACTTCCATATTTTAAGCTTAGGACAATCTTTAGTGGATATGGTATGATACTAAAACGAGAAAACAACTTTTCAGATCGAGTTAACGACCCTGTCCCAATGGGCAAAAAAGTTCCTATGTTAACACCTATGGATTTTGAGTGAAAAATGGCCCGGAAGCGAAAGTGAAAAAAATTCGTATTTTAACCATTTATATGTGTAAGACTCTTAAACTTGAGCGTTTCCTTACAGATTCGTCGAAAAACATCGAAAGAAACAAAGGTTTTTCACATAGTCATTCGGGTGCCTCCACGAGGGTCTTTTCGTAAGGGTTGAGGTTGTGAAGTCTTTTCGACACGAGTAAATGTATTTTTACTTCCATATTTTAAGCTTAGGACAATCTTTAGTGGATATGGTATGATACTAAAACGAGAAAACAACTTTTCAGATCGAGTTAACGACCCTGTCCCAATGGGCAAAAAAGTTCCTATGTTAACACCTATGGATTTTGAGTGAAAAATGGCCCGGAAGCGAAAGTGAAAAAAATTCGTATTTTAACCATTTATATGTGTAAGACTCTTAAACTTGAGCGTTTCCTTACAGATTCGTCGAAAAACATCGAAAGAAACAAAGGTTTTTCACATAGTCATTCGGGTGCCTCCACGAGGGTCTTTTCGTAAGGGTTGAGGTTGTGAAGTCTTTTCGACACGAGTAAATGTATTTTTACTTCCATATTTTAAGCTTAGGACAATCTTTAGTGGATATGGTATGATACTAAAACGAGAAAACAACTTTTCAGATCGAGTTAACGACCCTGTCCCAATGGGCAAAAAAGTTCCTATGTTAACACCTATGGATTTTGAGTTAAAAATGGCCCGGAAGCGAAAGTGAAAAAAATTCGTATTTTAACCATTTATATGTGTAAGACTCTTAAACTTGAGCGTTTCCTTACAGATTCGTCGAAAAACATCGAAAGAAACAAAGGTTTTTCACATAGTCATTCGGGTGCCTCCACGAGGGTCTTTTCGTAAGGGTTGAGGTTGTGAAGTCTTTTCGACACGAGTAAATGTATTTTTACTTCCATATTTTAAGCTTAGGACAATCTTTAGTGGATATGGTATGATACTAAAACGAGAAAACAACTTTTCAGATCGAGTTAACGACCCTGTCCCAATGGGCAAAAAAGTTCCTATGTTAACACCTATGGATTTTGAGTGAAAAATGGCCCGGAAGCGAAAGGGAAAAAAATTCGTATTTTAACCATTTATATGTGTAAGACTCTTAAACTTGAGGGTTTCCTTACAGATTCGTCGAAAAACATCGAAAGAAATAAAGGTTTTTCACATAGTCATTCGGGTGCCTCCACGAGGGTCTTTTCGTAAGGGTTGAGGTTGTGAAGTCTTTTCGACACGAGTAAATGTATTTTTACTTCCATATTTTAAGCTTAGGACAATCTTTAGTGGATATGGTATGATACTAAAACGAGAAAACAACTTTTCAGATCGAGTTAACGACCCTGTCCCAATGGGCAAAAAAGTTCCTATGTTAACACCTATGGATTTTGAGTGAAAAATGGCCCGGAAGCGAAAGTGAAAAAAATTCGTATTTTAACCATTTATATGTGTAAGACTCTTAAACTTGAGGGTTTCCTTACAGATTCGTCGAAAAACATCGAAGGAAATAAAGGTTTTTCACATAGTCATTCGGGTGCCTCCACGAGGGTCTTTTCGTAAGGGTTGAGGTTGTGAAGTCTTTTCGACACGAGTAAATGTATTTTTACTTCCATATTTTAAGCTTAGGACAATCTTTAGTGGATATGGTATGATACTAAAACGAGAAAACAACTTTTCAGATCGAGTTAACGACCCTGTCCCAATGGGCAAAAAAGTTCCTATGTTAACACCTATGGATTTTGAGTGAAAAATGGCCCGGAAGCGAAAGTGAAAAAAATTCGTATTTTAACCATTTATATGTGTAAGACTCTTAAACTTGAGCGTTTCCTTACAGATTCGTCGAAAAACATCGAAAGAAACAAAGGTTTTTCACATAGTCATTCGGGTGCCTCCACGAGGGTCTTTTCGTAAGGGTTGAGGTTGTGAAGTCTTTTCGACACGAGTAAATGTATTTTTTCTACCATATTCTAAGATTAGGACAATCTTTAGTTGATATGGTATGATACTAAAACGAGAAAACAACTTTTCAGATCGAGTTAACGACCCTGTCCCAATGGGCAAAAAAGTTCCTATGTTAACACCTATGGATTTTGAGTGAAACATGGCCCGGAAGCGAAAGTGAAAAAAATTCGTATTTTAACCATTTATATGTGTAAGACTCTTAAACTTGAGCGTTTCCTTACAGATTCGTCGAAAAACATCGAAGGAAATAAAGGTTTTTCACATAGTCATTCGGGTGCCTCCACGAGGGTCTTTTCGTAAGGGTTGAGGTTGTGAAGTCTTTTCGACACGAGTAAATGTATTTTTACTTCCATATTTTAAGCTTAGGACAATCTTTAGTGGATATGGTATGATACTAAAACGAGAAAACAACTTTTCAGATCGAGTTAACGACCCTGTCCCAATGGGCAAAAAAGTTCCTATGTTAACACCTATGGATTTTGAGTGAAAAATGGCCCGGAAGCGAAAGTGAAAAAAATTCGTATTTTAACCATTTATATGTGTAAGACTCTTAAACTTGAGCGTTTCCTTACAGATTCGTCGAAAAACATCGAAAGAAACAAAGGTTTTTCACATAGTCATTCGGGTGCCTCCACGAGGGTCTTTTCGTAAGGGTTGAGGTTGTGAAGTCTTTTCGACACGAGTAAATGTATTTTTTCTACCATATTCTAAGATTAGGACAATCTTTAGTTGATATGGTATGATACTAAAACGAGAAAACAACTTTTCAGATCGAGTTAACGACCCTGTCCCAATGGGCAAAAAAGTTCCTATGTTAACACCTATGGATTTTGAGTGAAACATGGCCCGGAAGCGAAAGTGAAAAAAATTCGTATTTTAACCATTTATATGTGTAAGACTCTTAAACTTGAGCGTTTCCTTACAGATTCGTCGAAAAACATCGAAAGAAATAAAGGTTTTTCACATAGTCATTCGGGTGCCTCCACGAGGGTCTTTTCGTAAGGGTTGAGGTTGTGAAGTCTTTTCGACACGAGTAAATGTATTTTTTCTTCCATATTTTAAGCTTAGGACAATCTTTAGTGGATATGGTATGATACTAAAACGAGAAAACAACTTTTCAGATCGAGTTAATGACCCTGTCCCAATGGGCAAAAAAGTTCCTATGTTAACACCTATGGATTTTGAGTGAAAAATGGCCCGGAAGCGAAAGTGAAAAAAATTCGTATTTTAACCATTTATATGTGTAAGACTCTTAAACTTGAGCGTTTCCTTACAGATTCGTCGAAAAACATCGAAAGAAACAAAGGTTTTTCACATAGTCATTCGGGTGCCTCCACGAGGGTCTTTTCGTAAGGGTTGAGGTTGTGAAGTCTTTTCGACACGAGTAAATGTATTTTTTCTTCCATATTCTAAGATTAGGACAATCTTTAGTTGATATGGTATGATACTAAAACGAGAAAACAACTTTTCAGATCGAGTTAACGACCCTGTCTCAATGGGCAAAAAAGTTCCTATGTTAACACCTATGGATTTTGAGTGCAAAATGGCCCGGAAGCGAAAGGGAAAAAAATTCGTATTTTAACCATTTATATGTGTAAGACTCTTAAACTTGACGGTTTCCTTACAGATTCGTCGAAAAACATCGAAAGAAATAAAGGGTTTTCACATAGTCATTCGGGTGCCTCCACGAGGGTCTTTTCGTAAGGGTTGAGGTTGTGAAGTCTTTTCGACACGAGTAAATGTATTTTTTCTTCCATATTCTAAGATTAGGACAATCTTTAGTTGATATGGTATGATACTAAAACGAGAAAAAAACTTTTCAGATCGAGTTAACGACCCTGTCTCAATGGGCAAAAAAGTTCCTATGTTAACACCTATGGATTTTGAGTGAAAAATGGCCCGGAAGCGAAAGGGAAAAAAATTCGTATTTTAACCATTTATATGTGTAAGACTCTTAAACTTGAGGGTTTCCTTACAGATTCGTCGAAAAACATCGAAAGAAATAAAGGTTTTTCACATAGTCATTCGGGTGCCTCCACGAGGGTCTTTTCGTAAGGGTTGAGGTTGTGAAGTATTTTCGACACGAGTAAATGTATTTTTTCTTTCATATTTTAAGCTTAGGACAATCTTTAGTGGATATGGTATGATACTAAAACGAGAAAACAACTTTTCAGATCGAGTTAACGACCCTGTCTCAATGGGCAAAAAAGTTCCTATGTTAACACCTATGGATTTTGAGTGCAAAATGGCCCGGAAGCGAAAGGGAAAAAAATTCGTATTTTAACCATTTATATGTGTAAGACTCTTAAACTTGACGGTTTCCTTACAGATTCGTCGAAAAACATCGAAAGAAATAAAGGGTTTTCACATAGTCATTCGGGTGCCTCCACGAGGGTCTTTTCGTAAGGGTTGAGGTTGTGAAGTCTTTTCGACACGAGTAAATGTATTTTTTCTTCCATATTCTAAGATTAGGACAATCTTTAGTTGATATGGTATGATACTAAAACGAGAAAAAAACTTTTCAGATCGAGTTAACGACCCTGTCTCAATGGGCAAAAAAGTTCCTATGTTAACACCTATGGATTTTGAGTGAAAAATGGCCCGGAAGCGAAAGGGAAAAAAATTCGTATTTTAACCATTTATATGTGTAAGACTCTTAAACTTGAGGGTTTCCTTACAGATTCGTCGAAAAACATCGAAAGAAATAAAGGTTTTTCACATAGTCATTCGGGTGCCTCCACGAGGGTCTTTTCGTAAGGGTTGAGGTTGTGAAGTATTTTCGACACGAGTAAATGTATTTTTTCTTTCATATTTTAAGCTTAGGACAATCTTTAGTGGATATGGTATGATACTAAAACGAGAAAACAACTTTTCAGATCGAGTTAACGACCCTGTCGAAATGGGCAAAAAAGTTCCTATGTTAACACCTATGGATTTTGAGTGAAAAATGGCCCGGAAGCGAAAGGGAAAAAAATTCGTATTTTAACCATTTATATGTGTAAGACTCTTAAACTTGAGGGTTTCCTTACAGATTCGTCGAAAAACATCGAAAGAAATAAAGGTTTTTCACATAGTCATTCGGGTGCCTCCACGAGGGTCTTTTCGTAAGGGTTGAGGTTGTGAAGTATTTTCGACACGAGTAAATGTATTTTTTCTTTCATATTTTAAGCTTAGGACAATCTTTAGTGGATATGGTATGATACTAAAACGAGAAAACAACTTTTCAGATCGAGTTAACGACCCTGTCGAAATGGGCAAAAAAGTTCCTATGTTAACACCTATGGATTTTGAGTGAAAAATGGCCCGGAAGCGAAAGTGAAAAAAATTCGTATTTTAACCATTTATATGTGTAAGACTCTTAAACTTGAGCGTTTCCTTACAGATTCGTCGAAAAACATCGAAAGAAATAAAGGTTTTTCACATAGTCATTCGGGTGCCTCCACGAGGGTCTTTTCGTAAGGGTTGAGGTTGTGAAGTCTTTTCGACACGAGTAAATGTATTTTTTCTTCCATATTCTAAGATTAGGACAATCTTTAGTTGATATGGTATGATACTAAAACGAGAAAACAACTTTTCAGATCGAGTTAACGACCCTGTCCCAATGGGCAAAAAAGTTCCTATGTTAACACCTATGGATTTTGAGTGAAAAATTGCCCGGAAGCGAAAGTGAAAAAAATTCGTATTTTAACCATTTATATGTGTAAGACTCTTAAACTTGAGCGTTTCCTTACAGATTCGTCGAAAAACATCGAAAGAAACAAAGGTTTTTCACATAGTCATTCGGGTGCCTCCACGAGGGTCTTTTCGTAAGGGTTGAGGTTGTGAAGTCTTTTCGACACGAGTAAATGTATTTTTTCTACCATATTCTAAGATTAGGACAATCTTTAGTTGATATGGTATGATACTAAAACGAGAAAACAACTTTTCAGATCGAGTTAACGACCCTGTCCCAATGGGCAAAAAAGTTCCTATGTTAACACCTATGGATTTTGAGTGAAAAATGGCCCGGAAGCGAAAGTGAAAAAAATTCGTATTTTAACCATTTATATGTGTAAGACTCTTAAACTTGAGCGTTTCCTTACAGATTCGTCGAAAAACATCGAAAGAAATAAAGGTTTTTCACATAGTCATTCGGGTGCCTCCACGAGGGTCTTTTCGTAAGGGTTGAGGTTGTGAAGTCTTTTCGACACGAGTAAATGTATTTTTTCTTCCATATTTTAAGCTTAGGACAATCTTTAGTGGATATGGTATGATACTAAAACGAGAAAACAACTTTTCAGATCGAGTTAACGACCCTGTCCCAATGGGCAAAAAAGTTCCTATGTTAACACCTATGGATTTTGAGTGAAAAATGGCCCGGAAGCGAAAGTGAAAAAAATTCGTATTTTAACCATTTATATGTGTAAGACTCTTAAACTTGAGCGTTTCCTTACAGATTCGTCGAAAAACATCGAAAGAAACAAAGGTTTTTCACATAGTCATTCGGGTGCCTCCACGAGGGTCTTTTCGTAAGGGTTGAGGTTGTGAAGTCTTTTCGACACGAGTAAATGTATTTTTTCTTCCATATTCTAAGATTAGGACAATCTTTAGTTGATATGGTATGATACTAAAACGAGAAAACAACTTTTCAGATCGAGTTAACGACCCTGTCTCAATGGGCAAAAAAGTTCCTATGTTAACACCTATGGATTTTGAGTGCAAAATGGCCCGGAAGCGAAAGGGAAAAAAATTCGTATTTTAACCATTTATATGTGTAAGACTCTTAAACTTGACGGTTTCCTTACAGATTCGTCGAAAAACATCGAAAGAAATAAAGGGTTTTCACATAGTCATTCGGGTGCCTCCACGAGGGTCTTTTCGTAAGGGTTGAGGTTGTGAAGTCTTTTCGACACGAGTAAATGTATTTTTTCTTCCATATTCTAAGATTAGGACAATCTTTAGTTGATATGGTATGATACTAAAACGAGAAAAAAACTTTTCAGATCGAGTTAACGACCCTGTCTCAATGGGCAAAAAAGTTCCTATGTTAACACCTATGGATTTTGAGTGAAAAATGGCCCGGAAGCGAAAGGGAAAAAAATTCGTATTTTAACCATTTATATGTGTAAGACTCTTAAACTTGAGGGTTTCCTTACAGATTCGTCGAAAAACATCGAAAGAAATAAAGGTTTTTCACATAGTCATTCGGGTGCCTCCACGAGGGTCTTTTCGTAAGGGTTGAGGTTGTGAAGTATTTTCGACACGAGTAAATGTATTTTTTCTTTCATATTTTAAGCTTAGGACAATCTTTAGTGGATATGGTATGATACTAAAACGAGAAAACAACTTTTCAGATCGAGTTAACGACCCTGTCGAAATGGGCAAAAAAGTTCCTATGTTAACACCTATGGATTTTGAGTGAAAAATGGCCCGGAAGCGAAAGGGAAAAAAATTCGTATTTTAACCATTTATATGTGTAAGACTCTTAAACTTGAGGGTTTCCTTACAGATTCGTCGAAAAACATCGAAAGAAATAAAGGTTTTTCACATAGTCATTCGGGTGCCTCCACGAGGGTCTTTTCGTAAGGGTTGAGGTTGTGAAGTATTTTCGACACGAGTAAATGTATTTTTTCTTTCATATTTTAAGCTTAGGACAATCTTTAGTGGATATGGTATGATACTAAAACGAGAAAACAACTTTTCAGATCGAGTTAACGACCCTGTCGAAATGGGCAAAAAAGTTCCTATGTTAACACCTATGGATTTTGAGTGAAAAATGGCCCGGAAGCGAAAGTGAAAAAAATTCGTATTTTAACCATTTATATGTGTAAGACTCTTAAACTTGAGCGTTTCCTTAAAGATTCGTCGAAAAACATCGAAAGAAAAATAAAGGTTTTTCACATAGTCATTCGGGTGCCTCCACGAGGGTCTTTTCGTAAGGGTTGAGGTTGTGAAGTCTTTTCGACACGAGTAAATGTATTTTTACTTCCATATTTTAAGCTTAGGACAATCTTTAGTGGATATGGTATGATACTAAAACGAGAAAACAACTTTTCAGATCGAGTTAACGACCCTGTCCCAATGGGCAAAAAAGTTCCTATGTTAACACCTATGGATTTTGAGTGAAAAATTGCCCGGAAGCGAAAGGGAAAAAAATTCGTATTTTAACCATTTATATGTGTAAGACTCTTAAACTTGAGCGTTTCCTTACAGATTCGTCGAAAAACATCGAAAGAAATAAAGGTTTTTCACATAGTCATTCGGGTGCCTCCACGAGGGTCTTTTCGTAAGGGTTGAGGTTGTGAAGTCTTTTCGACACGAGTAAATGTATTTTTTCTTCCATATTCTAAGATTAGGACAATCTTTAGTGGATATGGTATGATACTAAAACGAGAAAAAAACTTTTCAGATCGAGTTAACGACCCTGTCCCAATGGGCAAAAAAGTTCCTATGTTAACACCTATGGATTTTGAGTGAAAAATGGCCCGGAAGCGAAAGTGAAAAAAATTCGTATTTTAACCATTTATATGTGTAAGACTCTTAAACTTGAGCGTTTCCTTACAGATTCGTCATAAAACATCGAAAGAAACAAAGATTTTTCACATAGTCATTCGGGTGCCTCCACGAGGGTCTTTTCGTAAGGGTTGAGGTTGTGAAGTCTTTTCGACACGAGTAAATGTATTTTTTCTTCCATATTCTAAGATTAGGACAATCTTTAGTTGATATGGTATGATACTAAAACGAGAAAACAACTTTTCAGATCGAGTTAACGACCCTGTCCCAATGGGCAAAAAAGTTCCTATGTTAACACCTATGGATTTTGAGTGAAAAATGGCCCGGAAGCGAAAGGGAAAAAATTCGTATTTTAACCATTTATATGTGTAAGACTCTTAAACTTGAGCGTTTCCTTACAGATTCGTCGAAAAACATCGAAAGAAATAAAGGTTTTTCACATAGTCATTCGGGTGCCTCCACGAGGGTCTTTTCGTAAGGGTTGAGGTTGTGAAGTCTTTTCGACACGAGTAAATGTATTTTTTCTTCCATATTCTAAGATTAGGACAATCTTTAGTGGATATGGTATGATACTAAAACGAGAAAACAACTTTTCAGATCGAGTTAACGACCCTGTCCCAATGGGCAAAAAAGTTCCTATGTTAACACCTATGGATTTTGAGTGAAAAATGGCCCGGAAGCGAAAGGGAAAAAAATTCGTATTTTAACCATTTATATGTGTAAGACTCTTAAACTTGAGGGTTTCCTTACAGATTCGTCGAAAAACATCGAAAGAAATAAAGGTTTTTCACATAGTCATTCGGGTGCCTCCACGAGGGTCTTTTCGTAAGGGTTGAGGTTGTGAAGTCTTTTCGACACGAGTAAATGTATTTTTACTTCCATATTTTAAGCTTAGGACAATCTTTAGTGGATATGGTATGATACTAAAACGAGAAAACAACTTTTCAGATCGAGTTAACGACCCTGTCCCAATGGGCAAAAAAGTTCCTATGTTAACACCTATGGATTTTGAGTGAAAAATGGCCCGGAAGCGAAAGTGAAAAAAATTCGTATTTTAACCATTTATATGTGTAAGACTCTTAAACTTGAGGGTTTCCTTACAGATTCGTCGAAAAACATCGAAGGAAATAAAGGTTTTTCACATAGTCATTCGGGTGCCTCCACGAGGGTCTTTTCGTAAGGGTTGAGGTTGTGAAGTCTTTTCGACACGAGTAAATGTATTTTTACTTCCATATTTTAAGCTTAGGACAATCTTTAGTGGATATGGTATGATACTAAAACGAGAAAACAACTTTTTAGATCGAGTTAACGACCCTGTCCCAATGGGCAAAAAAGTTCCTATGTTAACACCTATGGATTTTGAGTGAAAAATGGCCCGGAAGCGAAAGTGAAAAAAATTCGTATTTTAACCATTTATATGTGTAAGACTCTTAAACTTGAGCGTTTCCTTACAGATTCGTCGAAAAACATCGAAAGAAACAAAGGTTTTTCACATAGTCATTCGGGTGCCTCCACGAGGGTCTTTTCGTAAGGGTTGAGGTTGTGAAGTCTTTTCGACACGAGTAAATGTATTTTTACTTCCATATTTTAAGCTTAGGACAATCTTTAGTGGATATGGTATGATACTAAAACGAGAAAACAACTTTTCAGATCGAGTTAACGACCCTGTCCCAATGGGCAAAAAAGTTCCTATGTTAACACCTATGGATTTTGAGTGAAAAATTGCCCGGAAGCGAAAGTGAAAAAAATTCGTATTTTAACCATTTATATGTGTAAGACTCTTAAACTTGAGCGTTTCCTTACAGATTCGTCGAAAAACATCGAAAGAAACAAAGGTTTTTCACATAGTCATTCGGGTGCCTCCACGAGGGTCTTTTCGTAAGGGTTGAGGTTGTGAAGTCTTTTCGACACGAGTAAATGTATTTTTTCTTCCATATTCTAAGATTAGGACAATCTTTAGTTGATATGGTATGATACTAAAACGAGAAAACAACTTTTCAGATCGAGTTAACGACCCTGTCCCAATGGGCAAAAAAGTTCCTATGTTAACACCTATGGATTTTGAGTGAAAAATGGCCCGGAAGCGAAAGTGAAAAAAATTCGTATTTTAACCATTTATATGTGTAAGACTCTTAAACTTGAGCGTTTCCTTACAGATTCGTCAAAAAACATCGAAAGAAACAAAGGTTTTTCACATAGTCATTCGGGTGCCTCCACGAGGGTCTTTTCGTAAGGGTTGAGGTTGTGAAGTCTTTTCGACACGAGTAAATGTATTTTTTCTTCCATATTCTAAGATTAGGACAATCTTTAGTTGATATGGTATGATACTAAAACGAGAAAACAACTTTTCAGATCGAGTTAACGACCCTGTCCCAATGGGCAAAAAAGTTCCTATGTTAACACCTATGGATTTTGAGTGAAAAATGGCCCGGAAGCGAAAGGGAAAAAATTCGTATTTTAACCATTTATATGTGTAAGACTCTTAAACTTGAGCGTTTCCTTACAGATTCGTCGAAAAACATCGAAAGAAATAAAGGTTTTTCACATAGTCATTCGGGTGCCTCCACGAGGGTCTTTTCGTAAGGGTTGAGGTTGTGAAGTCTTTTCGACACGAGTAAATGTATTTTTTCTTCCATATTTTAAGCTTAGGACAATCTTTAGTGGATATGGTATGATACTAAAACGAGAAAACAACTTTTCAGATCGAGTTAACGACCCTGTCCCAATGGGCAAAAAAGTTCCTATGTTAACACCAATGGATTTTGAGTGAAAAATGGCCCGGAAGCGAAAGTGAAAAAAATTCGTATTTTAACCATTTATATGTGTAAGACTCTTAAACTTGAGCGTTTCCTTACAGATTCGTCCAAAAACATCGAAAGAAACAAAGGTTTTTCACATAGTCATTCGGGTGCCTCCACGAGGGTCTTTTCGTAAGGGTTGAGGTTGTGAAGTCTTTTCGACACGAGTAAATGTATTTTTTCTTCCATATTCTAAGATTAGGACAATCTTTAGTTGATATGGTATGATACTAAAACGAGAAAACAACTTTTCAGATCGAGTTAACGACCCTGTCCCAATGGGCAAAAAAGTTCCTATGTTAACACCTATGGATTTTGAGTGAAAAATGGCCCGGAAGCGAAAGGGAAAAAATTCGTATTTTAACCATTTATATGTGTAAGACTCTTAAACTTGAGCGTTTCCTTACAGATTCGTCGAAAAACATCGAAAGAAATAAAGGTTTTTCACATAGTCATTCGGGTGCCTCCACGAGGGTCTTTTCGTAAGGGTTGAGGTTGTGAAGTCTTTTCGACACGAGTAAATGTATTTTTTCTTCCATATTTTAAGCTTAGGACAATCTTTAGTGGATATGGTATGATACTAAAACGAGAAAACAACTTTTCAGATCGAGTTAACGACCCTGTCCCAATGGGCAAAAAAGTTCCTATGTTAACACCAATGGATTTTGAGTGAAAAATGGCCCGGAAGCGAAAGTGAAAAAAATTCGTATTTTAACCATTTATATGTGTAAGACTCTTAAACTTGAGCGTTTCCTTACAGATTCGTCCAAAAACATCGAAAGAAACAAAGGTTTTTCACATAGTCATTCGGGTGCCTCCACGAGGGTCTTTTCGTAAGGGTTGAGGTTGTGAAGTCTTTTCGACACGAGTAAATGTATTTTTTCTTCCATATTCTAAGATTAGGACAATCTTTAGTTGATATGGTATGATACTAAAACGAGAAAACAACTTTTCAGATCGAGTTAACGACCCTGTCCCAATGGGCAAAAAAGTTCCTATGTTAACACCTATGGATTTTGAGTGAAAAATGGCCCGGAAGCGAAAGGGAAAAAATTCGTATTTTAACCATTTATATGTGTAAGACTCTTAAACTTGAGCGTTTCCTTACAGATTCGTCGAAAAACATCGAAAGAAATAAAGGTTTTTCACATAGTCATTCGGGTGCCTCCACGAGGGTCTTTTCGTAAGGGTTGAGGTTGTGAAGTCTTTTCGACACGAGTAAATGTATTTTTTCTTCCATATTCTAAGATTAGGACAATCTTTAGTTGATATGGTATGATACTAAAACGAGAAAAAAACTTTTCAGATCGAGTTAACGACCCTGTCTCAATGGGGAAAAAAATTCCTATTTTAACACCTATGGATTTTGAGTGAAAAATGGCCCGGAAGCGAAAGGGAAAGAAATTCGTATTTTAACCATTTATATGTGTAAGACTCTTAAACTTGAGGGTTTCCTTACAGATTCGTCGAAAAACATCGAAAGAAATAAAGGTTTTTCACATAGTCATTCGGGTGCCTCCACGAGGGTCTTTTCGTAAGGGTTGAGGTTGTGAAGTCTTTTCGACACGAGTAAATGTATTTTTCCTTCCATATTTTAAGCTTAGGACAATCTTTAGTGGATATGGTATGATACTAAAACGAGAAAACAACTTTTCAGATCGAGTTAACGACCCTGTCCCAATGGGCAAAAAAGTTCCTATGTTAACACCTATGGATTTTGAGTGAAAAATGGCCCGGAAGCGAAAGGGAAAAAATTCGTATTTTAACCATTTATATGTGTAAGACTCTTAAACTTGAGCGTTTCCTTACAGATTCGTCGAAAAACATCGAAAGAAATAAAGGTTTTTCACATAGTCATTCGGGTGCCTCCACGAGGGTCTTTTCGTAAGGGTTGAGGTTGTGAAGTCTTTTCGACACGAGTAAATGTATTTTTTCTTCCATATTTTAAGATTAGGACAATCTTTAGTGGATATGGTATGATACTAAAACGAGAAAACAACTTTTCAGATCGAGTTAACGACCCTATCCCAATGGGCAAAAAAGTTCCTATGTTAACACCTATGGATTTTGAGTGAAAAATGGCCCGGAAGCGAAAGTGAAAAAAATTCGTATTTTAACCATTTATATGTGTAAGACTCTTAAACTTGAGCGTTTCCTTACAGATTCGTCGAAAAACATCGAAAGAAATAAAGGTTTTTCACATAGTCATTCGGGTGCCTCCACGAGGGTCTTTTCGTAAGGGTTGAGGTTGTGAAGTCTTTTCGACACGAGTAAATGTATTTTTACTTCCATATTTTAAGCTTAGGACAATCTTTAGTGGATATGGTATGATACTAAAACGAGAAAACAACTTTTCAGATCGAGTTAACGACCCTGTCCCAATGGGCAAAAAAGTTCCTATGTTAACACCTATGGATTTTGAGTGAAAAATGGCCTGGAAGCGAAAGGGAAAAAATTCGTATTTTAACCATTTATATGTGTAAGACTCTTAAACTTGAGCGTTTCCTTACAGATTCGTCGAAAAACATCGAAAGAAATAAAGGTTTTTCACATAGTCATTCGGGTGCCTCCACGAGGGTCTTTTCGTAAGGGTTGAGGTTGTGAAGTCTTTTCGACACGAGTAAATGTATTTTTCCTTCCATATTTTAAGCTTAGGACAATCTTTAGTGGATATGGTATGATACTAAAACGAGAAAACAACTTTTCAGATCGAGTTAACGACCCTGTCCCAATGGGCAAAAAAGTTCCTATGTTAACACCTATGGATTTTGAGTGAAAAATGGCCCGGAAGCGAAAGTGAAAAAAATTCGTATTTTAACCATTTATATGTGTAAGACTCTTAAACTTGAGCGTTTCCTTACAGATTCATCGAAAAACATCGAAAGAAAAATAAAGGTTTTTCACATAGTCATTCGGGTGCCTCCACGAGGGTCTTTTCGTAAGGGTTGAGGTTGTGAAGTCTTTTCGACACGAGTAAATGTATTTTTACTTCCATATTTTAAGCTTAGGACAATCTTTAGTGGATATGGTATGATACTAAAATGAGAAAACAACTTTTCAGATCGAGTTAACGACTCTGTCCCAATGGGCAAAAAAGTTCCTATGTTAACACCTATGGATTTTGAGTGAAAAATGGCCCGGAAGCGAAAGGGAAAAAAATTCGTATTTTAACCATTTATATGTGTAAGACTCTTAAACTTGAGCGTTTCCTTACAGATTCGTCGAAAAACATCGAAAGAAATAAAGGTTTTTCACATAGTCATTCGGGTGCCTCCACGAGGGTCTTTTCGTAAGGGTTGAGGTTGTGAAGTCTTTTCGACACGAGTAAATGTATTTTTCCTTCCATATTTTAAGCTTAGGACAATCTTTAGTGGATATGGTATGATACTAAAACGAGAAAACAACTTTTCAGATCGAGTTAACGACCCTGTCCCAATGGGCAAAAAAGTTCCTATGTTAACACCTATGGATTTTGAGTGAAAAATGGCCCGGAAGCGAAAGGGAAAAAATTCGTATTTTAACCATTTATATGTGTAAGACTCTTAAACTTGAGCGTTTCCTTACAGATTCGTCGAAAAACATCGAAAGAAATAAAGGTTTTTCACATAGTCATTCGGGTGCCTCCACGAGGGTCTTTTCGTAAGGGTTGAGGTTGTGAAGTCTTTTCGACACGAGTAAATGTATTTTTTCTTCCATATTCTAAGATTAGGACAATCTTTAGTTGATATGGTATGATACTAAAACGAGAAAACAACTTTTCAGATCGAGTTAACGACCCTGTCCCAATGGGCAAAAAAGTTCCTATGTTAACACCTATGGATTTTGAGTGAAAAATGGCCCGGAAGCGAAAGGGAAAAAATTCGTATTTTAACCATTTATATGTGTAAGACTCTTAAACTTGAGCGTTTCCTTACAGATTCGTCGAAAAACATCGAAAGAAATAAAGGTTTTTCACATAGTCATTCGGGTGCCTCCACGAGGGTCTTTTCGTAAGGGTTGAGGTTGTGAAGTCTTTTCGACACGAGTAAATGTATTTTTTCTTCCATATTCTAAGATTAGGACAATCTTTAGTCGATATGGTATGATACTAAAACGAGAAAACAACTTTTCAGATCGAGTTAACGACCCTGTCCCAATGGGCAAAAAAGTTCCTATGTTAACACCTATGGATTTTGAGTGAAAAATGGCCCGGAAGCGAAAGGGAAAAAATTCGTATTTTAACCATTTATATGTGTAAGACTCTTAAACTTGAGCGTTTCCTTACAGATTCGTCGAAAAACATCGAAAGAAATAAAGGTTTTTCACATAGTCATTCGGGTGCCTCTACGAGGGTCTTTTCGTAAGGGTTGAGGTTGTGAAGTCTTTTCGACACGAGTAAATGTATTTTTTCTTCCATATTTTAAGATTAGGACAATCTTTAGTGGATATGGTATGATACTAAAACGAGAAAACAACTTTTCAGATCGAGTTAACGACCCTGTCCCAATGGGCAAAAAAGTTCCTATGTTAACACCTATGGATTTTGAGTGAAAAATGGCCCGGAAGCGAAAGGGAAAAAAATTCGTATTTTAACAATTTATATGTGTAAGACTCTTAAACTTGAGCGTTTCCTTACAGATTCGTCGAAAAACATCGAAAGAAATAAAGGTTTTCCACATAGTCATTCGGGTGCCTCCACGAGGGTCTTTTCGTAAGGGTTGAGGTTGTGAAGTCTTTTCGACACGAGTAAATGTATTTTTTCTTCCATATTCTAAGATCAGGACAATCTTTAGTTGATATGATATGATACTAAAACGAGAAAACAACTTTTCAGATCGTGTTAACGACCCTGTCTCAATGGGCAAAAAAGTTCCTATGTTAACACCTATGGATTTTGAGTGAAAAATGGCCCGGAAGCGAAAGTGAAAAAAATTCGTATTTTAACCATTTATATGTGTAAGACTCTTAAACTTGAGCGTTTCCTTACAGATTCGTCGAAAAACATCGAAAGAAATAAAGGTTTTTCACATAGTCATTCGGGTGCCTCCACGAGGGTCTTTTCGTAAGGGTTGAGGTTGTGAAGTCTTTTCGACACGAGTAAATGTATTTTTACTTCCATATTTTAAGCTTAGGACAATCTTTAGTGGATATGGTATGATACTAAAACGAGAAAACAACTTTTCAGATCGAGTTAACGACCCTGTCCCAATGGGCAAAAAAGTTCCTATGTTAACACCTATGGATTTTGAGTGAAAAATGGCCCGGAAGCGAAAGGGAAAAAAATTCGTATTTTAACCATTTATATGTGTAAGACTCTTAAACTTGAGGGTTTCCTTACAGATTCGTCGAAAAACATCGAAAGAAATAAAGGTTTTTCACATAGTCATTCGGGTGCCTCCACGAGGGTCTTTTCGTAAGGGTTGAGGTTGTGAAGTCTTTTCGACACGAGTAAATGTATTTTTTCTTCCATATTTTAAGATTAGGACAATCTTTAGTGGATATGGTATGATACTAAAACGAGAAAACAACTTTTCAGATCGAGTTAACGACCCTGTCCCAATGGGCAAAAAAGTTCCTATGTTAACACCTATGGATTTTGAGTTAAAAATGGCCCGGAAGCGAAAGGGAAAAAATTCGTATTTTAACCATTTATATGTGTAAGACTCTTAAACTTGAGCGTTTCCTTACAGATTCGTCGAAAAACATCGAAAGAAACAAAGGTTTTTCACATAGTCATTCGGATGCCTCCACGAGGGTCTTTTCGTAAGGGTTGAGGTTGTGAAGTCTTTTCGACACGAGTAAATGTATTTTTTCTTCCATATTCTAAGATCAGGACAATCTTTAGTTGATATGATATGATACTAAAACGAGAAAACAACTTTTCAGATCGTGTTAACGACCCTGTCTCAATGGGCAAAAAAGTTCCTATGTTAACACCTATGGATTTTGAGTGAAAAAAGGCCCGGAAGCGAAAGGGAAAAAAATTCGTATTTTAACAATTTATATGTGTAAGACTCTTAAACTTGAGCGTTTCCTTACAGATTCGTCGAAAAACATCGAAAGAAATAAAGGTTTTTCACATAGTCATTCGGGTGCCTCCACGAGGGTCTTTTCGTAAGGGTTGAGGTTGTGAAGTCTTTTCGACACGAGTAAATGTATTTTTACTTCCATATTTTAAGCTTAGGACAATCTTTAGTGGATATGGTATGATACTAAAACGAGAAAACAACTTTTCAGATCGAGTTAACGACCCTGTCCCAATGGGCAAAAAAGTTCCTATGTTAACACCTATGGATTTTGAGTGAAAAATGGCCCGGAAGCGAAAGGGAAAAAAATTCGTATTTTAACCATTTATATGTGTAAGACTCTTAAACTTGAGGGTTTCCTTACAGATTCGTCGAAAAACATCGAAAGAAATAAAGGTTTTTCACATAGTCATTCGGGTGCCTCCACGAGGGTCTTTTCGTAAGGGTTGAGGTTGTGAAGTCTTTTCGACACGAGTAAATGTATTTTTTCTTCCATATTTTAAGATTAGGACAATCTTTAGTGGATATGGTATGATACTAAAACGAGAAAACAACTTTTCAGATCGAGTTAACGACCTTGTCCCAATGGGCAAAAAAGTTCCTATGTTAACACCTATGGATTTTGAGTGAAAAATGGCCCGGAAGCGAAAGGGAAAAAAATTCGTATTTTAACCATTTATATGTGTAAGACTCTTAAACTTGAGCATTTCCTTACAGATTCGTCGAAAAACATCGAAAGAAATAAAGGTTTTTCACATAGTCATTCGGGTGCCTCTACGAGGGTCTTTTCGTAAGGGTTGAGGTTGTGAAGTCTTTTCGACACGAGTAAATGTATTTTTTCTTCCATATTTTAAGATTAGGACAATCTTTAGTGGATATGGTATGATACTAAAACGAGAAAACAACTTTTCAGATCGAGTTAACGACCCTGTCCCAATGGGCAAAAAAGTTCCTATGTTAACACCTATGGATTTTGAGTGAAAAATGGCCCGGAAGCGAAAGGGAAAAAAATTCGTATTTTAACAATTTATATGTGTAAGACTCTTAAACTTGAGCGTTTCCTTACAGATTCGTCGAAAAACATCGAAAGAAATAAAGGTTTTTCACATAGTCATTCGGGTGCCTCCACGAGGGTCTTTTCGTAAGGGTTGAGGTTGTGAAGTCTTTTCGACACGAGTAAATGTATTTTTTCTTCCATATTCTAAGATCAGGACAATCTTTAGTTGATATGATATGATACTAAAACGAGAAAACAACTTTTCAGATCGTGTTAACGACCCTGTCTCAATGGGCAAAAAAGTTCCTATGTTAACACCTATGGATTTTGAGTGAAAAATGGCCCGGAAGCGAAAGTGAAAAAAATTCGTATTTTAACCATTTATATGTGTAAGACTCTTAAACTTGAGCGTTTCCTTACAGATTCGTCGAAAAACATCGAAAGAAATAAAGGTTTTTCACATAGTCATTCGGGTGCCTCCACGAGGGTCTTTTCGTAAGGGTTGAGGTTGTGAAGTCTTTTCGACACGAGTAAATGTATTTTTACTTCCATATTTTAAGCTTAGGACAATCTTTAGTGGATATGGTATGATACTAAAACGAGAAAACAACTTTTCAGATCGAGTTAACGACCCTGTCCCAATGGGCAAAAAAGTTCCTATGTTAACACCTATGGATTTTGAGTGAAAAATGGCCCGGAAGCGAAAGGGAAAAAAATTCGTATTTTAACCATTTATATGTGTAAGACTCTTAAACTTGAGGGTTTCCTTACAGATTCGTCGAAAAACATCGAAAGAAATAAAGGTTTTTCACATAGTCATTCGGGTGCCTCCACGAGGGTCTTTTCGTAAGGGTTGAGGTTGTAATGTCTTTTCGACACGAGTAAATGTATTTTTTCTTCCATATTTTAAGATTAGGACAATCTTTAGTGGATATGGTATGATACTAAAACGAGAAAACAACTTTTCAGATCGAGTTAACGACCCTGTCCCAATGGGCAAAAAAGTTCCTATGTTAACACCTATGGATTTTGAGTTAAAAATGGCCCGGAAGCGAAAGGGAAAAAATTCGTATTTTAACCATTTATATGTGTAAGACTCTTAAACTTGAGCGTTTCCTTACAGATTCGTCGAAAAACATCGAAAGAAACAAAGGTTTTTCACATAGTCATTCGGATGCCTCCACGAGGGTCTTTTCGTAAGGGTTGAGGTTGTGAAGTCTTTTCGACACGAGTAAATGTATTTTTTCTTCCATATTCTAAGATCAGGACAATCTTTAGTTGATATGATATGATACTAAAACGAGAAAACAACTTTTCAGATCGTGTTAACGACCCTGTCTCAATGGGCAAAAAAGTTCCTATGTTAACACCTATGGATTTTGAGTGAAAAAAGGCCCGGAAGCGAAAGGGAAAAAAATTCGTATTTTAACAATTTATATGTGTAAGACTCTTAAACTTGAGCGTTTCCTTACAGATTCGTCGAAAAACATCGAAAGAAATAAAGGTTTTTCACATAGTCATTCGGGTGCCTCCACGAGGGTCTTTTCGTAAGGGTTGAGGTTGTGAAGTCTTTTCGACACGAGTAAATGTATTTTTACTTCCATATTTTAAGCTTAGGACAATCTTTAGTGGATATGGTATGATACTAAAACGAGAAAACAACTTTTCAGATCGAGTTAACGACCCTGTCCCAATGGGCAAAAAAGTTCCTATGTTAACACCTATGGATTTTGAGTGAAAAATGGCCCGGAAGCGAAAGGGAAAAAAATTCGTATTTTAACCATTTATATGTGTAAGACTCTTAAACTTGAGGGTTTCCTTACAGATTCGTCGAAAAACATCGAAAGAAATAAAGGTTTTTCACATAGTCATTCGGGTGCCTCCACGAGGGTCTTTTCGTAAGGGTTGAGGTTGTGAAGTCTTTTCGACACGAGTAAATGTATTTTTTCTTCCATATTTTAAGATTAGGACAATCTTTAGTGGATATGGTATGATACTAAAACGAGAAAACAACTTTTCAGATCGAGTTAACGACCTTGTCCCAATGGGCAAAAAAGTTCCTATGTTAACACCTATGGATTTTGAGTGAAAAATGGCCCGGAAGCGAAAGGGAAAAAAATTCGTATTTTAACCATTTATATGTGTAAGACTCTTAAACTTGAGCGTTTCCTTACAGATTCGTCGAAAAACATCGAAAGAAATAAAGGTTTTTCACATAGTCATTCGGGTGCCTCCACGAGGGTCTTTTCGTAAGGGTTGAGGTTGTGAAGTCTTTTCGACACGAGTAAATGTATTTTTACTTCCATATTTTAAGCTTAGGACAATCTTTAGTGGATATGGTATGATACTAAAACGAGAAAACAACTTTTCAGATCGAGTTAACGACCCTGTCCCAATGGGCAAAAAAGTTCCTATGTTAACACCTATGGATTTTGAGTGAAAAATGGCCCGGAAGCGAAAGGGAAAAAAATTCGTATTTTAACCATTTATATGTGTAAGACTCTTAAACTTGAGGGTTTCCTTACAGATTCGTCGAAAAACATCGAAAGAAATAAAGGTTTTTCACATAGTCATTCGGGTGCCTCCACGAGGGTCTTTTCGTAAGGGTTGAGGTTGTGAAGTCTTTTCGACACGAGTAAATGTATTTTTTCTTCCATATTTTAAGATTAGGACAATCTTTAGTGGTTATGGTATAATACTAAAACGAGAAAACAACTTTTCAGATCGAGTTAACGACTCTGTCCCAATGGGAAAAAAAGTTCCTATGTTAACACCTATGGATTTTGAGTGAAAAATGGCCCAGAAGCGAAAGGGAAAAAAATTCGTATTTTAACCATTTATATGTGTAAGACTCTTAAACTTGAACGTTTCCTTACAAATTCGTCGGAAAACATCGAAAGAAATAAAGGTTTTTCACAGTCATTCGGGTGCCTCCACGAGGGTCTTTTCGTAAGGGTTGAGGTTGTGAAGTCTTTTCGACACGAGTAAATGTATTTTTACTTCCATATTTTAAGCTTAGGACAATCTTTAGTGGATATGGTATGATACTAAAACGAGAAAACAACTTTTCAGATCGAGTTAACGACCCTGTCCCAATGGGCAAAAAAGTTCCTATGTTAACACCTATGGATTTTGAGTGAAAAATGGCCCGGAAGCGAAAGGGAAAAAAATTCGTATTTTAACCATTTATATGTGTAAGACTCTTAAACTTGAGGGTTTCCTTACAGATTCGTCGAAAAACATCGAAAGAAATAAAGGTTTTTCACATAGTCATTCGGGTGCCTCCACGAGGGTCTTTTCGTAAGGGTTGAGGTTGTGAAGTCTTTTCGACACGAGTAAATGTATTTTTACTTCCATATTTTAAGCTTAGGACAATCTTTAGTGGATATGGTATGATACTAAAACGAGAAAACAACTTTTCAGATCGAGTTAACGACCCTGTCCCAATGGGCAAAAAAGTTCCTATGTTAACACCTATGGATTTTGAGTGAAAAATGGCCCGGAAGCGAAAGGGAAAAAAATTCGTATTTTAACCATTTATATGTGTAAGACTCTTAAACTTGAGGGTTTCCTTACAGATTCGTCGAAAAACATCGAAAGAAATAAAGGTTTTTCACATAGTCATTCGGGTGCCTCCACGAGGGTCTTTTCGTAAGGGTTGAGGTTGTGAAGTCTTTTCGACACGAGTAAATGTATTTTTTCTTCCATATTTTAAGATTAGGACAATCTTTAGTGGATATGGTATGATACTAAAACGAGAAAACAACTTTTCAGATCGAGTTAACGACCTTGTCCCAATGGGCAAAAAAGTTCCTATGTTAACACCTATGGATTTTGAGTGAAAAATGGCCCGGAAGCGAAAGGGAAAAAAATTCGTATTTTAACCATTTATATGTGTAAGACTCTTAAACTTGAGCGTTTCCTTACAGATTCGTCGAAAAACATCGAAAGAAATAAAGGTTTTTCACATAGTCATTCGGGTGCCTCCACGAGGGTCTTTTCGTAAGGGTTGAGGTTGTGAAGTCTTTTCGACACGAGTAAATGTATTTTTACTTCCATATTTTAAGCTTAGGACAATCTTTAGTGGATATGGTATGATACTAAAACGAGAAAACAACTTTTCAGATCGAGTTAACGACCCTGTCCCAATGGGCAAAAAAGTTCCTATGTTAACACCTATGGATTTTGAGTGAAAAATGGCCCGGAAGCGAAAGGGAAAAAAATTCGTATTTTAACCATTTATATGTGTAAGACTCTTAAACTTGAGGGTTTCCTTACAGATTCGTCGAAAAACATCGAAAGAAATAAAGGTTTTTCACATAGTCATTCGGGTGCCTCCACGAGGGTCTTTTCGTAAGGGTTGAGGTTGTGAAGTCTTTTCGACACGAGTAAATGTATTTTTTCTTCCATATTTTAAGATTAGGACAATCTTTAGTGGATATGGTATGATACTAAAACGAGAAAACAACTTTTCAGATCGAGTTAACGACCTTGTCCCAATGGGCAAAAAAGTTCCTATGTTAACACCTATGGATTTTGAGTGAAAAATGGCCCGGAAGCGAAAGGGAAAAAAATTCGTATTTTAACCATTTATATGTGTAAGACTCTTAAACTTGAGCGTTTCCTTACAGATTCGTCGAAAAACATCGAAAGAAATAAAGGTTTTTCACATAGTCATTCGGGTGCCTCCACGAGGGTCTTTTCGTAAGGGTTGAGGTTGTGAAGTCTTTTCGACACGAGTAAATGTATTTTTACTTCCATATTTTAAGCTTAGGACAATCTTTAGTGGATATGGTATGATACTAAAACGAGAAAACAACTTTTCAGATCGAGTTAACGACCCTGTCCCAATGGGCAAAAAAGTTCCTATGTTAACACCTATGGATTTTGAGTGAAAAATGGCCCGGAAGCGAAAGGGAAAAAAATTCGTATTTTAACCATTTATATGTGTAAGACTCTTAAACTTGAGGGTTTCCTTACAGATTCGTCGAAAAACATCGAAAGAAATAACGGTTTTTCACATAGTCATTCGGGTGCCTCCACGAGGGTCTTTTCGTAAGGGTTGAGGTTGTGAAGTCTTTTCGACACGAGTAAATGTATTTTTTCTTCCATATTTTAAGATTAGGACAATCTTTAGTGGTTATGGTATAATACTAAAACGAGAAAACAACTTTTCAGATCGAGTTAACGACTCTGTCCCAATGGGAAAAAAAGTTCCTATGTTAACACCTATGGATTTTGAGTGAAAAATGGCCCAGAAGCGAAAGGGAAAAAAATTCGTATTTTAACCATTTATATGTGTAAGACTCTTAAACTTGAACGTTTCCTTACAAATTCGTCGGAAAACATCGAAAGAAATAAAGGTTTTTCACAGTCATTCGGGTGCCTCCACGAGGGTCTTTTCGTAAGGGTTGAGGTTGTGAAGTCTTTTCGACACGAGTAAATGTATTTTTTCTTCCATATTTTAAGCTTAGGACAATCTTTAGTGGATATGGTATGATACTAAAACGAGAAAACAACTTTTCAGATCGAGTTAACGACCCTGTCCCAATGGGCAAAAAAGTTCCTATGTTAACACCTATGGATTTTGAGTGAAAAATGGCCCGGAAGCGAAAGGGAAAAAAATTCGTATTTTAACCATTTATATGTGTAAGACTCTTAAACTTGAGGGTTTCCTTACAGATTCGTCGAAAAACATCGAAAGAAATAAAGGTTTTTCACATAGTCATTCGGGTGCCTCCACGAGGGTCTTTTCGTAAGGGTTGAGGTTGTGAAGTCTTTTTGACACGAGTAAATGTATTTTTTCTTCCATATTTTAAGCTTAGGACAATCTTTAGTGGATATGGTATGATACTAAAACGAGAAAACAACTTTTCAGATCGAGTTAACGACCCTGTCCCAATGGGCAAAAAAGTTCCTATGTTAACACGTATGGATTTTGATTGAAAAATGGCCCGGAAGCGAAGTGAAAAAAATTCGTATTTTAACCATTTATATGTGTAAGACTCTTAAACTTGAGCGTTTCCTTACAGATTCGTCGAAAAACATCGAAAGAAACAAAGGTTTTTCACATAGTCATTCGGATGCCTCCACGAGGGTCTTTTCGTAAGGGTTGAGGTTGTGAAGTCTTTTCGACACGAGTAAATGTATTTTTTCTTCCATATTTTAAGCTTAGGACAATCTTTAGTGGATATGGTATGATACTAAAACGAGAAAACAACTTTTCAGATCGAGTTAACGACCCTGTCCTAATGGGCAAAAAAGTTCCTATGTTAACACCTATGGATTTTGATTGAAAAATGGCCCGGAAGCGAAAGTGAAAAAAATTCGTATTTTAACCATTTATATGTGTAAGACTCTTAAACTTGAGCGTTTCCTTACAGATTCGTCGAAAAACATCGAAAGAAACAAAGGTTTTTCACATAGTCATTCGGGTGCCTCCACGAGGGTCTTTTCGTAAGGGTTGAGGTTGTGAAGTCTTTTCGACACGAGTAAATGTATTTTTTCTTCCATATTTTAAGCTTAGGACAATCTTTAGTGGATATGGTATGATACTAAAACGAGAAAACAACTTTTCAGATCGAGTTAACGACCCTGTCCCAATGGGCAAAAAAGTTCCTATGTTAACACCTATGGATTTTGAGTGAAAAATGGCCCGGAAGCGAAAGTGAAAAAAATTCGTATTTTAACCATTTATATATGTAAGACTCTTAAACTTGAGCGTTTCCTTACAGATTCGTCGAAAAACATCGAAAGAAACAAAGGTTTTTCACATAGTCATTCGGGTGCATCCACGAGGGTCTTTTCGTAAGGGTTGAGGTTGTGAAGTCTTTTCGACACGAGTAAATGTATTTTTTCTTCCATATTTTAAGCTTAGGACAATATTTAGTGGATATGGTATGATACTAAAACGAGAAAACAACTTTTCAGATCGAGTTAACGACCCTGTCCCAATGGGCAAAAAAGTTCCTATGTTAACACGTATGGATTTTGATTGAAAAATGGCCCGGAAGCGAAAGTGAAAAAAATTCGTATTTTAACCATTTATATGTGTAAGACTCTTAAACTTGAGCGTTTCCTTACAGATTCGTCGAAAAACATCGAAAGAAACAAAGGTTTTTCACATAGTCATTCGGATGCCTCCACGAGGGTCTTTTCGTAAGGGTTGAGGTTGTGAAGTCTTTTCGACACGAGTAAATGTATTTTTTCTTCCATATTTTAAGCTTAGGACAATCTTTAGTGGATATGGTATGATACTAAAACGAGAAAACAACTTTTCAGATCGAGTTAACGACCCTGTCCCAATGGGCAAAAAAGTTCCTATGTGAACACCTATGGATTTTGATTGAAAAATGGCCCGGAAGCGAAAGTGAAAAAAATTCGTATTTTAACCATTTATATGTGTAAGACTCTTAAACTTGAGCGTTTCCTTACAGATTCGTCGAAAAACATCGAAAGAAACAAAGGTTTTTCACATAGTCATTCGGGTGCCTCCACGAGGGTCTTTTCGTAAGGGTTGAGGTTGTGAAGTCTTTTCGACACGAGTAAATGTATTTTTTCTTCCATATTTTAAGCTTAGGACAATCTTTAGTGGATATGGTATGATACTAAAACGAGAAAACAACTTTTCAGATCGAGTTAACGACCCTGTCCCAATGGGAAAAAAAGTTCCTATGTTAACACCTATGGATTTTGAGTGAAAAATGGCCCGGAAGCGAAAGTGAAAAAAATTCGTATTTTAACCATTTATATATGTAAGACTCTTAAACTTGAGCGTTTCCTTACATATTCGTCGAAAAACATCGAAAGAAACAAAGGTTTTTCACATAGTCATTCGGGTGCCTCCACGAGGGTCTTTTCGAAAGGGTTGAGGTAGTGAAGTCTTTTTGACACGAGTAAATGTATTTTTTCTTCCATATTTTAAGCTTAGGACAATATTTAGTGGATATGGTATGATACTAAAACGAGGAAACAACTTTTCAGATCGAGTTAACGACCCTGTCCCAATGGGCAAAAAAGTTCCTATGTTAACACGTATGGATTTTGATTGAAAAATGGCCCGGAAGCGAAAGTGAAAAAAATTCGTATTTTAACCATTTATATGTGTAAGACTCTTAAACTTGAGCGTTTCCTTACAGATTCGTCGAAAAACATCGAAAGAAACAAAGGTTTTTCACATAGTCATTCGGATGCCTCCACGAGGGTCTTTTCGTAAGGGTTGAGGTTGTGAAGTCTTTTCGACACGAGTAAATGTATTTTTTCTTCCATATTTTAAGCTTAGGACAATCTTTAGTGGATATGGTATGATACTAAAACGAGAAAACAACTTTTCAGATCGAGTTAACGACCCTGTCCCAATGGGCAAAAAAGTTCCTATGTTAACACCTATGGATTTTGAGTGTAAAATGGCCCGGAAGCGAATGTGAAAAAAATTCGTATTTTAACCATTTATATGTGTAAGACTCTTAAACTTGAGCGTTTCCTTACAGATTCGTCGAAAAACATCGAAAGAAACAAAGGTTTTTCACATAGTCATTCGGGTGCCTCCACGAGGGTCTTTTCGTAAGAGTTGAGGTTGTGAAGTCTTTTTGACACGAGTAGATGTATTTTTTCTTCCATATTTTAAGCTTAGGACAATCTTTAGTGGATATGGTATGATACTAAAACGAGAAAACAACTTTTCAGATCGAGTTAACGACCCTGTCCCAATGGGCAAAAAAGTTCCTATGTTAACACCTATGGATTTTGAGTGAAAAATGGCCCGGAAGCGAAAGTGAAAAAAATTCGTATTTTAACCATTTATATGTGTAAGACTCTTAAACTTGAGCGTTTCCTTACAGATTCGTCGAAAAACATCGAAAGAAACAAAGGTTTTTCACATAGTCATTCGGGTGCCTCCACGAGGGTCTTTTCGTAAGGGTTGAGGTTGTGAAGTCTTTTCGACACGAGTAAATGTATTTTTTCTTCCATATTTTAAGCTTAGGACAATATTTAGTGGATATGGTATGATACTAAAATGAGAAAACAACTTTTCAGATCGAGTTAACGACCCTGTCCCAATGGGCAAAAAAGTTCCTATGTTAACACGTATGGATTTTGATTGAAAAATGGCCCGGAAGCGAAAGTGAAAAAAATTCGTATTTTAACCATTTATATGTGTAAGACTCTTAAACTTGAGCGTTTCCTTACAGATTCGTCGAAAAACATCGAAAGAAACAAAGGTTTTTCACATAGTCATTCGGATGCCTCCACGAGGGTCTTTTCGTAAGGGTTGAGGTTGTGAAGTCTTTTCGACACGAGTAAATGTATTTTTTCTTCCATATTTTAAGCTTAGGACAATCTTTAGTGGATATGGCATGATACTAAAACGAGAAAACAACTTTTCAGATCGAGTTAACGACCCTGTCCCAATAGGCAAAAAAGTTCCTATGTTAACACCTATGGATTTTGATTGAAAAATGGCCCGGAAGCGAAAGTGAAAAAAATTCGTATTTTAACCATTTATATGTGTAAGACTCTTAAACTTGCGCGTTTCCTTACAGATTCGTCGAAAAACATCGAAAGAAACAAAGGTTTTTCACATAGTCATTCGGGTGCCTCCACGAGGGTCTTTTCGTAAGGGTTGAGGTTGTGAAGTCTTTTCGACACGAGTAAATGTATTTTTTCTTCCATATTTTAAGCTTAGGACAATCTTTAGTGGATATGGTATGATACTAAAACGAGAAAACAACTTTTCAGATCGAGTTAACGACCCTGTCCCAATGGGCAAAAAAGTTCCTATGTTAACACCTATGGATTTTGAGTGAAAAATGGCCCGGAAGCGAAAGTGAAAAAAATTCGTATTTTAACCATTTATATATGTAAGACTCTTAAACTTGAGCGTTTCCTTACAGATTCGTCGAAAAACATCGAAAGAAACAAAGGTTTTTCACATAGTCATTCGGGTGCCTCCACGAGGGTCTTTTCGTAAGGGTTGAGGTAGTGAAGTCTTTTTGACACGAGTAAATGTATTTTTTCTTCCATATTTTAAGCTTAGGACAATCTTTAGTGGATATGGTATGATACTAAAACGAGAAAACAACTTTTCAGATCGAGTTAACGACCCTGTCCCAATGGGCAAAAAAGTTCCTATGTTAACACGTATGGATTTTGATTGAAAAATGGCCCGGAAGCGAAAGTGAAAAAAATTCGTATTTTAACCATTTATATGTGTAAGACTCTTAAACTTGAGCGTTTCCTTACAGATTCGTCGAAAAACATCGAAAGAAACAAAGGTTTTTCACATAGTCATTCGGATGCCTCCACGAGGGTCTTTTCGTAAGGGTTGAGGTTGTGAAGTCTTTTCGACACGAGTAAATGTATTTTTTCTTCCATATTTTAAGCTTAGGACAATCTTTAGTGGATATGGTATGATACTAAAACGAGAAAACAACTTTTCAGATCGAGTTAACGACCCTGTCCCAATGGGCAAAAAAGTTCCTATGTTAACACCTATGGATTTTGATTGAAAAATGGCCCGGAAGCGAAAGTGAAAAAAATTCGTATTTTAACCATTTATATGTGTAAGACTCTTAAACTTGAGCGTTTCCTTACAGATTCGTCGAAAAACATCGAAAGAAACAAAGGTTTTTCACATAGTCATTCGGGTGCCTCCACGAGGGTCTTTTCGTAAGGGTTGAGGTTGTGAAGTCTTTTCGACACGAGTAAATGTATTTTTTCTTCCATATTTTAAGCTTAGGACAATCTTTAGTGGATATGGTATGATACTAAAACGAGAAAACAACTTTTCAGATCGAGTTAACGACCCTGTCCCAATGGGCAAAAAAGTTCCTATGTTAACACCTATGGATTTTGAGTGAAAAATGGCCCGGAAGCGAAAGGGAAAAAATTCGTATTTTAACCATTTATATGTGTAAGACTCTTAAACTTGAGCGTTTCCTTACAGATTCGTCGAAAAACATCGAAAGAAACAAAGGTTTTTCACATAGTCATTCGGGTGCCTCCACGAGGGTCTTTTCGTAAGGGTTGAGGTAGTGAAGTCTTTTCGACACGAGTAAATGTATTTTTTCTTCCATATTTTAAGCTTAGGACAATCTTTAGTGGATATGGTATGATACTAAAACGAGAAAACAACTTTTCAGATCGAGTTAACGACCCTGTCCCAATGGGCAAAAAAGTTCCTATGTTAAAACCTATGGATTTTGAGTGAAAAATGGCCCGGAAGCGAAAGTGAATAAAATTCGTATTTTAACCATTTATATGTGTAAGACTCTTAAACTTGAGCGTTTCCTTACAAATTCGTCGAAAAACATCGAAAGAAACAAAGGTTTTTCACATAGTCATTCGAGTGCCTCCACGAGGGTCTTTTCGTAAGGGTTGAGGGTTTGAAGTCTTTTCGACACGAGTAAATGTCTTTTTTCTTCCATATTTTAAGCTTAGGACAATCTTTAGTGGATATGGTATGATACTAAAACGAGAAAACAACTTTTCAGATCGAGTTAACGACCCTGTCCCAATGGGCAAAAAAGTTCCTATGTTAACACGTATGGATTTTGATTGAAAAATGGCCCGGAAGCGAAAGTGAAAAAAATTCGTATTTTAACCATTTATATGTGTAAGACTCTTAAACTTGAGCGTTTCCTTACAAATTCGTCGAAAAACATCGAAAGAAACAAAGGTTTTTCACATAGTCATTCGAGTGCCTCCACGAGGGTCTTTTCGTAAGGGTTGAGGGTTTGAAGTCTTTTCGACACGAGTAAATGTCTTTTTTCTTCCATATTTTAAGCTTAGGACAATCTTTAGTGGATATGGTATGATTTTAAAATGAGAAAACAACTTTTCAGATCGAGTTAACGACCCTGTCCCAATGGGCAAAAAAGTTCCTATGTTAAAACCTATGGATTTTGAGTGAAAAATGGCCCGGAAGCGAAAGTGAATAAAATTCGTATTTTAACCATTTATATGTGTAAGACTCTTAAACTTGAGCGTTTCCTTACAAATTCGTCGAAAAACATCGAAAGAAACAAAGGTTTTTCACATAGTCATTCGAGTGCCTCCACGAGGGTCTTTTCGTAAGGGTTGAGGGTTTGAAGTCTTTTCGACACGAGTAAATGTCTTTTTTCTTCCATATTTTAAGCTTAGGACAATCTTTAGTGGATATGGTATGATACTAAAACGAGAAAACAACTTTTCAGATCGAGTTAACGACCCTGTCCCAATGGGCAAAAAAGTTCCTATGTTAACACGTATGGATTTTGATTGAAAAATGGCCCGGAAGCGAAAGTGAAAAAAATTCGTATTTTAACCATTTATATGTGTAAGACTCTTAAACTTGAGCGTTTCCTTACAGATTCGTCGAAAAACATCGAAAGAAACAAAGGTTTTTCACATAGTCATTCGGGTGCCTCCACGAGGGTCTTTTCGTAAGGGTTGAGGTTGTGAAGTCTTTTCGACACGAGTAAATGTATTTTTTCTTCCATATTTTAAGCTTAGGACAATCTTTAGTGGATATTGTATGATACTAAAATGAGAAAACAACTTTTCAGATCGAGTTAACGACCCTGTCCCAATGGGCAAAAAAGTTCATATGTTAACACCTATGGATTTTGAGTCCAAAATGGCCCGGAAGCGAAAGTGAAACAAATTCGTATTTTAACCATTTATATGTGTAAGACTCTTAAACTTGAGCGTTTCCTTACAGATTCGTCGAAAAACATCGAAAGAAACAAAGGTTTTTCACATAGTCATTCGGGTGCCTCCACGAGGGTCTTTTCGTAAGGGTTGAGGTTGTGAAGTCTTTTCGACACGAGTAAATGTATTTTTTCTTCCATATTTTAAGCTTAGGACAATCTATAGTGGATATGGTATGATACTAAAATGAGAAAACAACTTTTCAGATCGAGTTAACGACTCTGTCCCAATCGGCAAAAAAGTTCCTATGTTAACACCTATGGATTTTGAGTGAAAAATGGCCCGGAAGCGAAAGTGAAAAAAATTCGTATTTTAACCATTTATATGTGTAAGACTCTTAAACTTGAGCGTTTCCTTACAGATTCGTCGAAAAACATCGAAAGAAACAAAGGTTTTTCATATAGTCATTCGGGTGCCTCCACGAGGGTCTTTTCGTAAGGGTTGAGGTTGTGAAGTCTTTTCGACACGAGTAAATGTATTTTTTCTTCCATATTTTAAGCTTAGGACAATCTTTAGTGGATATGGTATGATACTAAAACGAGAAAACAACTTTTCAGATCGAGTTAACGACCTTGTCCCAATGGGCAAAAAAGTTCCTATGTTAACACCTATGGATTTTGAGTGCAAAATGGCCCGGAAGCGAAAGTGAAAAAAATTCATATTTTAACCATGTATATGTGTAAGACTCATAAACTTGAGCGTTTCCTTACAGATTCGTCGAAAAACATCGAAAGAAAAAAAGGTTTTTCACATAGTCATTCGGGTGCCTCCACGAGGGTCTTTTCGAAAGGGTTGAGGTTTTGAAGTCTTTTCGACACGAGTAAATGTATTTTTTCTTCCATATTTTAAGCTTAGGACAATCTTTAGTGGATATTGTATGATACTAAAACGATAAAACAACTTTTCAGATCGAGTTAACGACCCTGTCCCAATGGGCAAAAAAGTTCCTATGTTAACACCAATGGATTTTGAGTGCAAAATGGCCCGGAAGCGAAAGTGAAAAAAATTCATATTTTAACCATTTATATGTGTAAGAGTCTTAAACTTGAGCGTTTCCTTACAGATTCGTCGAAAAACATCGAAAGAAACAAAGGTTTTTCACATAGTCATTCGGGTGCCTCCACGAGGGTCTTTTCGTAAGGGTTGAGGTTGTGAAGTCTTTTCGACACGAGTAAATGTTTTTTTTTCTTCCATATTTTAAGCTTAGGACAATCTTTATTGGATATGGTATGATACTAAAACGAGAAACTAACTTTTCAGATCGAGTTAACGACCCTGTCCCAATGGGCAAAAAAGTTCCTATGTTAACACCTATGGATTTTGAGTGCAAAATGGCCCGGAAGCGAAAGTGAAACAAATTCGTATTTTAACCATTTATATGTGTAAGACTCTTAAACTTGAGCGTTTCCTTACAAATGCGTCGAAAAACATCGAAAGAAACAAAGGTTTTTCACATAGTCATTCGGGTGCCTCCACGAGGGTCTTTTCGTAAGGGTTGAGGTTGTGAAGTCTTTTCGACACGAGTAAATGTATTTTTTCTTCCATATTTTAAGCTTAGGACAATCTTTAGTGGATATGGTATGATACTAAAACGAGAAAACAACTTTTCAGATCTAGTTAACGACCCTGTCCCAATGGGCAAAAAAGTTCCTATGTTAACACCTATGGATTTTGAGTGAAGAATGGCCCGGAAGCGAAAGTGAAAAAAATTCGTATTTTAACCATTTATATGTGTAAGACTCTTAAACTTGAGCGTTTCCTTACAGATTCGTCGCAAAACATTGAAAGAAATAAAGGTTTTTCAAATAGTGATTCAGATGACTCCACGAGGGTCTTTTCGTAAGGGTTGAGGTGGTGAAGTCTTTTCGACAGGAGTAAATGTTTTTTTTCTTCCATATTTTAAGCTTAGGACAATCTTTAGTGGATATGGTATGATACTAACCCGAGAAAACAACTTTTCAGATCAAGTTAACGACCCTGTCTCAATGGGCAAAAAAGTTCCTATGTTAACACCTATGGATTTTGAGTGAAAAATGGCCCGGAAGCGAAAGTGAAAAAAATTCGTATTTTAACCATTTATATGTGTAAGACTCTTAAACTTGAGCGTTTCCTTACAGATTCGTCGAAAAACATCGAAAGAAACAAAGGTTTTTCACATAGTCATTCGGGTGCCTCCACGAGGGTCTTTTCGTAAGGGTTGAGGTTGTGAAGTCTTTTCGACACGAGTAAATGTATTTTTTCTTCCATATTTTAAGCTTAGGACAATCTTTAGTGGATATGGTATGATACTAAAATGAGAAAACAACTTTTCAGATCGAGTTAACGACCCTGTCCCAATGGGCAAAAAAGTTCCTATGTTAACACCAATGGATTTTGAGTGCAAAATGGCCCGGAAGCGAAAGTGAAAAAAATTCATATTTTAACCATTTATATGTGTAAGAGTCTTAAACTTGAGCGTTTCCTTACAGATTCGTCGAAAAACATCGAAAGAAACAAAGGTTTTTCACATAGTCATTCGGGTGCCTCCACGAGGGTCTTTTCGTAAGGGTTGAGCTTGTGCAGTCTTTTCGACACGAGTAAATGTATTTTTTCTTCCATATTTTAAGCTTAGGACAATCTTTAGTGGATATGGTATGATACTAAAACGAGAAAATAACTTTTCAGATCGAGTTAACGACCCTGTCCCAATGGGCAAAAAAGTTCCTATGTTAACACCTATGGATTTTGAGTGCAAAATGGCCCGGAAGCGAAAGTGAAACTAATTCGTATTTTAACCATTTATATGTGTAAGACTCTTAAACTTGAGCGTTTCCTTACAAATTCGTCGAAAAACATCGAAAGAAACAAAGGTTTTTCACATAGTCATTCGGGTGCCTCCACGAGGGTCTTTTCGTAAGGGTTGAGGTTGTGAAGTCTTTTCGACACTTGTAAATGTATTTTTTCTTCCATATTTTAAGCTTAGGACAATCTTTAGTGGATATGGTATGATACTAAAATGAGAAAACAACTTTTCAGATCGAGTTAACGACCCTGTCCCAATGGGCAAAAAAGTTCCTATGTTAACACCAATGGATTTTGAGTGCAAAATGGCCCGGAAGCGAAAGTGAAAAAAATTCATATTTTAACCATTTATATGTGTAAGACTCTTAAACTTGAGCGTTTCCTTACAGATTCGTCGAAAAACATCGAAAGAAACAAAGGTTTTTCACATAGTCATTCGGGTGCCTCCACGAGGGTCTTTTCGTAAGGGTTGAGGTTGTGAAGTCTTTTCGACACGAGTAAATGTATTTTTTCTTCCATATTTTAAGCTTAGGACAATCTATAGTGGATATGGTATGATACTAAAATGAGAAAACAACTTTTCAGATCGAGTTAACGACTCTGTCCCAATCGGCAAAAAAGTTCCTATGTTAACACCTATGGATTTTGAGTGCAAAATGGCCCGGAAGCGAAAGTGAAAAAAATTCGTATTTTAACCATTTATATGTGTAAGACTCTTAAATTTGACCGTTTCCTTACAGATTTGTTGAAAAATTTCGAAAGAAACAAAGGTTTTTCACATAGTCATTCGGGTGCATCCACGAGGGTCTTTTCGTAAGGGTTGAGGTTGTGAAGTCTTTTCGACACGAGTAAATGTATTTTTTCTTCCATATTTTAAGCTTAGGACAATCTTTAGTGGATATGGTATGATACTAAAACGAGAAAACAACTTTTCAGATCGAGTTAACGACCCTGTCCCAATGGGCAAAAAAGTTCCTATGTTAACACCTATGGATTTTGAGTGAAAAATGGCCCGGAAGCGAAAGGGAAAAAATTCGTATTTTAACCATTTATATGTGTAAGACTCTTAAACTTGAGCGTTTCCTTACAGATTCGTCGAAAAACATCGAAAGAAACAAAGGTTTTTCACATAGTCATTCGGGTGCCTCCACGAGGGTCTTTTCGTAAGGGTTGAGGTTGTGAAGTCTTTTCGACACGAGTAAATGTATTTTTTCTTCCATATTTTAAGCTTAGGACAATCTTTAGTGGATATGGTATGATACTAAAACGAGAAAACAACTTTTCAGATCGAGTTAACGACCCTGTCCCAATGGGCAAAAAAGTTCCTATGTTAACACCTATGGATTTTGAGTGAAAAATGGCCCGGAAGCGAAAGGGAAAAAATTCGTATTTTAACCATTTATATGTGTAAGACTCTTAAACTTGAGCGTTTCCTTACAGATTCGTCGAAAAACATCGAAAGAAATAAAGGTTTTTCACATAGTCATTCGGGTGCCTCCACGAGGGTCTTTTCGTAAGGGTTGAGGTTGTGAAGTCTTTTCGACACGAGTAAATGTATTTTTTCTTCCATATTTTAAGCTTAGGACAATCTTTAGTGGATATGGTATGATACTAAAACGAGAAAACAACTTTTCAGATCGAGTTAACGACCCTGTCCCAATGGGCAAAAAAGTTCCTATGTTAACACCTATGGATTTTGAGTGAAAAATGGCCCGGAAGCGAAAGGGAAAAAATTCGTATTTTAACCATTTATATGTGTAAGACTCTTAAACTTGAGCGTTTCCTTACAGATTCGTCGAAAAACATCGAAAGAAATAAAGGTTTTTCACATAGTCATTCGGGTGCCTCCACGAGGGTCTTTTCGTAAGGGTTGAGGTTGTGAAGTCTTTTCGACACGAGTAAATGTATTTTTTCTTCCATATTTTAAGCTTAGGACAATCTTTAGTGGATATGGTATGATACTAAAACGAGAAAACAACTTTTCAGATCGAGTTAACGACCTTGTCCCAATGGGCAAAAAAGTTCCTATGTTAACACCTATGGATTTTGAGTGAAAAATGGCCCGGAAGCGAAAGGGAAAAAATTCGTATTTTAACCATTTATACGTGTAAGACTCTTAAACTTGAGCGTTTCCTTACAGATTCGTCGAAAAACATCGAAAGAAACAAAGGTTTTTCACATAGTCATTCGGGTGCCTCCACGAGGGTCTTTTCGTAAGGGTTGAGGTTGTGAAGTCTTTTCGACACGAGTAAATGTATTTTTTCTTCCAAATTTTAAGCTTAGGACAATCTTTAGTGGATATGGTATGATACTAAAACGAGAAAACAACTTTTCAGATCGAGTTAACGACCCTGTCCCAATGGGCAAAAAAGTTCCTATGTTAACACCTATGGATTTTGAGTGAAAAATGGCCCGGAAGCGAAAGGGAAAAAATTCGTATTTTAACCATTTATATGTGTAAGACTCTTAAACTTGAGCGTTTCCTTACAGATTCGTCGAAAAACATCGAAAGAAACAAAGGTTTTTCACATAGTCATTCGGGTGCCTCCACGAGGGTCTTTTCGTAAGTGTTGAGGTTGTGAAGTCTTTTCGACACGAGTAAATGTATTTTTTCTTCCATATTTTAAGCTTAGGACAATCTTTAGTGGATATGGTATGATACTAAAACGAGAAAACAACTTTTCAGATCGAGTTAACGACCCTGTCCCAATGGGCAAAAAAGTTCCTATGTTAACACCTATGGATTTTGAGTGAAAAATGGCCCGGAAGCGAAAGGGAAAAAATTCGTATTTTAACCATTTATATGTGTAAGACTCTTAAACTTGAGCGTTTCCTTACAGATTCGTCGAAAAACATCGAAAGAAATAAAGGTTTTTCACATAGTCATTCGGGTGCCTCCACGAGGGTCTTTTCGTAAGGGTTGAGGTTGTGAAGTCTTTTCGACACGAGTAAATGTATTTTTTCTTCCATATTTTAAGCTTAGGACAATCTTTAGTGGATATGGTATGATACTAAAACGAGAAAACAACTTTTCAGATCGAGTTAACGACCCTGTCCCAATGGGCAAAAAAGTTCCTATGTTAACACCTATGGATTTTGAGTGAAAAATGGCCCGGAAGCGAAAGGGAAAAAATTCGTATTTTAACCATTTATATGTGTAAGACTCTTAAACTTGAGCGTTTCCTTACAGATTCGTCGAAAAACATCGAAAGAAACAAAGGTTTTTCACATAGTCATTCGGGTGCCTCCACGAGGGTCTTTTCGTAAGGGTTGAGGTTGTGAAGTCTTTTCGACACGAGTAAATGTATTTTTTTCTTCCATATTTTAAGCTTAGGACAATCTTTAGTGGATATGGTATGATACTAAAACGAGAAAACAACTTTTCAGATCGAGTTAACGACCCTGTCCCAATGGGCAAAAAAGTTCCTATGTTAACACCTATGGATTTTGAGTGAAAAATGGCCCGGAAGCGAAAGGGAAAAAATTCGTATTTTAACCATTTATATGTGTAAGACTCTTAAACTTGAGCGTTTCCTTACAGATTCGTCGAAAAACATCGAAAGAAATAAAGGTTTTTCACATAGTCATTCGGGTGCCTCCACGAGGGTCTTTTCGTAAGGGTTGAGGTTGTGAAGTCTTTTCGACACGAGTAAATGTATTTTTTCTTCCATATTTTAAGCTTAGGACAATCTTTAGTGGATATGGTATGATACTAAAACGAGAAAACAACTTTTCAGATCGAGTTAACGACCCTGTCCCAATGGGCAAAAAAGTTCCTATGTTAACACCTATGGATTTTGAGTGAAAAATGGCCCGGAAGCGAAAGGGAAAAAATTCGTATTTTAACCATTTATATGTGTAAGACTCTTAAACTTGAGTGTTTCCTTACAGATTCGTCGAAAAACATCGAAAGAAACAAAGGTTTTTCACATAGTCATTCGGGTGCCTCCACGAGGGTCTTTTCGTAAGGGTTGAGGTTGTGAAGTCTTTTCGACACGAGTAAATGTATTTTTTCTTCCATATTTTAAGCTTAGGACAATCTTTAGTGGATATGGTATGATACTAAAACGAGAAAACAACTTTTCAGATCGAGTTAACGACCCTGTCCCAATGGGCAAAAAAGTTCCTATGTTAACACCTATGGATTTTGAGTGAAAAATGGCCCGGAAGCGAAAGGGAAAAAATTCGTATTTTAACCATTTATATGTGTAAGACTCTTAAACTTGAGCGTTTCCTTACAGATTCGTCGAAAAACATCGAAAGAAATAAAGGTTTTTCACATAGTCATTCGGGTGCCTCCACGAGGGTCTTTTCGTAAGGGTTGAGGTTGTGAAGTCTTTTCGACACGAGTAAATGTATTTTTTCTTCCATATTTTAAGCTTAGGACAATCTTTAGTGGATATGGTATGATACTAAAACGAGAAAACAACTTTTCAGATCGAGTTAACGACCCTGTCCCAATGGGCAAAAAAGTTCCTATGTTAACACCTATGGATTTTGAGTGAAAAATGGCCCGGAAGCGAAAGGGAAAAAATTCGTATTTTAACCATTTATATGTGTAAGACTCTTAAACTTGAGCGTTTCCTTACAGATTCGTCGAAAAACATCGAAAGAAACAAAGGTTTTTCACATAGTCATTCGGGTGCCTCCACGAGGGTCTTTTCGTAAGGGTTGAGGTTGTGAAGTCTTTTCGACACGAGTAAATGTATTTTTTCTTCCATATTTTAAGCTTAGGACAATCTTTAGTGGATATGGTATGATACTAAAACGAGAAAACAACTTTTCAGATCGAGTTAACGACCCTGTCCCAATGGGCAAAAAAGTTCCTATGTTAACACCTATGGATTTTGAGTGAAAAATGGCCCGGAAGCGAAAGGGAAAAAATTCGTATTTTAACCATTTATATGTGTAAGACTCTTAAACTTGAGCGTTTCCTTACAGATTCGTCGAAAAACATCGAAAGAAATAAAGGTTTTTCACATAGTCATTCGGGTGCCTCCACGAGGGTCTTTTCGTAAGGGTTGAGGTTGTGAAGTCTTTTCGACACGAGTAAATGTATTTTTTCTTCCATATTTTAAGCTTAGGACAATCTTTAGTGGATATGGTATGATACTAAAACGAGAAAACAACTTTTCAGATCGAGTTAACGACCCTGTCCCAATGGGCAAAAAAGTTCCTATGTTAACACCTATGGATTTTGAGTGAAAAATGGCCCGGAAGCGAAAGGGAAAAAATTCGTATTTTAACCATTTATATGTGTAAGACTCTTAAACTTGAGCGTTTCCTTACAGATTCGTCGAAAAACATCGAAAGAAACAAAGGTTTTTCACATAGTCATTCGGGTGCCTCCACGAGGGTCTTTTCGTAAGGGTTGAGGTTGTGAAGTCTTTTCGACACGAGTAAATGTATTTTTTCTTCCATATTTTAAGCTTAGGACAATCTTTAGTGGATATGGTATGATACTAAAACGAGAAAACAACTTTTCAGATCGAGTTAACGACCCTGTCCCAATGGGCAAAAAAGTTCCTATGTTAACACCTATGGATTTTGAGTGAAAAATGGCCCGGAAGCGAAATGGAAAAAATTCGTATTTTAACCATTTATATGTGTAAGACTCTTAAACTTGAGCGTTTCCTTACAGATTCGTCGAAAAACATCGAAAGAAATAAAGGTTTTTCACATAGTCATTCGGGTGCCTCCACGAGGGTCTTTTCGTAAGGGTTGAGGTTGTGAAGTCTTTTCGACACGAGTAAATGTACTTTTTCTTCCATATTTTAAGCTTAGGACAATCTTTAGTGGATATGGTATGATACTAAAACGAGAAAACAACTTTTCAGATCGAGTTAACGACCCTGTCCCAATGGGCAAAAAAGTTCCTATGTTAACACCTATGGATTTTGAGTGAAAAATGGCCCGGAAGCGAAAGGGAAAAAATTCGTATTTTAACCATTTATACGTGTAAGACTCTTAAACTTGAGCGTTTCCTTACAGATTCGTCGAAAAACATCGAAAGAAACAAAGGTTTTTCACATAGTCATTCGTGTGCCTCCACGAGGGTCTTTTCGTAAGGGTGGAGGTTGTGAAGTCTTTTCGACACGAGTAAATGTATTTTTTCTTCCAAATTTTAAGCTTAGGACAATCTTTAGTTGATATGGTATGATACTAAAACGAGAAAACAACTTTTCAGATCGAGTTAACGACCCTGTCCCAATGGGCAAAAAAGTTCCTATGTTAACACCTATGGATTTTGAGTGAAAAATGGCCCGGAAGCGAAAGGGAAAAAATTCGTATTTTAACCATTTATATGTGTAAGACTCTTAAACTTGAGCGTTTCCTTACAGATCCGTCGAAAAACATCGAAAGAAACAAAGGTTTTTCACATAGTCATTCGGGTGCCTCCACGAGGGTCTTTTCGTAAGGGTTGAGGTTGTGAAGTCTTTTCGACACGAGTAAATGTATTTTTTCTTCCATATTTTAAGCTTAGGACAATCTTTAGTGGATATGGTATGATACTAAAACGAGAAAACAACTTTTCAGATCGAGTTAACGACCCTGTCCCAATGGGCAAAAAAGTTCCTATGTTAACACCTATGGATTTTGAGTGAAAAATGGCCCGGAAGCGAAAGGGAAAAAATTCGTATTTTAACCATTTATATGTGTAAGACTCTTAAACTTGAGCGTTTCCTTACAGATTCGTCGAAAAACATCGAAAGAAATAAAGGTTTTTCACATAGTCATTCGGGTGCCTCCACGAGGGTCTTTTCGTAAGGGTTGAGGTTGTGAAGTCTTTTCGACACGAGTAAATGTATTTTTTCTTCCATATTTTAAGCTTAGGACAATCTTTAGTGGATATGGTATGATACTAAAACGAGAAAACAACTTTTCAGATCGAGTTAACGACCCTGTCCCAATGGGCAAAAAAGTTCCTATGTTAACACCTATGGATTTTGAGTGAAAAATGGCCCGGAAGCGAAAGGGAAAAAATTCGTATTTTAACCATTTATATGTGTAAGACTCTTAAACTTGAGCGTTTCCTTACAGATTCGTCGAAAAACATCGAAAGAAACAAAGGTTTTTCACATAGTCATTCGGGTGCCTCCACGAGGGTCTTTTCGTAAGGGTTGAGGTTGTGAAGTCTTTTCGACACGAGTAAATGTATTTTTTCTTCCATATTTTAAGCTTAGGACAATCTTTAGTGGATATGGTATGATACTAAAACGAGAAAACAACTTTTCAGATCGAGTTAACGACCCTGTCCCAATGGGCAAAAAAGTTCCTATGTTAACACCTATGGATTTTGAGTGAAAAATGGCCCGGAAGCGAAAGGGAAAAAATTCGTATTTTAACCATTTATATGTGTAAGACTCTTAAACTTGAGCGTTTCCTTACAGATTCGTCGAAAAACATCGAAAGAAACAAAGGTTTTTCACATAGTCATTCGGGTGCCTCCACGAGGGTCTTTTCGTAAGGGTTGAGGTTGTGAAGTCTTTTCGACACGAGTAAATGTATTTTTTCTTCCATATTTTAAGCTTAGGACAATCTTTAGTGGATATGGTATGATACTAAAACGAGAAAACAACTTTTCAGATCGAGTTAACGACCCTGTCCCAATGGGCAAAAAAGTTCCTATGTTAACACCTATGGATTTTGAGTGAAAAATGGCCCGGAAGCGAAAGGGAAAAAATTCATATTTTAACCATTTATATGTGTAAGACTCTTAAACTTGAGCGTTTCCTTACAGATTCGTCGAAAAACATCGAAAGAAACAAAGGTTTTTCACATAGTCATTCGGGTGCCTCCACGAGGGTCTTTTCGTAAGGGTTGAGGTTGTGAAGTCTTTTCGACACGAGTAAATGTATTTTTTCTTCCATATTTTAAGCTTAGGACAATCTTTAGTGGATATGGTATGATACTAAAACGAGAAAACAACTTTTCAGATCGAGTTAACGACCCTGTCCCAATGGGCAAAAAAGTTCCTATGTTAACACCTATGGATTTTGAGTGAAAAATGGCCCGGAAGCGAAAGGGAAAAAATTCGTATTTTAACCATTTATATGTGTAAGACTCTTAAACTTGAGCGTTTCCTTACAGATTCGTCGAAAAACATCGAAAGAAACAAAGGTTTTTCACATAGTCATTCGGGTGCCTCCACGAGGGTCTTTTCGTAAGGGTTGAGGTTGTGAAGTCTTTTCGACACGAGTAAATGTATTTTTTCTTCCATATTTTAAGCTTAGGACAATCTTTAGTGGATATGGTATGATACTAAAACGAGAAAACAACTTTTCAGATCGAGTTAACGACCCTGTCCCAATGGGCAAAAAAGTTCCTATGTTAACACCTATGGATTTTGAGTGAAAAATGGCCCGGAAGCGAAATGGAAAAAATTCGTATTTTAACCATTTATATGTGTAAGACTCTTAAACTTGAGCGTTTCCTTACAGATTCGTCGAAAAACATAAAGAAAGAAATAAAGGTTTTTCACATAGTCATTCGGGTGCCTCCACGAGGGTCTTTTCGTAAGGGTTGAGGTTGTGAAGTCTTTTCGACACGAGGAAATGTACTTTTTTCTTCCATATTTTAAGCTTAGGACAATCTTTAGTGGATATGGTATGATACTAAAACGAGAAAACAACTTTTCAGATCGAGTTAACGACCCTGTCCCAATGGGCAAAAAAGTTCCTATGTTAACACCTATGGATTTTGAGTGAAAAATGGCCCGGAAGCGAAAGGGAAAAAATTCGTATTTTAACCATTTATACGTGTAAGACTCTTAAACTTGAGCGTTTCCTTACAGATTCGTCGAAAAACATCGAAAGAAACAAAGGTTTTTCACATAGTCATTCGTGTGCCTCCACGAGGGTCTTTTCGTAAGGGTGGAGGTTGTGAAGTCTTTTCGACACGAGTAAATGTATTTTTTCTTCCAAATTTTAAGCTTAGGACAATCTTTAGTTGATATGGTATGATACTAAAACGAGAAAACAACTTTTCAGATCGAGTTAACGACCCTGTCCCAATGGGCAAAAAAGTTCCTATGTTAACACCTATGGATTTTGAGTGAAAAATGGCCCGGAAGCGAAAGGGAAAAAATTCGTATTTTAACCATTTATATGTGTAAGACTCTTAAACTTGAGCGTTTCCTTACAGATCCGTCGAAAAACATCGAAAGAAACAAAGGTTTTTCACATAGTCATTCGGGTGCCTCCACGAGGGTCTTTTCGTAAGGGTTGAGGTTGTGAAGTCTTTTCGACACGAGTAAATGTATTTTTTCTTCCATATTTTAAGCTTAGGACAATCTTTAGTGGATATGGTATGATACTAAAACGAGAAAACAACTTTTCAGATCGAGTTAACGACCCTGTCCCAATGGGCAAAAAAGTTCCTATGTTAACACCTATGGATTTTGAGTGAAAAATGGCCCGGAAGCGAAAGGGAAAAAATTCGTATTTTAACCATTTATATGTGTAAGACTCTTAAACTTGAGCGTTTCCTTACAGATTCGTCGAAAAACATCGAAAGAATATAAAGTTTTTCACATAGTCATTCGGGTGCCTCCACGAGGGTCTTTTCGTAAGGGGTTGAGGTTGTGAAGTCTTTTCGACACGAGTAAATGTATTTTTTTCTTCCATATTTTAAGCTTAGGACAATCTTTAGTGGATATGGTATGATACTAAAACGAGAAAACAACTTTTCAGATCGAGTTAACGACCCTGTCCCAATGGGCAAAAAAGTTCCTATGTTAACACCTATGGATTTTGAAGTGAAAAATGGCCCGGAAGCGAAAGGGAAAAAATTCGTATTTTTAACCATTTTATATGTGTAAGACTCTTAAACTTGAGCGTTTCCTTACAGATTCCGTCGAAA